>NC_092381.1:71486123-72086123 GCF_030028105.1 Mobula birostris
GTAAGATCTATAAAGTATAATCGCATATGGTGTACTGTCTGTTATTTGGCGTGGTGGGGTACATCACAAAGCATCCTCACAAACTTGATTACCCAGTTTGGCAGGGCTGAAGGCTGCTCCCCCTAGACGGAAGTGAGCTGAGTGAGCCTGAGACTTACCAGGGGCTACGTTTGGGGGCTTCGTCTGAGATTTGATTCCGTGGGGTGCTGTGTGATTGTCCTGTTTAAATCAGTACTGCTGTGTCTCTGTGGGATTGCGGTTAGTAATGTGTGTCTCTGGGATTGCTGGTTATTACTGCATGCGTGTTAGGTGGGGTCTTTGTTCGAGTTCAGACTAGCGCTGACGAGTTGGTGGTGGGACTGCCAGTGTCTATTGGTGCCCCGGGTGAGGCGGGACCATGGGCTGTCCATACTGATAGGAGAGACAGGAAAGAGTGGTCCGATTCAGAGGTAGTGTCTGCGAATAAACTTTCCAGCTATGGCAGGCTCCACCTGGCTTTTGGGATAATGTCCACCCCTAAAGGGGCCGAGGCATACGAGACGTGGACGGAGCAGATCTCTCAGTTGTTAGATGAGTGGCAGTGCTCGGTTGAGGGAGAGCGACAGGGATTGGTTGAAAGTTTGAGTAGACGGGCTGTTGATGGTGTTAGAACTATCAGGTTCAATTACTCCGTAGTGACGGCTGCCAGTTATCTGAAGTGGGGGGGGGGGGAAATGCGTTTGGTTCGACTGGAAGTAAAATGCAGCGTCTGGGGGGCTTTCCATACCTGTGTCAGGAGATTGAGGAAAAGCTTTCAGTGTATCTTCTCTGGCTAGGGGGCAGCTAAATTGCTTGTAGTGCCAGGGGGATCATTTCAGGGGATCAGCCCCTCCTTCAGTTCTTCAGCTGATCAGAGAGGTGTTGGGAAACTTAGTGGAGGCCCAGTGGGGGAACGGCTTGGGGTCTTTGGGGGAGCACGTTCCCAGCAACGTACCAAGGAACTCCCGAAAGGAACAGACCCTATTCCTGAAGGCTTAGAGGGACCACGCCCCCGTGTGTCATTACGGATAGATAGAAGCTATGCTAAAGCCATTCTCGACACCGGGGAGCAGGTCAAGTTGTTGTACAGTTCGTTTTACAATCGGTTTCTGAAGCATTTACCCTTGACAACATTAAGGGCACTGGAGATTTGGGGTACCAGTGCCAGTGATTATCCAGAAGGCAATTATTGGTCAGTAAAACTGGTGTTCATAGGGGCATTATCTGTGCACCCGGTGTTTCGAGCCGCTTGTGAGGACGCATGTAGCAGTCTTGGGCCGGTACCGAATTTAAACGACAGCCGATTGTGGTACGGTCAGGGGGAAGTATCTGAGGGTGAGACCCTCTTAGTAGACGCTCTGAACTACCATGAAGGAGGGGAGTTGACTGCTGAAGACACCTCGGTGAGACAGAGGTCGCGGTGACTGGACCCTGTAGCCATGGAAGATGTAGGCAGCGTGTGTGTGGATTATAGGACTCTGAACAGGTGCACTATCATTGACTAGAATACGGCCCTGAGGGCCGAAGATGCGATGGTCTGTTTGTATGGTGCGACGTGGTTCAATGTGCTGGATCTGAGGAGTGGATGTTGCCAGATCCCGATGAGTGAGGCCGACAAAGAGAAGACGGACGGTACAGGTTCCCTAGGATTCTTCCGGTCCGAAAAGATGTCACAAGGTATATTCAGACCCCCTGCAACCTTCCCGCAGGGCATGATGAAGATCATGGTGGATGTGGAGGTGTTTGGAGTTCTGGCGTATGTGGATGATTGCCTAGGATTTGGATTCGCCTTGGGGGATGATAATGTGCGGCGAGTTCCGGAGCCCGGGACGACCATTGAAGACTTGGAGTTCACGCTCAAAGTGGAGATGGGAAATAGAATTCCAAGGCGAAACTGCGGTCATTTACTGATGAATTAATGCAGAGAGATGAAACAATGACCAACCTTCGAAAGGATCAGCAGAAACTCAAGAGATCGATCCAGAACAGATTGGAAGAAGCTGCTGGTGTAATTGCGTCCCAGATGGAGATGGACATGAAGCATGGGTCAGAACTGCTGAGACTGGGGCGAGAGTTGGAGGAGTCGGAGAAGAAGCTGACGTCTCGGTTGCCGGAGGCTGAAGAGGCTGCAGAGGCAGCCCAGGCCAAGTGCTTCAGTTTGGAGAAAAGCAAACAGCAGCTACCAATCGAGGAAATGGGGAAGAATATAGATTTGAAGGATGATGTGCGGGATGTGTGGTACATGCTGCCTTTCGCTAACTTCCCCTTGATTGAGGAAGAGACTTTTGGCCCTTCTCCCACTGAGTCAGGGGTAGTGAGGAGGGTTGGCTGCGGGCAGCCTGGGTTACTGCAGGACCCTGAAGGAAAAGAAGCAGGGCCCCGGACACAGGACAGAGGGCCCCGGACACAGGACAGGGGCTCCGAGTTGCAGTGGGGGCATGAGTGAGAGATTGAGAGAGGAGTTGGCAAGCAGACCCAAGGTATCCCCAGTAGTGTCCGAGCCTGAAGGGTTTAGGTGAGGGGGTACAGAGGTCTCGGAGGATTAGGAAACTCTCAGATAGGTTGGCCTATGTAGCGCCCATGGAACAGGGCGTAAGGTCTACTGTTAGGGGAGCAATGTGACTGTTTGTACCTGGATTGGGTTTTTGTGTCTGCAGGAAGGGTTGGCGAGTTATTTAGAAGTCATGAGGACATGACTTTATTTGGTGGGGGGAGAGTGTAAGGGGTTTTTTCTACTGCGGAGGCTAACAAAATGGCTTCTTTGTTATGTTTTAATTAAAATGGCTTTTCTGTAATAATAACTGTGATGTAAGGAGTTCTCTCTCTCTCTTTCTCTCTTTCTCTCTCTGCTTGTTTGGGTTATATTATTAATAAGAGAGAAAATGAACCAATTGGGATAGATGTTATTCTTTCTTGTGTGTCTGTAAACTACTGTTTTCGTGGGCTTTGGGGCAGAAGGCGGATGGGGGCAGACAGAGAAGACTCAATGCTGTAAGCTGGGCAACGGGATGGACCCCAAGCGGGAGTCCGAGGCCCAGGGTTTTGGGGAGGAGAACCGAAAAGGACTGGACATGCTGGATGCGCTCTGGTTGGTCCCAGGCAGTGGGTCGAGGGGGTGAGAAGGGACCGACTAGTGGAAAGAGGACTCCGTTAATCGAGTTCCAACTGTGTGCACAAAGTGGTTGAACTTTGATAAGTTTGGCGCCTTTCACCTTCCTTTTATATTTTATCTCTATTAATTACATAGTTCCAGTAAGATCTATAAAGTGTAATCAGTTAATCGCATATGGTGTATTGCCTGTTATTTGGCAGGGTGGGATACATCACACAGCACCCACACAAACTTGATTACCCAGTTTGGCGGGGCCAAAGGCTGCTCCCCCCAAGACGAACGCGAGCTGAGCGAGTCTGAGGCTTACCAGGGGGTTACGTAGGAAATATCCTCTCCACATCTCCTCTAACTTTCAACATTCAATAGGTTTCAATGAGATTCCCTCTCATTCTTATAAATCCTAGCGAGTACAGGCCTAGAGCCAACAAACACTCCTCTTATAACAAGTCTTTCAATCTCAGAATCATTTTAGTGAACCACCATTGAACCCTCTCCAATATCAGCATATCCTTTCTTAGATAAGGGGCCCAAACTACTCATAATATTCCAAGTGAGGCCTCACAAGTGGCTTATAAAGCCTCGGAATTACATCTTTGTTTTTATATCCTAGATCTCTCAAAATGAATACTAACATTGCATTTGCTTTCCTTACCATTGACTCAGCCTGCAAGTTAACCTCTAGGGAATCCTGCACAAGGACTTCCAAGTCGCTTTGCACCTTGGAGTTTTGAATTTTTTCCCCTTTTAGAAAATAGTTTATGCTTTTATTCCTTCTACCAAAATACATGACCATGCATTTCCTGACACTGGATTCCATCTGCCTCTTCTCTGCTAATTCTCCTAATCTGTCTCTGTCTTTCTGCAGGCTCCCTGCTTCCTCAACATTACCTGCCCCTCCACCTATCTTCATATCATCTGAAAACTTGGCCACAAAGCCATCAATTTCATCATCCACATCATTGACATACAACGCAAGAAGAAGTGGTCCCAATACCGACCCCTGTGGAACTTCACTAGTCACTGGCAGCCAATCAGTAAAGGCTCCTTTTATTTCCACACATTTCCTCCTACCAACCAGCCAATACTTTATCCAAGCTGATATCTTTCCTGTAACACCATGGGTTTTTATCTTGCAAACTAGCCTTACGTATGGCACTTTGTCAAAGGCCTCTTGAAAATCCAAGTACACAACATCCACGGATTCTCCTTTGTGTATCCTGCTTCTTATTTCCTCAAAGAACTGCAAGGCTCATGACAGAACCTCCTTCCCTAAGGCTGGCACCTGATGGCCCATGGACATCTGGAGAACTTGACTCCGGGCTGGTAGAACCTGAGACATTCTGGAAAATTAGAAACAGACCTGATGCTCTCGAGATAGAGCTGGAAAGTTCAGAATAGAGCATATAACAGGAGCATTGTGTATGTAACTCAGGAACAATGCATATGGCTCAGAAAATTGCACATACCTCAGAAACATTGCATATCATAGGAGACCTAATGAACCTTGTTGACCTAGAGAACCTTGGAAAAATTCTTGAATGTAGACTGGAGAAGCTCGGAAATAGTCTTGGGGCACTCAGAACGTAGACTCGGGACACGAACTGAGTAAAGAAGTCATCCTTGCCTTCAGCAGACTGATATCCAAGCTGCTGTTGTATCTCCACAGGGCCCATAGGTGGTGGAGTCTTTCTGCCACAGTGAATGCTGGCCATGACTGAACCCAGGTGCAGAGGAACAGCAGGACTCTGTCATGGTAAGGGCTGGAAACAATAAAACACAAACGCGAAGGAACTGCAGACTCCGTCACAGTGAGCAGTGGCATCAATTGAATGGACGTGTGGAGGAACAGCAGGCTCCCATGTAGAGACAGAAGCAAGAGGTTATACATAGGAATTCCAGCAGAGCATTGGTGGCACAACCGTATGACACCACGAGCAAATCATTCTCCATACAAGGACTCTGCAATCAGTGCTAAATGGGAGTCTGCATTATATAATCATAGGAAGCAGAGAACCCATGCCAATGACAATTAACTTGACAATATTAAACAGAAAGCATAAGGGATTAATGGCTCTTGTTAAAACAATAATCAGTAAACACAGGTGCTCAAGAAATCTACAAGCCCAGTGCTCCACGGCACACTGCAGAGGCACCGTCTCCCTAGTAATAGCAACTGAACTCACTTCTTCCCCCTGACACCCTTGAATATCTGGCATACTGCTAATGTCTTCCACAGTAAAGACTAATGCAAAATACTTATTCAGACTGTCTGTCATTTCTTTGGCCCCCATTAATACCTCTCCAGTGTAATTTTCCAGAGGTCCAATATCCACTCTCGCCTCTCTTTTACCCCTTATATATCTGAAAAACTTTTGGTATCCTCTTTGATATTATTGGCTAGCTTAACCTCACACTTCATCTTTATACTCCTTATGGCTTTTTTAGTTGCCTTCTGTTGGTTTTTAAAAGCTTCCCAATCCCCTAACTTCCCATTAATTTTTGCTCTATTATAGGACCTTGCTTTTATGTTGACTTTGGCTTCTCTTGTTAGCCATGGCTGTGTCATCTTGCCTTTAGAATACTTCTTCCTCTTTAGGACGCATATATCCTGTGCCTTCCAAATTGCTTCCAGAAATTCCAGCCATTGCTGCTCTGCAGTCAGTCCTGCTAGAGTCCCCTTCCAATCAACTTTAGCCCCGTCCTCTCTCAGGCCTCTGTAATTCCCTTTACTCCACTGTAATACTGATACATCTCCTTCTCAAACTGCAGGGTGAATTCTATTATGTTATGATCACCTTCTCCTAAGGGTTCCTTTACCTTAAGCTCCCTAATCAAATCCAGTTCATTATACACACCCAATTCAGAATAGCTGATCCCCTAGTAGGTCCAACCACAAGCTGCTTTTAAAAACCATCTTGTTGGCATTCTACAAATTTTCTCTCTTAGGATCCATCACCAACCTGATTTTCCCAATCTACATGCATATTGAAATCCCACATGACTATTGTAACATTGTCCTTTTGACAGGCATTTTTTATGTCCTGTTGTAATTTGTAGCCCTCATCCAGCCTATTGTTTGGAGTCCTGGATATAACTTCCATCAGGGTCTTTTTACCTTTGCAGTTCATTAACTCTACCCATAACGATTCTACATCTTCCAATCCTATGTCTCCTCTTTCTAAGAATTTGATTTCATTTTTTACCAACAGAGCCATGCCATCCCTGCTGCCTACCTGCCTGTCCTTTCAAAATAATGTGTATCCTTGGATGATACAATCTACTTTCAGCCATAACTCAGTGATGCCCACATCATCATACCTGCCAATCTCTAACTGTGCTACAAAATCATTTACCTTATTCCATATACTGTATGCATTCAAATATAACACCTTCAGTTCTGTATTCATCACCCTTTTCAATTTTCTCCCCTGTTACACTGGAACTCATTCCACTGATTGCAATTTTGCCCTATCACCTGCCTGTCCTTCCTAACAATCTCATGACACACTGCCTCTTCTAATACATCAACTGCCCTATCCTCAGCCCTATCACCCAAAACATGTTGGCAATCTGAGAAGTACTGTGGCAGAAAGTAATGAACCAAGTCTTATTCTGTTGGAGCTCCAAAGTAGATATACTGCCAAGGAACTCAACCTTCTGCTTAGGAGAACATAGTCAATCATAATACATATTAACTTGATGAGCTCAGAAATTTTTGATTCTGGCTTCTGTCCAAGGGCATAGTCTCAACTTCAGAAAGCGCTTAAAAATTAAAGCCAGCATCCTGAAAACTATATGATCTAGCTGGGCCTTTTTACCTGCTGCCAATCTATTTTAAACCAGAAATAATATTATTCTGATATTCTTTCCTTCTATTTTATTGCAAAAAAAGAACATAGTTTTTTTTCTTTTCCACAAATTTACATCCAATGATTAGCACCAACCAAAGAGTTTACAATAAACAGCATTTCAGTTGTACCTGAAATTTCAGTTCAATTTGTCCTAAGATACTTTAATTTTCTGCCAAGACTGTCAACTGAAAAAGCCTTTCCCATTAGTTGGACAATCAGCAGAAATCTTCTTCCTAATTAATCTCTCAGCTGTTTTAATTGTTACTTTTTTTGTCCTAAATTGTGCTTATACCTAACTGTGTTTGTGAGCAATTTCCAATTATCCATATCTAGCTAAATTTTTGAATTACACATGATGTACTATTTCTCAAAAGAATTGGGCTATAATCCAATCCACTTATTTCTCACACTTCTCCACTTATACATATTCATTTATTTAACATTAAACCTACCAACAGAGTGGCATTAATTTTGTCAGATCACATCTTGGTGGGAATGTAACTCTGTTTCTTCCTCATTCCTCTTCTGTACAATGACTCTGAAACTAGATAACAAGCTAAAGTCAAGGTGTTCTTTCCCAGCTCACCACAGTTTCCCTAGAGATCTTTCTGTTGCCTCTAACCTCAATTTGAACCTCAGGTCACCATATTTGCTTACTTCCCAAACTCTACAAGCAATATTACTCTTGTAGAACCGTTCTCACAGCCATGCTTTGGAACTATTTTCTTCCTGGTACCAATTCATTTTTGTTTTCTCCCCTTTTCCAATATTTTCCTGTTTATTTCCAATGGATCATGCCTGTGTCAGCTGTCACGTGAATAGTTTATAATTTCCCAGTAAAGCTCTCATTTTTGCAAAGTATGTTCAATCCAGCTTGCAAGAACTTGGGAACACAAAACAGCAAGTTCACAATATATAATAAATCTGATTCTGATTCTAAGTGTGATAACGTAGAGGCTAAATTACTGGATTGGCATTCAGAGACCTATATTGATTGATCCGAGGACATCCCACCAAAACAACTATGCAATTTTTCAAGCCTTCTATTCCTATTAGGGTTGAGCAAAAATGCTGACCTTTCCAGGGAATTAATGACTTTAAAGAAGAACACAGCTCCCCACTTTCCATTACACCTTTCTGTACAATTAGTTTCTCTTGACCCTCCTCCTTCCCTGATCCCAAACACCCTTTCAAAATAAAACACTAACCTGTACACTTAATGTAGTATACAGGCTGTACCCAGGTGACAAACAAGCTCCATTTTATAGATGTTCATAAGCCAATGTTGTCCATCGACAGAAAATACAGAAAAAAACGGTCAAAATGGTAACCATACTTACTTTCTTCCTGGACCAACTCATTTTGTAACTCCAAGTCATAAAATTAATTTAAAGAAAAACACAGAGCCGAGAAATGAGTGTCTTAGTTTCATTTTACTTTTAGCGAGGCACGCACCAATGATGTGGTGGCGTGATGGTGGATGCCATTCACATACTTTTACATATAACATGTAATGAATCATTTAAACAACAATAAATGCTCAATCAAACAATATATTCATCATATTACTCAAATACTACTGAAATATCAAATACACAACAATACCTCCACAGTGTTGTAATGCATGGCATCAAAAGCACATAAGACTCATAAGAGAGAACAATTACTAGAAGTAGGTAGAGAGAGAGGGGAAAATAATTCTGACATTCACAGGAACAAATGTACGTATATACATTGGACTTTTGAATTTAATAATATTACAGAAACTTGCCTACATAAGTCTGGCTTTCGTAACCCAGGGGACTTGTACTGTGTTCATTGCTCATTGTGTAGTAACCTTTGGACTGTGTGACCATAAAGTGATCCCAAACCTTCAGCGGTCCATCATTTTTAATTCTCCGTCCCACTCCTACTCTGACCTTTGTCTCTTTGACCTCACACTCTGTTCCAATGAACAGATCAAAATACTGAACTGCATCTTTCAATATTGATATAATGTTGAATTCAACAATATCAAATATTTACTCTGCTCTTTATATCTTCTCAGGACCCATTCTTTATTTCTTTTAAGTCATACTATCATCCCCTTCACCGTGTCTACTTTAAGAATCATTTTTATCCTTCAGTCTCCTTCCCTCAAATCCTCTTTTTCATTGCTGCTCTCTTTCCCTTTCTTTCATGTGTCTCTATTTTTTTTAGGTCATTTACCGGAAGCCTTAAGAAACAAGAGAAAATCTGCAGATGCTGGAAATCCAAAGCAATACACACAAAATGCCAGAGGAACACAGCAAGCGAGGCAGCATCTATGGAATAGAGTAAACAGACGGTGATTCAGACTGAAAAGGAAGATGAGAAGTCAGAGTAAGAAAGTGGGGGGAGGGGAGGAAGAAGTACAGGGTTGTAGGTGATAGGTGAAACCGGGAGGGGGTGCTGTTGAAGTAAAGATATGGGAAGTTGATTGGTGAAAGAAATAAAGGACTGGAAAAGGGGGATCTGATAGGAGAGGACAGAAAACCATGGAAGAAAAGGAAGGGGGAGGAGCACCAGAGGGAGGTGATGGTCAGGTAAGGAGATGAGGTGAGAGAGAGAAACAGGAATGGGAATGGTGAAGATGGTGGGGGGAGGAGCAATTACCAGAAGTTTGAGAAGTCAATGTTCGTGCCATTAGGTTGGAGGCTATGCAGATGGGTTATAAGGTGTTGCTCCTCCAACCTGAGCGTGGCCTTATTGTGGCAATAGAGGAGGCCATGGATTGACATGTTGGAATGGGAATGGAAAGTGACTGGCAACAGGGAAATCCCTCTTTTTTCTGGTAGGTGCTTGGAGAATTGGTCTCCCGATCTACGTCAGGTCTCACCAGAAGCTTTAAGTCTGTTTCTCTCTATACAACTGTTGCCTGAAATGCTGACTATTCTAGTTTGATTTATATTTATGTTAGATCTCCATCATTAACAGATTCTTATTTGTCTAGACAGTATCTGTGCATTTCATAAGACCACAAATTTGATAAAAACTATGTCCTTCCAGAGAATCAAACTAAAGCAAATGGAGGCCAATCTGTAAAAAAAGCAACAAGCATCAACAGCATTACAAATACAGTTCTGATTAAAACAAACATTAGCAAGGTGATAAATCTTCCTCCTCTTTACTGCAACAAAATTAAATTCAGAGTTTACCAGGTCAGATGGTGTCACAGAAATAAAATAGCTGGTGTTGTGAAAAGCAGAAACTAAGACTGCCACCCCTGTGTTAGGTACAATTTTCATATGTCCGCCTACAGATATGATTAAAACAGGTTACAACAGAATGCTTTCAAGTAAGTGGATATCAGAGCTTGTAAAAAAGGCTGTTAGCTAACCTGTCCCCAGGGGAATAAATAGAAAAGTTGGTGTAACAGTGCAATGCATCTACTGCAGTCTCAGTTGTTAGAAGAGATGTACTGTCTAGCCAGCATCATGTATGTGGTGCTGCGACTAAACTTTCCTGAATCCTTTTGCAATTTAATGACCACTATAAATAACGCAAGGCACACAGAACAAATTTGCTGGAGGAGCTTCTCTGTGCACTTACAGTATGATCCCATTATTATAGCTGTAACTCTGTCTCATTATTCCTTGTGAAAGGAGGATTGCAAATGTATGTGTTAGATGTTTGTATGAACACTGTAGTTAAACCACTGGACTGGAGACCAGAGTTCCAGAACATTGATCTTGAGACACAGGTTTGAATCTCACTATAGAAGCTGGAGAATTTATAGTAAATTCAAGTAATATCCAAGTCCAGAATTAAAGATAGTCCCTGTAACATTAGTTATGAAACTACTGGATTGTTGTAAAATCCTGTCCAGTTTACTAACATCTTGCAAGGAAAATAATCTTGTTCCCATACCTGGTCTGCTTAACATATGAGTCCGATGTGGGTGAATCTTAACTGCCTTTTCAGTAAGATCTGACTTAGGCTATTGAGTGAAAAATTAACCCACTTCAATGAGAAATAAACCAAAGAGCTGCTGTCCTTGGAGACATAGAGCAAAATTTAAAATCATGAACAGTTTTGTTTCAGATATTGTTTCCAACAGTGGAAGAATTGATTACCAGAGGGCATAGGTATAAGGTAATAGCTAAAAGATCGTGTGGCAACTAATTTTTTTTCTGAAATGAGTGATTAGGATTTGAATATATGTACTGCCTGAAGCAGCACGTATCCGGAAGGGACCTGGAGAGGTAATTGAAGGAAAGAGATATTGAAGGGGTATGAGGAGAGAGACAAGGATGAGAATTAAAAAAACAACCAGTATGCTCTATAAAGCAGCTTACACAGACTCATGGACCAATTTTCCTCTTTATGCATTGTTCAAAATTTTAGGAAAATGAGCAACAGAGAAGAACTTTATGGAAAGTGGAAATTACTGACGTCCTGCACTTCTGAGGGAGAAAAAATTAATATTTGCATTTCAAATAGTTGTTTTCTTGAACAGCACACACAAAATGCAGGAGGAACTCAGCAAGTCAGACAGCAACAATAGAGGAGAATAAACGATTGATGCTCCCGGCCCTTGTCGGGACCTGATGAGTCCTGATGAAGGATTTTAGGCCAAAACTTCAACTGTTTATTCCCTTTCATAGATGCTGCATGACTTGCTGAGTTCCACCAGCATTGTGTGTGTGTGTTGCTCAAAATTTCCAGCACCTGCAAAATCTCTTGTGTTTATATTTGCTCTCCTGAGACTTGTTCACACCTCATTTCTCATGTGATTGTCTCATGCCTCTACAGCAGAACCAGTCCTATGATAGCAATCAGCATTAGAAGTCCTGCCAAAACACAAATACCAATGAAGACAATATCACTGGTGTCTTGCATCCTTGAAACATCAGGTCCATCTACCACCTTTGATTCTTCAGAATTTGAATCGTCCAAGTTCACAGCCAGCTGCTGGAGTTGATACAGTTCGGTGTCTGTGATGACGTTGTAGGAGGCTGCTTTGGTTTTGACATTACACTGCATCTTATATTCCTGGGTGTCACTACGTGTTCCAACGGGGAAACGTATATACAAAATGTTCACAAAAATGGTGGCATTCTTAATTCTCTGCAAAGTGAAAACTGAAATAAGGACCAAGTTTTCAACTACTTTCTGTAGATAACACTGATGTGAATATTTGAATTAGGAGCAAAAGTTTGCCGCTCAAACCCATTCCATCATATAATCAGACATTGAGAGATGGAAAGGCAGGTAGAATATTTGTTTTTATCAGTTCAGGCACAGAGTACAGGAGTAAGGACATCATGCTAAAGCTACGTAAGTTAGAAGTTAGACCACAATACTGTGTACAGCTTTCGTCACCATACTTAGGGAAGAACGTGATGACATTTGAGAAGGAAGAGTTCTGCAAGAATGTGAACAGGACTAGAAGAAAGATAGTTATGAAGAAAGACAGTCCAGGCTAAAACTGAGGCACAAAAAATTATAAGTGGTATTGACACGGTGAAAAGGAAGGATCTATTCCTCCTCGATGAGATTTCAGTAACTAGGAGAAACGTGCATGTTAATTGGTAAAAGGATTGGCAAGCCATTCAGGAAAGTAATGTAAATCTGGAACACTTTCCTGAAAAGATAACCTAAGGCAGAAACTCTCATCACATGAAAAATCTACTGGGATGACCAATTTAACGTTTATACCTAAAGGGTTGGGAAGTGAGATTAATCAATAAAGCTTCCTTTTCACTGGCAAAGAGCTCAATGCTCTTACATGACCTAAAGGTATATTTGACCATCGACTCAGTTTATTATCATTAATCACCTGTGTTGTTGTTCCGCAGGCATCAAATCGTGAAATTATCTTGAATGTTGAGCTGAATACCTGTGCCATGCAACCGGGCCTTCCAAGATAAATGCTGTTACGATTGAGTGAAGGAAGAGCCTGCACAGCTATCAGAATCTGGAAATCCGTTCTAGAGCAGCTGACGTTCATGGGAACGACTAAAATAAATAAAACGTAAAAAGTCAGTTAATATTAAGTAGCTATGGTTGCATCTGTTACATAGAACAATCCTCAAAAAAGACTGACGACGCTGTTGATAAAGACCCTGCCTGTTATACTCAGTCATTCAGTTGGCAAACGAACAGTCCAGTGAACCTACATCTGTTGAATGTCCTGCTTTATGTGCCACTAGGACAATTGACTCTGTTGGTGAATGAGCTGCACAAACTAAAAGGTCCCTGGCCCAATCACTATGACATCTCTGCCAGGAACCAGCAGGGCCACCACATTTGACCTCAGTGTACTTCATAATGCAGCAGAGGGAGTGAAATATGTCGTCAGTTCTCCCTTTCACGCTTGGTGTATAATTGGGAAGCGTACACACGCCTGAAGTGTAGATGAAAGGACAGGTCATGTCCTGTTATGATTCACTCACAGTTGTAAAGTTTTCCACTCTCTCCCACAGGTGCACATCTGAAAACTTAATACCTAAGTTAGGAAATGAGGATAGCCTGGGCTGGAGCATGCCACAACATGAATGGGGAAGAAAACCAGAGAAAAATTAAAATTTTAACTTCCTTTTAAAAAATGCACAAGATTATAGCCTTAGAAAATCATACAATTGAGTACAATATGAAAAAGAGGTGTTGGCCACAGGTACAGTGACATGGAGACATGAAAATACTTGATACAATGTAATTTATTATTGTTAACCTTTGTGTACCAGTTCCCATGGATTCAAGAGATAATTAGTATTAGTCTATCTTCTTTTCTTATTGCAGCTTTATTGCTTGTAAAAATCTGGACCTTTTTTTTAGAGGTACACAGAGCCAATAATAATTAGATTGAATCTGTAACCAGGAAAACTAATTACAGTGTATTTTTATTACCATAATTTGCTGTATTTTTGTATTAAATTGTGGAAATTTACACATCACAGTAAAGGTGCCCAGGAGTGTTACCAAAAACTTCCACGCTTGATTGTCTCGACTGCAAAGTCAGAAATATTTGATGAGAACTCAGATTCCACACGCTAATGCCATTGTGCCATAATGAACTCCTAACTTACCGCCATTGTAGGATACATGGAAGCCACGGGAAGCTGTGTTCCTGTCAGCCGACAACACGAACAGAAGTCTGTTCCCATTGGACAACAGAGAAGGAGGTGAGTTACGACCACACCATTTTCCCAGCAATGTGTCAGTCTCACTGTCTCCATCAAAGATTGCCAGAAAGTCATAATCGCAGGCATCGCTCAGGCTATCCCTGTCCTCCAACTCAAAATCAATTAAGTGAACTTTGATCCTGTAACTTAGAGGCTGTCGGATGGTCCAGTGACAATTGATATTATTAGGATAAATGCTTGGGTAGCGAGGGCTGGAGAAATTCCCTTTAATGGCTGTGAAGACCTGTTGACACTCACCTGGAATAAATATGACAAACATAAACGATAAATGTTAGAAAATAGAAACTGTAAATAAATCATCATTTTATACACTTCAGCACTGAATAAAACCAAATCCTGGCTACTACCTGGTACAGACATACCGTAATTCTGTTGTATCTGGGAATAAGAAGGATTAGCCCTATGACGAGCCATTGGTCAGTAAACTTTTAAGGTACGGGATTGTTGAAATAAGGTTAATTACTTTCCCAGTATGAACTCCCTGTGTCAACGGTGAAGTTAGTCCTGTGACTTGCATACCACAGTAGGGCAGTAAAGCATCGCGTACTTTACTGTGATGTAGTGAAGTATCATGCACTATATGCTTTTAGGGCATAAAGTATCATACCCTACCTATTTATTTCTGATGCTCCCGTTCTGCTGCCTCTCACTGTAACTCCCTGAAGTTCACCTGCATTAAAATGAGGGTCAGGGAGAGGAACAGGAGCACCAAGGGCCAAGCAGGCGCTGTAGTAACTTGACGAAAAATAGGTTGTATAGATATTGGATCCCAAAGGTTACATCCCTTAACCACAACATTACCTTCCACACTTTTTCCGCCATCCCTGAATACTGCTTTCTGAATACAGCAACAATCCTGATTTGTTTTCTTATCGTCTCTACTCCTCACTGCCTCAGTAAAGCAGCCAGCATGATCAAAGACCTCACCCACCCCAGACCTTCTCTCATCTCCCTACTTCCATCAGGTAGAAGATAGAAAAGCCTGAAAGCATGTATCACCAGGCTCAAGGACAGCTTCTACCCCACCGTTCAAAAGCTATTGAATAGTTCCCATGTACAGTATGAAGCACAATCTACCTCGCTATGATCTTGCACCTTATCATTTACCTGCTTTGCACTTTCTCTATAGCTGTTATATTTTATTCTGCATTGTTATTGCCTTACCTTGTTCTACCTCAGTGCACTGTGTAATCTGTATGAACAAGATGTAAGACGAGCTTTTTACGGTATCTTGTTACATGTGACAATAATAAACCAATTACAATCATACGTTATTCATACAGATCTTTGGAGGTCTTAACTACTTGCCTAACCTGCTGACACCCATCTTCTATCCCTATCTCTATTCTCCAAGAGTATCCAATATCTGACCTTCTGGAGATTAGTGTGTCTCACTCATGTTGCAAACTGCTTTATGTGCATTGGATCCCAAGGAGCTGATGCTACTGAACCTTTTTTAAGTCCCAACCCACATTTTAGTTATGTCATCTTGTTCAAAGTAGAAAGAGGAATGTTCACTCTTTTGGAAGCTGGCTTTCCATTATTTCTGCTGGAGCTTTCCAGAATTACTGTGAAAAGCTGAGAAAAATAAACAACCTTGGTACATCACTCCCAGAAAAAAGTCACATTTAAATTTCTCATGGCATCATTCCTTGTAGCCTTGGGAAATATAAATGTGGGAGCAAATTATTGAGGGTAATATCAATGCAACAAGAGGTGAGGAATCTTAAAACCCTGAAATTATAAGAAGAAAGAAATACTACAGGATGTAAGTATTTCAATTTATTTTAGGAAATTAAGTTTATTGCAATAGCTTACTGCAGGAAAGGTGTAGTGTAGCAGTAAGTTGGGTAGAAATATGTTTCTTTTCTGATGTCATGCAGAACTTGACAGAAAAGCAGGACAATGGTCGGAGAAGTTTGCTAAACAGGCAAGACTCCTCATATTTTTTGAACAATTTAAGAGAGTTGTTAGGACAGGCTTCTCTAATGCAGGAACAGTTGTCAAGTTGAACAAATGAATGAATTTTGTTCTGAGTTAAGAAATCTTAAAGGAAATTTTTTTTCAGGAAGGCAAGAATCAACTTTGCTGAAAGATAGTTTTATGAATGAAAGATGTCTGAAGAGTTCAGACATCTCTGCTGGCAAAGACTTGAATACATTTCACTTGGACCCTTCATCCCTTATAACCCTTATAACATAATCATTTAAGTATGTTATAATTAGCCAGGGTATGAATGCCAACTCCTGGAATGTACCATCCGTTACAGATAATCAATTTCCACCGACATTCAGTTATCCATCGGTTAATCAATTCTGAATGCAGACTAATATACAATTCTCAATCCCCCGGCTGCTCTAATTTTGATTAATAATCACTTGCACCTGGACAAAAGCCTTCTGAATATCTAAATAAATGACCTTCACTGGTTCTCCCTTGGCTATTTTGGTGGTCACAACATCAGGAAAATGCAACAGATTTTCCTTTCACGTATTTATATTGATTCTGCTGAATGTTATGACTTAAAAGATTCTGGCATTTTCTCTACTACCAATGTCAGCTAAATGGTCTGCAATTTCTCATTTTCTTTCTCCCTTTCTTTCTTAAGTAGCAAGGTAACTTTCCAGTGTGTGGAAAGCATTCTAGAATCTGTGGAGCTTTGGAAGATGACAACCAATGCATCCACTATTTCCATAGCAACCTCTTAAAATTCTGGGACATGGATTCTGGGATGTGAATTCTTTAATTTCTCCATTCCTTTCTTCACTGATGCTGATTTATCTTACCTCCCATTCTCCATTGCCCTGCAGTTTTCCAATTATTTCCATGTTTTTAATGTCTTCTATAAAAACAAATACAAAAGTGTTCTGCTGTTTCCTTATTTTCTAATATAAGGTTGTCTTTTCTCGTTCTGCAAAGGATCAACATTATCCTATAGTAATCACATCCCTTTTACATATTTATGAAGCTTTTATGGTCCCTTTTCATGTTTCCCACTAGATTACTCTCATATTCTACCTTTCCCTTCCACATTAAGGCCATGATCCTCTGTTGAATTCTGACATTTTCCTCATCCTTTTGCTTTTAGCAACATTATAACCTTTTGCTTTTAATCTAATCTGGTTTTTTACATCTCCAGTCATCTGTGGCTGATGTACATTTCCTCTTCGTTTGTGTTTTCAAAGGATATATATTTGTTATAAGTAATGTATTACTTTTTTAGCAGCACACACAAAATGTTGAAGAATCTCAGCAAGTCAGGCAGCATCTATGGAGGGGAATGAACAGTCGACGTTTTGGGATGAAAACCCTCATCTCGGCCCGTCACAGGGAGTGTTTATTTCCCTCCAAAGATGTTGCCTGACTTATTGAGTTCCTCCAGTATTTTGTGTGTGTTGTTCAAGATTTACAGCATCTGCAGTATCTCTTCAGATTATTACTTCTTTAAACGTTAACTATTCCCTGTCTACTGCTGTACTCTTAAAACAAATTTTCAATCTAGCACAGCCAAACCACCTTGCTATTTGCTCTGCTTAGGTTTAGGACTATGGTTTTGGATAGAAGTAAATTACTTTTAACCTTATTTAACATTGTATCTTATTATGATCACTTTTACCTTAAAGTCCTTTAGATGCTACTGTTATTTAATTATATCTCAGCACAATACTAGAACTAAAATAGCATCTACTTCACTGGTCCATCAACATACTGATCTCAAAAATTATCTTATATACACTCCATAAATTTATTCTTCATACTATTACTGCCGGTTTGGTTTGCCCCTAGTTATAGATTAAATTCCCAATGTTTACTATATTTCTCTAGTTACATGTGTCACTCAATATTGAGGGATGCTAAAAATGTAGATGGTTGTAATTCTTGACAAATTCATACGTTAAAACTCGTCATTATGTTGAGCTTTCAAAGCACAATTAACATTAGTGGAAATAGAGCGAAAGAAGGAAAAACAAAAAATAATAATCACTCTAAAGGCCTTCAATAGGCAACTCTTAAACAGGCTTTAAAATGAACATGAACAGAAGGAAAATACTAAAAAGCTGTCTATTATCAAAATAGTTTGAAACTTTCTTAAGTACAACTATCATTTTTATATACAGTATACATATTACCTGAAAAGTAAAATGCTTTGAAGCCCTTTGCACCAATGTTGAAGTCTGATTTAAAAACAACAAGTAGTTCATGGGCACTGGAAATGATAGCTGGAGGTTTCGTCCCACCACAATAATGACCCCAGTGTCTGGTATTCATGCTGGATCCATCGAACATGGCCACATAGTCAAAGCTACAATCCTCATTACTCTCCAGATGAAAATCGTAGAAGATCAGATTGATCACTGATTGATTAGAGACGCGAATAACCCAGCGGCACTCTGCATTATTAGGGTAATTATCTGGGTACTCCGGGCTAGACAGCACTCCAGACAGACCCGTTAACACTCCTCCGCATACATCTGTAAGTAGCATAACTGAAACATCAATGTGAATCCAAGAAACTTTAAAGTTCATTCAATATTTCATTTTTGTTCATGCAAATCATTCCCTGATATTTTATCTAAATCCCGTATCAAGGCCCCCATTCAGCTGCTGTCTTGGAGAAATAACCAGCTGAATGCTTGGTATGGTTCAGCCTGAGGAGCAAGGGAGGGCTCTTGGACGCTTCCACCTTCTCTGCCAGATTGTAATTTGTAGTCTGTTTGTAGTCCGCCTTTTTGTTTATTGGCATTCCGGCTTCAAGAACTGCTAAAGCTATATGAATATTGGAGTGGAATCCGGCATGTTTGGTGAGAGCAAATGACAAAAAGGTCTCACTTACTGAAAGATTTACAGGTACTCATCAAGTAGTTATTGGGTTTGTGTGGATGTAAATAACAGTCAAATCACTTCTATAGCATTTCCCTTTAAATTTATCATAAAAGACTACAATTGAGTGATTCTGCTCTTTGGGCTCCATTCTGCATCCTGTAAAGTAGTGCTGTGGACAGGAATCCAGCGGCAGAGTTAATTCTTCAAACTAGATCTTTCTACTCGGTGTCACTAGATACCGGCCAGTGGTATAAACATCTCATAATCTGATTCATTTCTTCACCATTCATATCAAAACAAACTTTGTCCACAAAATTATTGGAAAAGTGAAGCACAACAGCATAGCAAGGGGAATCGGGCATGGGGATCTTTGATGAGAAACCAATGAAATTTAGGGACTGTGAAATAAACAAAGGAAGAACTGCAATACAAGCTACATTGAGCTACGTGTAAATTAAGAAGCATAAATAAATATACAAGAGGAAAAAGTGGTATTAAGGAAACAAGATGGAAAGCAAATGTAAATTTTGACATTTTAAAAAATTCTGGGATCACTTCATAACCTGATGAAATGAGACTCCACAAGGTGTCTCTGAATTTAAATTGTCAACTATCATAAACTGTTAACAGTGATTTTACCTATTAATCGCTAGATTTAAAATCAAATCAGTGTGTAAGTAAATCAGGAAAGTTCAGAAAGTCAATAGCAGAATACTATTGATATTGGACCAACGTGCTATTTTGAAGTTCAATGGATATATTCTCCTTTCCACAGATTGCTGGCAACACACTTTCATAACAACATCTGTTTATCAGCAACACACATTAATAACAACATCTGTTTTTCAGTAAATTCTGGAATATCATTGGTTTAATGTTCACTATATCACCATCTAGCAAAATCATAATCGAAATTCTGACATACTAGATCAAAAGAAATGTTCACCATTTGGATGTTTACTTAAATCTAAAAGTTTAACATTGCAAATAAGATTACAAGTTGGTCAAACCTTTGCTGTATGAAGCAACAAATCCGCGGCTGGCCACATGCCTATCTGAGCGGAAAGTGATCGACATCACATGCCAGGAAGAGGAGAAATGAGGAGGAAAAGCTTTTCCACAGAATTTGCCCAAGAGATTTCCCTCATCCCCAGGTACTCCGTTATAGATTTTGAGGTAATCATATTCACAGTGAGTGTGAAATTCAAGGTCAAAATGCTGGAATGTGAGCAGAATGGAGGAGCCCTCTGTGACAACAATCAGCCAAGTACATTCGGTCTCATATGGATAATATCCTGGGAAATTAGGGCTGGAGAAATTCCCATTTGTTGCAGATAGGATGCCACCACATTTAACTCCTGGTAGGACAAAAACAAAGCAAAAGAAATATAATTATGCACGCAATTTGCTTCACTGTTAACAAAGCATGATAATCATGTTTAAGATGGCTAAGTGCTTCTTCCATGCATCGTGTTGCTATAGAAGCCTTTCAGAAGATTGCAAGTTCCTTCACTTTTCCTGTGCTCAGTTGGTTTATTGCAACTAAAAGACATTATTCCTTTTACAATCAAATGAAAAGAACTTTCATTTATATATAATTTTCATGCTTAGGATACTTTCCTTGACATCATACACTTGTGGTCAATATTCTCTAAAATCGGTACTCTTGGTTCCATTGGCTTTAAGTTAAGCAGAACTTCGTTTATTAATGTTCAGGAAGGCACTTTCCTGAAAATGCATGGAAAGGGAGAAAAAGAGAGATGTAACCCATGCAAAATATATCAGCTAAAAGCACAGAGATGGAAGCTTTACCTGGTCTGGCTGTGACTCTGCAGGCTATCCACAGAAACAGCACTCCTACAGCAGCCTGCCCTACAATATTTTGCATGCTGAGTGCTCAAGAAAACTAAAAAAAAAACCAACAAGAAGGCAAAATTATATCATCCTTTACAGTGACATATGAAGTAACACACAGTGGTTGTAGAATTAATAGTGGCATTAATAATTCACTAGGAGTCTGAATTAGTAATTTAACCCATCTCTGGTTCCTTTCAGTAAATATTAATGAGCTGGATCCAATGTCTTCATTCTCCACACTGCACTATACAACTTGTTATACATTCTTGCGAAAAATGATCTAAATATTTAATTTGCTAAAGTCATAAATATTCTTTCATGAATTTAGGGATGGTCCCATATTCATTAATTATTCTATGGAAACTTATACAATTTAAGATTAAAAATGTATGCATTTAACAGATGGTGGGCCAGTTCAAAACTAGTATGCACAAAAGAACCCAAAATGGATTTTGAAAGCTACAAAGCTGCATGGTTTTAGGACTGTAACTAGAAGCCCATGGATATCAATAGACTCTTTGTTCACTAGCTCCCAACACCAGAATTCTCGGTTTTAACTAGTTTACATCAATTATATTGAAAAACAAAAATATTTGTCTCAAGAAGTCATTGAATTGAATTTCAAAATTACTTAATCTTTTCAATGCTAAATTACATGAGAGAGTCTGGAGGGACATCTTGGATTTTGTTTAGTTATGAGGAAATTTATGGCTGAGAAGTTTACTGACCCTCATATTCTACACTCATACACAAAGAATACTTGAGCTAGATCTATTTCAGATGAAAAAGAAAGGTTTGTTGTTATCCAGAAAAATAGTGAAGTACATGCAAGTAATGTGTTAGAGTGTTAAGAAGTTCTTCAATTTAAGTTAGCTCTCTTAATAATTTTTAATAGTGAAATATTTCTTGTTTTACTAAATTAGATAAGTGAGTAGATTGTTCCCTGTTACAAAATTTGCGTTTTTTTCAGGCAATAGTTGGCAGTCTGTTGTGTCTCCTTGATCTAGCAGAAGATATTTTACTATTGAAATAAGTATATTTAAATAGAGAATCTACTGCATTCCATTGAAATGCCTTCGAATAATGGAGTACAGTATCTTCAATTAAAGATGAAATGTAATACGATATCCACTTGTAACTAATCTTACTTCAATTATTTAACTTTTGACTGTAACTGACATACTCACTCCATGTCATGTAATTTAATGATTGCTTGATAGAGTCCAACTAGTTCAATCATTGTCGGTCCCCGAAAAAGTTCTACAGTATTCTGACATTTTCTGATGATACAAATCTACATCTATCAGCCTTGAGGATCCTACTCATCATGATCTTGTTGCTGCACCTTTGTACACTACTCCTCAACACTATGGTGTTGGTCCCTCTGTCTTTTCCATTCTCCACTAGTGGAATGTGGACTGTTCTCCAATGCTAGTGAACCGTATTCACTTGTGAAATGGATTTTCCCTCTTAACAACATTTACAAAAGTGTGTGGCATAATCAGGCGGTGATAAGCACAGACGGCAGCCATTCACTAAGGACCATAGTGAAAGAGTCCTCTCATCGCTGGCAATTTCAGGCTCTTGCTTTCGTGGCTTTTGATTAGATGACTAATGCACTTGCAGTGTCTAACAGTAGAGCAATCGGTCATCCCATGAGGTACCAGTACTGGTAAGATGTAGCCCTGGAGCAGAGGCAGAGATTTGCGGAACATTTGATGGGTTGGACCCTCTCAGAAAGACAGTGTTCCTTAGTATCACACTGGAAATGCCACTGCTTTACCTTCCTCCCGCGGTGCAGTCAGAGATCAGCCTTATTGCACGATGTGGGGAATTATCATTGCAATAACTGATATCACTCATGGTGATCAGTTCTTCAAGAACAGCCACAGGAAATAGAGTCTTTCTCGGTTTTGTCCCCCCCCCCCCATGCTTTTGGTCTCCAGCTGCTCACTGCATGATGCCAAAGCTCCGCAGACTACCATGAGTTGTGACACTTGACTTACTGAGTGTTGCTGGGCTCCACCAGGGTGGTGCAGGCCCCAGGAGTGTTGATTCAACATACAGATGCTCTGCACTATCCCATTAGCAGCTAATTATTGGAGTGTGCCAATGTATAGCCACACAGAGTGAAGAAACTGTGAGCTACCAGGGTTACTGCTGCCTGAATCAGAATCAGGTTTATTGCCACCATCTTGTACGATGTGAAATTTGTTGTCTTGAGGCAGCAGTGCAGTCCAAGGACATAAAATTACAATAAAGTACAGAATTAATAGTGAAAAAGGGAATAATAAGGTCGTAACACACACACATCATGCTGGAGGAACTCACCAGGCCAGGCAGCATCTATGGAAAAGAGTACAGACATCACTTCAGGACTGCTGAAGGGTGTCGGCCCAAAACACCGACTGTACCTTTTCCATTGATGCTGCCTGGCTTGCTGAGTTCCTCCAGCATTCTGTGTGTGTTACTTGGATTTCCGGCATCTGCAGATTTTCTCTTGTTAATAATAAGGTAGTGTTCACAGCTTCATGAACTGTTCAGAGGTCTGATGACAGAGGGGAGAAAGCTGTTCCTGAATTGTTAGTTGCAGGTCCATGGGCTTCTGTACCTCCTTCCTGATGTTAGTAATGAGAAGGGGGATTGTGGTGGATGGTGAGAGCCCTTAATGATGGATGCTGCCTCTTGATGACATCCTCGATGGGAGGGAGGGGGGTCAGAAAACTGCAGATTTTATGCCATATATGACTGTGACAATAAATCTGGTTCTGATTCTGAGATGAGGAGCAGTAACCTGGTGGCCAAGTTTGCAGCCATCTGCAGCTTCTTGCTATCCTCTGCTTTGCATCGGAGCCACCGTACCAGGCGATGATTCAACCAGTTCAGAATGCTTTCCACTGTAAGTCTATAGAAGTTTGCAAAAGTCTTTGGTGACATACCAGGTCTCTTCAGATTCCAAGTTATACAGAGTCACTGGTATGCCTATTTCATGACTGCATCTATATGCTGGGCCCAGGATCGATCCTCTGAGATGTTGACATCCAGGAGCTTAAAGCTGCTCACCCTTTCCACCACTGATACCTCAATGAAACCGATGTATGCACGAAGTGCTGACAAGGATAAGACGTAATCTAAATGACAAGGGAGTGGATTTGCCTTGGCTTCGACAGAAGGTAAAATTGACTTGTGGTACCATAAAGCATTGTAAAAGCAGCTGACAGCAAGCTGTACCCTTGGGAATTCCGTAATTTTGATATCCTAATTCTCTCCCCACGTTTCTGACAAGGAAAAGTGAAGTGTGCTTGGTTAAAATGTGTTTACCAAAATTCATATCTGCAGATCCAGAAATATTCAGTTACACTTAGGCTTTCACTGGCCTGCCATTTTCTCCCGCGGTTTGCTTATTCTGAGAGTATAACGTACAAGCTAAGAAACTCACTGTTCATTTCAATTCACCATGAGGCTGGACAAAAGTGAATGGTAATGGAACAAGTAAAAAAAACAGAAAAGATGATTCTAGGAGAAAGAAAAGAGCACAATTATCATTTGAAATTGTTGAACCCTATACTTGATTCTTCATTTAATCTCTCCTGCCTTTTCACCCTGTCAGGCCTTCTACTCATTTTTTTTTCCTGCTCAGGTTTTCAGTCCTATCTCCCCTGTTTCTCATACAGTTACAGATCAATGCTAAAATTTCCATGCTGAAGTTAGATAGTAACATAATACGGGAACCACTGTTGGATTGGCAATGAAAGGTCAGGAGTGCACAAACAGGTGGAATTGAACTCTGAACAAGAGATTCTGCGGATGCTGGAAATCCAGAGCAACACATACAAAATGCTGGAGGAACTTAGCAAGTCAGGCAACATGTATGGAAATGAATAAACAGACAACGTCTTGGGCCAAGACCCTTAATCAGGACTGAAAGGGAAGGGGGAAGATGCTAGAATAAGAATGTTGGGGGGAGAGGGAGGATGACAAGCTAGAAGGTGATAGGTGAAGCCAGCTGGGCGAGAGAGAGGGGTGAAGTAGGAATCTGGGAAGTGATAGATGGAAAAGGTAAGGGCTGGAGAAGAAGGTATTTGATAGGAGAGGAGAGTGGACCATGGGAGAAAGGGAAGGAGGATGGACACTAGATGGAGGTGACAGGCAGGGAGGAGAAGAAGTAAGAGGCCAGAGCTGGGGATTGAAAAATAGGGAAAGGGAGGAGGAAAAAATTACCAGAAGTTGGAGGAATCCATGTTCATGCAATCAGGTTGGAGGCTTTCTAGTTATAAGGTGTTGCTCCTTCAACCTGAGAGTGGCCTCATTACGATAGAAGAGGTGGCCATGGATCGACATGTCAGAACAGGAATAGAGATAGGAATTAAAATGTTTAGTCACTGGGGAATCCAGTTTTTTGCATTTGGAGCAGAGGTGCTTGACAAAATAGTCCCCCAATCTACATTGTGTTTCACCAGTGTAGAGGAGGTCACATCGGAATCATTGGATACAGTAGACGATCCCAACAGATTCACAGGTGGAGTGTTGCCTCAGCTGGAAGGACTGTTTGGGGCCCTGGATGGAGGTGAGGGAGGAGGTGAATGGCAGGTGTAGAACTTCAGCCTCTTGCAGGGGTAAGTGCCAGAAGGGAAATTAGTGGGGAGGGACGAATGGACAAGGGAATCCCCGTGGAAAGCTGAGAGTGGGGAGGAGGTAAAGATGTGTTTGGTGTTAGGGTCCTGTTGGAGAATGATGTGCTAGATGCGAAGGCTCATGGGGTGGTAGATGAGGACAAGAGGAAGTCTATCCCTGTTAAGATGGCAGGAAGATGGGGTGAGCGTGGATGTCCAGGAAACAGATGAGATGTGAGTGAGTATCAATGGGAGGAATAGTCTTTGAAGAAGGAGGACATGTCTGATGCCCTGGAAAAGAAAGCTTCATCCTAGGAACAGAAGTGGGATCAGAAAGGAACTGAGAAAAAGGAATGGAATTTTTACAGGATACAGCGTGAGAAAAAGTGTAGTCAAGATGGCTATGGAAATTGATAGGTTTATAAAAGATATTGGTAGACAGTTTGATTCCAGAAATGGCGAATGAGAAGGAGGAGAGAGGTGTCAGAAATGGACCAAGTGAACTTAAGGGCACAGTGGAAATTGGAGGCAAAGTTGATGAAATTGATGAGCTCAGCATGGCGGCACGAAGCAGCACCAGTGCAATTGTCAATGTAGCCCAGGAAGAGTTGGGGAGCATTACCAGAGAAGGCTTGGAACACGAACTGCTCCACATAGCCAATTTAGATGAATTCCAATCTATTTTCCATTTCTCTCCTGTAGTGTTTCTTAATGAATCATCTCCTCTGCTTATACTTTCTCCAATTTTTGCCTTCTTTCTGTGTCCATGTTTGTTTCTTTTAATGGTCACTAGTTTTGATTATTCTTTAATTTTGTAGTCACTGTCTTCCCTCCAATTGATTTCAATACCTGCATTCTTTATGATTAATATTTATTGCTCTCTCCTGATAGATTAAACGAGGCTGTTTCTCCAGGTGGATAGAAGACCGGCAGAAGAACCATTTTGTCATGTATGCCCTATCACAGGAGGTAGGTTATTATTATCGAGCAGACCAATTAGAGAAACAGAAAAGTCTGGCATTTCTTTTAACTAGCACTAATTCACCTTTACTTTTCTTTGCAGGTTACAGGAGTGCGAATCCCACTGCTCTGCAATTTGGAAAGCGAAACTACCTCTACATCATTTACAAATACCAGTAACAAAGTGACAGCTACCGATAATAATCTCCAGTTCCTATTTGCTTTTCACTTCCATCCGTCGTACACTTGCCTTTTGTTTCAAACACTTTTGCCTTGTCTCATTCTTGAACTGCAAGGAATAGATCTCTAGGGTTAATCATACAGTCATAAAACACTCTTGTGCAAATTCTTAGCACTGACATTTTGCAGGATGTTGCCTGTTCTACTTGTGACCCTCAGATTCTGTTGCCTGTGTAAGCCTAGGGAAGACAATCTCTGGCCCCGCCAAACACGTGAGATTGAGGTGCAAAACCTGTTTGTGTGGATGCTGTGTGAGGTGTTACCCTGTTACAAATCAGTACCACAAAATAACAGACAGTATCATCATCATCATCAGGTGGCGTGCCCAGTTTGAGCTTTGACTGCCATGGTCCACACACCCCTGTTTCGGGTCAAGTGGATCAATTCATTGGTATTCATTTCCAGTTCTCTGGCTGCTGTCTCCATCATCATTTGTCTTTGCCTTCCTCTTGCTTTCTTCCCTTCAGTCTTTCCCATAATTACTGTGCATTCTAACTCCTCTTTTCCCAATCACATGTCCAATGAAGTTACGTTGCCTTTTCATGATCTCATACATTATTTCTCTTTTTATGTTTGCTCTGTTCATGACATCCTCGTTAGATATTTGTTTCGTCCATGATGTTCTTTGCATCCTCCTCAAAAACCACATCTCTGCTGCTTCAATTTGTTTCCTCATGCTTCTGGATATTGTCCAACATTCTGAGCCATATGACATAACTGGATAAACGTAACATTTCAGTACTCTGAGGCAGGTTGTCATGCCTAGTTTAGTATTTGTCAGTATACTCTTCATTCTCGTAAAGGTGTCTTTTGCCATCCCTATTCTTCTTTTGATGTCCATATCATACCTGCCATCTGATGTCACCCAGCTTCCTAAGTAGCAAAAGTTCTGTACTTGTTTTATGTCTTCCCCGTTTATTTTCAGCCTGCAAATAGGATTCTCCTTTTTTTTGGATATCACCATACATTCTGTCTTTTTGCAATTGATAGACAGACCCATTTTTGCACTTTCTCCAACAACTATATCAATTAAGTTTTTTAGTTCTTCCTCCGTACTTGCAATTAACACAGTGTCATCCGCCTATCTGAAATTATTGATGTTTTCACTGCCAACTTTGATTCTCAAGATGTCTCTTATTTTTTTTAATATTGTTTCACTGTACACATTAAACAAATCAGGGGAGAAAACACACCCTTGTCTAACGCCTCTCTTGATTTTCGTAAACTGACTCACTTCTCCATCTATTCTTACAGCGGCAGTTTGTTCCCAGTACAGATTTCTGATTAGGCGGAGGTCTTTCGAATCTAGATCTAGAGTTTCCTGTAATATTTCAAATAACTTAATGTGCTTCACTTCATCAAATGCTTTTGCATAGTCGATAAAACTACAGTATACCATAAAAACAGACAGTATACCATATGCAATTAAGCGATTTATCTTTATAATTCTTAATTTGACTAAAGGGTTAGTAAAGAAAAACAAAAAGGAAAAGGCCCATTTTAGTGAAACAGTCTAATGTGCACAAGTTAGAGCTCGCAGTTTCCCTTCGTTGGTCCTCCATCAACTTCCCTGGGTTTCGTTGACTCCTGGCCCCACTCCAAGTCCATTCCTTTCTGGTGTCTACAACCTCTCCTTTTTGGCCCCTTCTCTCTCAATCTCTTGCCAAACAAAAGACCTAGATCACCTCGGTGTTGGGCACACAGCACGAAAACACACTCCCCCATTGGATGGCTCACATTCCAAAGCACCCGTTATCTCTAACCATAACCCAAACACGGCTCCTACAGAAAGACCATTACATTAGCAGTGAAACCTTTCCCAGGGTGTTACATACTATTCTCTTGCAATGTTCTCTTGTTGAGTAATCGGAGTCAGGTTGATAGAAGGCTGTTCAATTCCACTAAAGGGCTACAGATCGTTCTCGGATATTAAGCAGTTCTGAGTTTTGGAGCCTTAAAACTGCATGGTTTATCCGTGAACGGCTGCATTCTAGGCTGGCTGACTGAAAGCAACAACAAATACATGGGCAATTGGACAAACCAATTGAGTAGGTATTGAAGGATCTTAAGGCCAGAATGCTGGTTTGAATGAGTGTTAATTGGGGTGTGAAGGTAGTGGTGGAGTATCAGTATAGTGCAGATAGAAAGGAACAAGCATGGGGACATGCTGATGGATACCTCTAGACCAACATTGTTCACTAACAGACAGACAATCGTGTAATTTATGACAACAATAGAGCGGTTGATATCATTTACTTGGACTTTCCGATGGCTTTTGACAAGGTACCTCACAAGACGTTAATAATCAAATTACAAGAGGTAAGGATTCAGGGTAAGGTGTGCAAATGGGTGCAAAAACAGAAAACAACAAGTTAGGGTGAGAGGACCATTTTCACACTTAGAAGATGTTAAAAGTGGGGTTCTGCAGCGACTGGTTTTGGGGCCGCTGCTGTTTTTAATTCACATGAATGATTTGGATAAGCACATAACAAATAAACCAGTAAAGTTTTCCGATGACAAAAAATTAAGGGGAGGACTGATAATATTCAAGCAGCAGGATCGATACAGTGAGATCTAAACAAAATCCGGATGTAGTCAGATCAATGGCAGATGAAATTTAATGTAAGTAAATGTAAACTATTACATAAAGGAAGTAAAAATATTAGATATAATATTAGATACCATGGGGGATCTTGAGTTAGAAAGTACACTGTATGAGAAGGATTTGGGCATCCTAGTAGACTCATCACTATCAATGTCTAGACAATGCACAGAAGCGATTAGGAAGGCTAATAGAATATTGGGCTATACAATGCGCTCAGTGGAGTTCAAGTCTAGAGACGCTCTCTGTAAAGCTGTATAATGCCTTTGTGAGGCCACACCTTGAGTACTGTGTACAATTTTGGTCTCCATATTGTGTGAGGGATGTGAAGGCACTGGAGACAGCCCAGAGAAGGGCAACTAGACTCGTTCCAGGTCTGCAGGTTTGAGCTATGTAGGAAGATTGAAAGAATTAAATCTTTTTAGCCTAAGTAGACGTAGAATGAGAGGAGACATGGTAGAAGTGATCAGAATCTTTAAGGGTATAAGTAAAGTGGTTGACAGCTGTTACTTCAAACCTAATCCATCAGCGAGGACACAGGGCCATAGGTGGAGCCTGGTTAAAGGGAAATTTCAGACAATGTCAGGAAGCATTTCTTTACACAGTGAGTTGTGGGCACATGGAACAAACTATCTAGTTGTGGAGTTGAGAGAAGTACCTTAGAGATTCCCAAATCTAAACTCGACAGTATTTTCAACACACTATGTTAATAGGAATTTGGCAAGCTTTGTTGGGTCAAATGGTCTGTTCTTGTCGAAAACTTTCTTATGTTCTAACTGAGTTTCAAAGCAATAATGTTAGGTATGCTAAACCACAGTATTGTACAAAGCAAGGCTATCATACTAATTTACTTTGTTCGTATTATAACTAAACTGGCTATAAGCAGCTATGTAGAGAAAAAAAATTCACCTCTTCCTCTGTTCCCCATTCTGGCCTCTTGCCTCTTCCCACCTGTTTATCACTTACTTTACAGTTCTGAAGAAGAGTCTCGGCCCGAAAAGTCAACTGTTTGTTCATTTCCATAGATGCTGCCTGACCTCCTGAGTTCCTCCAGCATTTTGTGTGGGTTGCTTTGGATTTCCAGCATCTGCAGACTTCCTTGTGTGTATATAGTTAGTAATCTGGTTTTAGCTAGATGCAGAATTTGCTTCTTGGGATTGATGGCAATCTAATTAACCTCTTTTAGTGAAAGCACTTCCCCAGCGCTGTTGGAGATGTTCCAAGATTTAGATATGGTGTTGATGGAAGAATGATGGATGACATTTTCCCAGGCCAGATTACTGTGTTCTTGTGTGTCTGAAACCCTTGTTGTTCATTGTGATAGCGATCACAGATATGGAAGATGCTACTGGAATATGACTGTATGTCATTGTGTAGAGGCTGCACATGCAAACACTGTGCAGGCAATGAGTATTCAGGGTGGTGGATAGAGCACCAAACAAGAGGACAACTTTATCCTGGTTACAGTCAAGCCTCCTCAGTGTTGTGGGATCTGCACTCAACCAGGCACGTTGGGAGAATTCCATTACACTCCTGCCTTGTGCCATGCAAATGGCAGAAAGACTTCAGGATGCCAGCATATGAATCACTTGCCACTAGATAGCCAAACTTTGGTGGCCACAAAATTTCTGTGGCAGGACTAGTTGAGCTTCTGATCACTGGCAACCCCCAGGCTTGAGATACATAGGATGTCTCAGTGGTGCTAATGCCATTGAATGTCAAGGATAGTTGATTAGGTGCAACACACACAAAATGCTGGAGGAACTCAACAAGTCTGGCGGCGTCTGTGGAGGGGAATAAATAGTCGATGTATCAGGCTGTTGTCCATCATCAAAATTGGAGAGGAAAAGGGAAGAAGCCAGAATCTTGTGTTTATGTAGGTAGTTAGCTCCTGTCTTATTGGGCTCCCTCATGCCCGAGTGTTATCTAGGTCTTGCTGCATGTAGGCATGGGCTACTTCACTTGCTGAAGAGTTGCAAGTGTAAACGATTGCTGGACAACGCACCAGTGAACATTATCACCTCTGGTTTTGTAAGTAAAGAAAGGTGATGGATGAAGCAGTGAAAGATGATTCAGACTGAAAGACTCCCTTGAGGAACTGCTGTAGGAATGTGAAGCAATTAACGAAAATCAGATCATCAGCATTTAATAGCCTTTACCACCTTTATTGTCATTATTCAGTGCTTTTGTCCTCACCTTCCCGGCAATTTAAAACATGCTAGTTTTCTAACATTCTCTAGTTCTAATGAATGGTTATCAACCTGAGACATCAACTGTGATTCTCTCTCCACAGATACAGTCTGACTGTCTTAGTATTTACAGTGTTTTTGGCTTTTATTTCAGATCTCAAAAGCTGCTCTTTTTATATTTTAGATCAATGAAAATTGATGGCAAACAGCCAGGGATGACAAAGAACCTTCTATTGATTTGGAGGATTGTGTAACAGAGTACAACATTTAGTCAATGCGTCATTTCCTGGTTATCAGCTACAAGCTGAATCCCTGAAGAGCTGCAATAATCGTGTCATGGTTATTAATCCTACTATTCAAAGTGATCAGGCGCCAAGGGCACGCAGCTCATAGACAGTTGATGCTCATATCGATAGTGTTGTCAATAAATAAAATTCCCAAAATTTGTGGGAAATAGTATAATCATAAAGTAGCACCAAGCACTGTCTGTAATTTCAAAGCTCTAAACTGTACACAGGGTTAAGATGCTGTACTTATTTACTATATTTTCACAACTCTAAATTTAGGTATTTAATGAAAATACATATTTTGATGAATAGTGTTTGTAGGATAATAATAATGATAATAATGATAATTAATGACTATAATAATGATAATAAATCTACCGGCAAGTGCCATCACTGCTCTGTAAAACTAAAAGCAACTTCAGAGTTTTTGCAAGTACAAATCTTAATGCAAAGATCAAAGTTATCAGTGATAGTGTCCCCACACAGTCTGTACTGTTCAAATATTTGAGAAATAGATTGAATGGGATTGTAAATTTAACATATTTACTAGATAATTGGACATCAGTAGCGCACAAACTTATTTACATCACATATAATCAGGGATGAGAGTTTAAAATAATAATTACTTTTTAGCAAACTATTTGGACCTGAAAAATTATTTTATACGTGTTTATTTTCCTTGCCCGAACATAGAGTCTTTAGAAATTATCTCTAAAAGGTTTTACATTTCATCTCATTTAATCATTAAATATAAATGCTGTGCAAAATGTTTATAAGATCAATTAAAACTGCTTTGAGATATACAGTTTGAGCCTTAGTTAATGTGACTGGCTGCTCAGCTGGATTCGTAACGTGGCATTTGTTGATGGCTGAAGAACTCAGAATTGATGCCTTACTGCAGCTCAGATTCAGATTAATTCATCACATGTACAGTACATTGACAGGTACAGTGAAATGCCTTGTATCTATTAAACCAGTACATCCGAGGATGTGCTGGGGGCAGCCTGCGAGAGTTGCCACACATCCCAGCACCAACAAAGCATCCTCACAATGTCCAGCAGCACAATACAGAGCACAACAAATCAGAACGTACCAGGAGACAAAGCAACAACAGCAAAACAAGCCTCATTCCCCCCTCCTGCTCACATGCACAGTCCTTTAGTCCCAAAACAGGCCATCTTCCTCAGCTTCCAGCAGACTCCTGTTTGCAGACCTTGTGCCTATTGTTTCAGCCTGCTCTTGCCTTACTGAATTTATTTCTTAATTAAAGTTCTGGTAAACAGTCCTCTCTTGTCATTTTCCACTATCATGCTTATATCCCGTTCACACCCTTTTTGTTTAAAATGACAATTTAATGGTTAGCGCAAAAGCACTGATTATTTCAATCAGATCATCTGATCTGTCTTAACCCATCTCCAAATGGTCTTTTATCCAACACTTCACTGCTCTGCTTTGAAAACTCTAAACCCCTCATTCCCCCCTCAGTTCGGAAGGGTTACCCACTTGAAATATAACTGCTTCCTCTTTCCACCGATGCTGCCTAATTGGCTGAGTTCTTCCAGAATTTCTGTTTTATGGAGGTAGTTATGATAACCAGTAAGGGGCAAGGAGATATTGTGCTAGAACTGATTTCAGATTGCCCGATATTGTTCTCAGCAGGAAGTATCCCACAGCTGCTTTACCCACATGCTTGTTAGATGGCAGGCTGCTTCTGCTACTGTGAGAGATGTGTTCTTCTTCTATTAACATCGAGAGTAAACGTGGACCTGCAGGGGTCTGCACTCTTGTCAGTATAGACAGTATGGTCCACGGTGTTATAAGGCCATTTGTCCAATTTCATCTTGTCATGTCTTGTTTTCAATGGTTCAGTATGAAACTTGCCCTCTGATACAGGTTGGAGGGTCCGTACAAGTTTTCTCTGATTTCGTTAAATAGATGTTGCTGCATTAAAAAAAATGGTAATTGTTATCTGGTCAGCTTCTTCTGGCTTATTCGGTTTCTTTTCTTGTGCCAAAAATATCTGGCAGCCTCTAATACTTTGTTTCTGTAATTCTTGGCTCCAATGACATTTTAGTGGCCTTCAGTGTTAATTCTAATTAGAGTAAGGATAACTTCTAAACAAATTAAGCTTCCCATTAATGAAGATACTTGTTATTGCCAGGACATCTTTGTCTCTGAAACAATATAAATTAGATTAAGTATATTTTGTTTCTTATTCATACTAATAGCAAATTATAATAAAATTTAAAATACCTATACTTGCTTAAATCTGACTTTTAGATCCAACTTTCAAATCAACCATGCTAAGATATTTTCCATCTATTTTTTAAATGTGACTCTTGAATAAGTATTTTTCTGAGAATACATTTCTGCCAGTGCCACATACTAAGGGCTCAACTTTAGTAACTGTTACAGTAACAGATTATTTATACTCAAGAAAATGGGGGCAAATGGAAAATGACTAGCAATTGGAGAGAATTCTTGGGAGACAAGATCCAAGAGCATTTGGAGAAGTGTAGTCTGATTAGGGATAGTCAGCATAGCTTTGTCAGGGGCAGGTCATGCCTCACGAGCCTGATTGACTTTTTCAAGAAAGTGACAAAACAAATTGATGAATGTAGAGCAGTGGATGTGGTGTATATGGATTTTAGTAAGGTGCTTGGTAACGTACCAAGTTCCCCATGGTAGGCTCTTTCAGAAAGTTTGGAGGCAAGTAACTCAGGGAAATTTGGCTGCATAAGTTCAGAATTGGCTTCCCCATAGAAGGCAAAGTTTAATAGTATATGGAGTATATTCTGCCTGGTGGTCTGTGAGTAGTGGTGTTCCACTGGGACCCGTGTTCTTTGTGACTTTCATAAATTACTTGGACGAGACAGATGACATGAAGGCTGGTGGTGTTGGAACTTGTTATGGTTTACAATGGGACTTTGACAGGGTACAGAGCTGGGCTGAGAAATGGCAGATGGAGTTCAACCTGAAGAAACCTGAAGCCATGTAACAAGCATGTGGTTTGAAAGGTTGAACCTGATGGCAGAGTACAAAGTTAGCAGTAGGATTCTTAGCAGTGTGGAGGAACAGAGGGGTGTTGGGGTCCAAATCCATAGATTCCTCAAAGTTGCCATGCAATTTATAGGATGGTTAAGAATAGGACTGGACAGGCTAGATGCAGGAAGATTGTTCCCGATGTTGGAGAAGTTCAGAATGAGGGGTCACAGTTTAAGGATAAAGGGGAAGCCGTTTAGGACCGAGATGAGGAAAAACTTCTTCACAAAGAGAGTGGTGAATCTGTGGAATTCTCTGCCACAGGAAACAGTTGAGGCCAGTTCATTGGCTATATTTAAGAGGGAGTTAGATATGGCCCTTGTGGCTAAAGGGATCAGGGGGTATGGAGGGAAGGCTGGTACAGGGTTGTGAGTTGGATGATCAGCCATGATCATACTGAATGGTGGTGCAGGCTCGAAGGGTCAAATGGCCTATTCCTGCATCCATTTTCTATGTTTCTATGTTTCTATGACATATGGTGTGTTAGTCTTTGATAGTTGGGGGATTGAGTTCAAGAGCAGTGAGGTAATGTTGCAGCTCTATAAAACTCTGGTTAGACCACACCTGGAGCATGCCTTGTACTCTGACATCAGGTTCAATCTTTCAAACCATATGTTTGTTACACGGCCTCTTGGTGAATCTCCTGTGGTTCTGGGCACCTCATTATAGGAAGGATGTGGAAGCCTTAGGAGATTCACCAAGATGCTGCCTGGATTAGAGAACATGTCTTATGAGGAAAAGTTGAGTGATCTAGGGATCTTCAGTTTGGAGTGAAGGAGGATGAGAGGTGATTTGATAGAGGTGTATAAGATGATAGGAAGAAGAAAGTGGACAACCAGCACCTTTTTCCTAGGATGGCAATGCTAATCCGAGAGACACACTTTAAAGGTGGTTTGAGGGAAGTATGGGAGGGATGCCAGAGGTTGTTTTTTAAACACATAGGATGGTAAGTGCATGAAACACATTGTTAGGTGTGGTGGTAGAGCAGATATATTAGAGACATTTAAAAGCCTCTTTGATAGGTAAATAAATGAAAGAAAAATGAAGGGCTATGTGGGAGGGAAGGGTTAGATTGTTCTTGGAGTAGGTTAAAACATTGTGGGCCAAAGGGCCTGTACTGTGCTGTACTGTTCTATCTTCTAAATGCCACCAATTGTCTCCTATTGCACAGACTACAAATTACCCACATACATATTTTCTAGCATTTTCCACTTTGGAGTAGTATCCAACAATTTTTGTTCCCCAAACAGCGACAAGGGATTATTCCAGGGTTTATTCTAATTGAGATCAACTAATTTAGTGTAAATTAATCCTAAAACCTTCCTAACTCAGAGTAACTACCTGGAAAGTGCATTTTCCACTACACTTTTGAATCCATAAAAACTGCTTATCTCCTGCATTGGAAGAACGTTTACATATATTAGAGATCATATTCAGATCTTAGTTATGTCATATTATTGATAGTTACTTTAAATTGATTATATATGATTACATCCTATAATGTGGAATCTCATATGCAAAGTGCAAATTATTAAATCGAAGAGAGTACATACAGCATATTGTTTTCTTGCAAACGGAAGTAACTACTAATTTCCTAGTTCCTAGAGAGCCCTCATTGATCTTATTTCTTGCATGGGTCCTTTCAGGGAAAATATGATGTTGAAAGGAAAATTAACTGAGAAAAAAAACTTTAATAATAATATTAAATTTTATTTTACATGGGCAATGCACAACATAACCTGATTTAGCAACAATATTTTGAGGAGTAATTTATGCACATTTGAAACATACAAAAGCAGAACTTTCTCTCTTTCATATTCTGATTCTCCAAGGGAGTAGCTAGCTCATATTCTCTGTTCTCTCTCCAATCAACAATATGCCCAATTCCACTAAATGTTTGCCACTTGAGTTCATATTCAGAGAGCACACTGTACTACAAGTAAAGATCCAAAGATCCCAAGTATATTTATTATCAAAGTATGAATGCAATATACAACCCTGAGATTTGTCTTCCCCACACAGCCATGAAACAAAGAAAATTATGGAATCTGTTCAAAGAAAAACATCAGCCATCCCCCACACGTACAAAAAAAAAAGAAACCAAAGCATGTAAATGCCAAAAAAACACAAAATCCAAAGAGTCCAGGCATATTCAGTTCAGTTCAATCTGGTGCTATGTTGGCTTATTAACTGCAGGCAGCTCCAATCAAAAATACACAAAAGGAATGACCAAAAACCAGAAAAAAACATCATAACATGAACTACAGAGTCCAATCCACAAACCCCCTCGATTAAAACTTGCTCAAGACCCAGGACTCCAGCACAATCCTCTGGCAGCATCGAGCAAGAGGGAGAGACCATTCAAGTACTGGGAATTTCCTCTGGGAGCCGCAAGCAAGAGGAAGGGATACTGTCATATGCAGACACCTTCATCTGGCAGCAGTGAACAAAAGGCTGATAGATGGCACTGAACACCCGCTTGCCTTCCGCTCTTGCCTCGATGATTTTGATCTTCCTCGAGATTGGCAAGAAATGGAGTCGATCATTGGCACACTCCCTGTCTCCAGGCCAGAAGCTTCGCTTGAAACCTCACCGAACATCCTCGGAGACAGCAAAGTGCCAGATAGCTCAATTGGCCTGAAGACACTCCACCAAAATGTTGACCACAGGCTCCAACAGCAGCAGAAGCACACTGGAAAAAGAAAGAGGTGAAGTGTCTTCAGGCCAATTGAGCTGAAGGATGTGTCTGAAGGATGCCCACCTTGGTTGCGTTGTCGCTGGCACCATTTTCTTCTAGAAAAACTCCATTTACCTTAGGGAATCATTTTTTGTGGAACTGTTGTAGCAATTAACTGGACCCTGAAGACCAGCACTCATTCCTCAATCCATTTTATTCAGGGAGCACAGTCTGGCCTCTGTCACCAACCTGTTCTAAAGTCTAAACAAACATATGCTCTATTTATACAGAAATTGACTAGTTGGACACAGATATTGACCAATTGGTATCCTTGTAGATGTTAATATTCCATATTTGCAAAATCAAACACCAACCACACTACAATAATATAGGTATTAATAGCCAAAGGAATCTACACATTATTGACCATCAATGCTTCAGAATTAAAGTAACTGACCAATAGTGTAACCATAGAACCCTTTGTTTGCATCTTTATCTTGTCTTGTCATGCAAAGCTATGCTCTTCAAAGACTGCTCTTGCCAGGGATGACTGCACTGTGTGTTGCTTAACTAGCAGAACCTGGGCCTCTGTACCTCCCTCTGCAACTGGATCCTCGATTTCCTAACCGGAAGACCACAATCTGTGCAGATTGGTGATAACATATCCTCCTCGCTGATGATCAACACTGGTGCACCTCAGGGGTGTGTGCTTAGCCCACTGCTCTACTCTCTGTATACACATGACTGTGTGGCTAGGCATAGCTCAAATACCACCTATAAACTTGCTGATGATACAACCATTGTTGGTAGAAACTCAGGTGGTGATGAGAGGGCGTACAGGAGTGAGATATGCCAACTAGTGGAGTGGTGCCACAGCAACAACCTGGCACTCAACATCAGTAAGACAAAGGAGCTGATTGTGGACTTCAGGAAGGGTAAGATGAAGGAGCACATGCCAATCCTCATAGAGGAATCAGAAGTGGAGAAAATGAGTAGCTTCAAGTTCCTGGGTGTCAAAATCTTTGAGAATCTAACTTGATCCCAACATATTGATGTAGTCATAAAGAGGGCAAGACAGCGGCTATACTTTATTAGGAGTTTGAAGCGATTTGGCATGTCAACAAATACACTCAAAAACTTCTATAGTTGTACCGTGGAGAGCATCCTGACAGGCTGCATCACTGTCTGGTATGGAGGGGCTACTGCACAGGACCGAAAGAAGCTGCAGAATGTTGTAAATCTAGTCAGCTCCATCTTGGGCACTAACCTACAAAGTACCCAGGACACCTTTAAGAAGCAGTGTCTCAGAAAGGCAGTGTCCATTATTAAGGACCTCCAGCACCCAGGGAATGCCCTTTTCTCACTGTTACCATCAGGAAGGAGATACAGAAGCCTGAAGGCACACAATCAGTGATTCAGGAACAGCTTCTTCCCCTCTGCCATCCGATTCCCAAATGGACATTGAAGCTTTGGACACCACCTCACTTTTTTAATATACAGTATTTCTGTTTCTGCATATTTTAAAAAATCTACTCAATATACGTAATTGATTTACATAAGAACATAAGAAATAGGAGCAGGAGTAGGCCATCCGGCCCATCGAGCCTGCCCCGCCATTCAATAAGATCATGGCTCATCTCTCCGTAAACTCAGCTCCATCCATCTGCCTTTACCCATAACCTTTAACTCCCTTACTATGTAAAAACCTATCTAACTGTATCTTAAATATATTTAGTGAAGAAGCCTCAACTGCTTCCCTGGGCAGAAAATTCCACAGATTCACCACTCTCTGGGAAAAACAGTTTCTCCTCATCTCCGTCCTAAATCTTCTCCACTGAATCTTGAGGCAATGTCCTCTAGCTCTAGTCTTACCTACCAATGGAAACAACTTTCCTACTTCTATCTTATCTATCCCTTTCAAAATTTTGTATGTTTCTATAAGATCCACTTTCATTCTTCTGAATTCCAGAGAGTATAGTCCCAGGCGAGTCAATCTCTCCTCATAGGTTAACCCCTTCATCCCTGGAATCAACCTGGTGAACCTCCTCTGCACTGCCTCCAAAGCCAGTATATCCTTCCTCGAGTATGGAGACCAGACCTGCACACAGTACTCCAGGTGCGGCCTCACCAGTACCCTGTATAGTTACAGCATGACCTCCTTGCTCTTGAATTCAAGCCCTCTAGCAATGAAGGCCAACATTCCGTTTGCCTTCTTAATAACCTGTTGTACCTGCAAGCCAACTTTTTGCAATTCATAAACAAGCACTGCCAAGTCCATCTGCACAACAGCATGCAGCAGTCTTTCACCATTTAAATAATAATCTGCTCTTCTATTATTGCTTCCAATAATGGAATGGTGACTGGTCTTGCAAGTATGGATTTACTTGTTTATTTATTATTATGTTTTATTTTATTGAATTTTTTTTTCTCTCTCTCTCTGCTAGATTATGTATTGCATTGAACTGCTGCTGCTGCTAAGTTAACAAGTGTCACATCACATGCCGGTGATAATAAACCTGATTCTGATTCTGACTTTACAGTAAGGCAAGGGTTAAAGTCCAGGTGAGGTAGACTGTAGCAGTGTGTAGCCAACCCAGACAAGGGAGACCTTTGAAATGAGACTGCCAGAGTCAACCCTGCTCACTACAGATGAGATAGGCGAGGGGATTGCAGCAATGTATAATCAAATTAGATGAGTGGGGCCTCTGAAGTGAGATCTTTTCTAGAATGATCTTTGAAGGACACAACATTCCTTTACACAGTAGTGGGTGCCATAGACGGACAAGTTAGGAGTATAACAGAAGGATGTGAAACACACCCTAAGGGACAACTACTTTACTAACTTCAAAGTGTCATGGGTCTTCAACTTGTAGTTTCTATTAACTATTAACACCCCTATTGTGAATGGTGACTGGTCTTGCAAGTATGGAATTCCAACATGCACAATTTACCAGATGGTCAATATCTGTAACTGTTAGACCAATTCTATATAAAAATAGCAGATTTCTGTCCTGGCTTCAGAACAGTTATTTGGAGGTTCCATGGAGATGGCTAACCTTTGGCTTCATTATACGCGAGAAAGGAATTCAGCCCCGGTAGCAGATCAGTCCTAAGTCCTGGGCTGCTCTAATTTGAGCAAGGGCCTGAGTCTGCTGTTGCGACACAAACTTCCTCCTGTGCGGCGTGGAGTAGTCAAGGTACGCCATCTTAGCCACTGACATAGGAAGGCAGCAGCGTTAAAAGAAAGAGTTGCCCTGGTCCAGGTTGCGTCCTGCAGGAAGCACAGGAACAAGATGCCGCAGTCCGGGTCAGGTTGCAGGTATTCGCAACTAAAATGAAGTGAGGTGTTTTACAATCAGTTAAAAACTGTAATGCATTTTATTGAACTGCAAAACCTGAACATGAAGCACGCTTAAAAGAAACTCTTTATGTAGCTACGTCACCACATCAGATCAACCTCTGAAAATAAAACCTCAACTCAGTGTTGGTGGTTGTGAATAATGTAGAGTTCCACCTATTACATTACCCGACACAGCCTCCACTGCCCCCACTCCAACCCCCAGAGTTCACTAAAACCACATTGTGAGCCTGTATGGAACTCTGCCCGGCACGGGTCCAATGCTTCACGTGTGGAGGAACAGCAGGTGCCCCTGGCTCGTCCAGAGTGGTGATGTCAAGTTCATGGTCATGTTGTGACGCCAGGGGCATGGCAGCAAAATCCTCCAAATCTTGGTGGGTTGGGGTAAGGCAACCTACCAAAACACGTTCAGGTTTTACCCCTCTATCTCTGATAAAAGTCTTTTCTCCCCTTCCAAAACACAGAACAGGCCATCGTAAGAGGGCCTAAGGGGATGTTGGTGTGCATCATGGCAGACAGAATGTAGGTCAACAGGATCCCAAGGACCCTGATGGGAGTTGTATAAAGACCCCCAAACAGTAGTAAGGATGTGGCCTACAAATTACAACAGGAGATAGAAAATGCATGTCAAGACAGCAGTGTTACAATAGTCATGGGGGACTTCAATATGCAGCTAGATTGGGAAAATCAGGTTAGTGCTGGATTACAGGAGAGGAGATTTTCTAGAGTGCCTACGAGATGGCTTTTTAGAGCAGCTTGTGGTTGAGCCCATTACAGGATCAGCTATCCTGGACTGGGTGTTGTGCAATGAACCAGAATTGATTAGAGAGCTTAAGGTAAAAGAACCTTTAGGGGAGTGTAATCATAATATGTTCACATTTACCCTGAAATTTGAGAAGGAGAAGCTAAAGTCAGATATATTAGTATTACAGTGGAGTAAAAGGAATTACAGAGACATGAGAGAGGAGTTGGCCAGAATTGACTGCCTTAGATACACCCAATGACCTGGCCTCCACAGCTGCATATGGCAACAAATTCCATGAATTCACCACCCTCTGGCTAAAGAAATTTCTCTGCATCTCTGTTTTGAAAGAACACCCCTCCTACCCTGAGGCTGTGCCCTCTTGTCCTAGACTCCCCCACCATGGGAAACATCCTTTCCAAATCCACTCTGTCTAGGCCTTTCAACATTCGAAAGGTTTCAATGAGATCCTCCGTCATGCTTCTAAATTCCAGCGAGTACAGACCCAGAGCCATCAAACATTCCTCATATGATAACCCTTTCATTCCTGGAATCATCCTTGTGAACCTCCTCTGGACCCTCTCCAATCTTTGGGCTCCTCATCTTTTCTGAGATGAGGAGCCCAAAATTGTTCACAATACTCTAGGTGAGGCCTCATCAATGCCTTATAAAGCCTCAGCAATACATCCTTGCTCTTGCATTCTAGATCCCTTGAAATGAATGCTAACATTGCATTTGCCTTCCTCAGCACCAACGTAACCTTGCATTGCAAAGTAACCTTTAGGGTGTTCTTTGCATGTCAGATTTTTGGATTTTCTCCCCGTTTAGAAAATAGTCCACACATTTATTTCTACTACCAAAACGCAAGACCATGCATTTTCCAATACTATATTTCATTTGCCACTTGCTTGTCCATTCTCCTAATCTGTCTAAGTCCTTCTGCATCCTACCTGTTTCCTCAACACTACCTGTCCCTCCACCAATCCTCCTATCATCTGCAAACTTGGCAACAAAGCTATCTATTCCAACATCTAAATCATTTATAAGCAGCATAAAAAGAAGCAGTCCCAACATCGACCCCTGCGAAACACCACTGGTCACCAGCAGCCAACCAGACTTGGATCCTTTTATTCTCACTCACTGCTTCCTTCCGATCAGCCAATGCTCTAACCGTGTCAGTAACTTTCCTGTAATACCACGGGCTCTTGACTTGGTAAACAGCTTCATATGTGGCACCTTGTGAAAGGCCTTCTGAAAGTCCAAATATACAACATCCACTGCATCCCCTTTATCTATCCTACTTGTAATCTCCTCAAAGAATTCCAACAGGTTTGTCAGGCAAGATTTTTCTTTAAGGAAACCATGCTGACTTTGAACTATCTAGTCCTGTGTCATCAAGTGCTCCATCACCTCATCCTTAGCAATTGAATCTAACATCTTCCCAACCGCTGAGGTCAGGCTAACTGGTCTATAATTTCCTTTCTGCTGCCTTCCTCCTTTCTTAAAGAGTGGAGTGACATTTTCAATTTTCCAGTCCTCTGGCACCATGATTTTTGAAAGATCATTGCTAATGCTGCCACAATCTCTAATGCTACCTCTTTCAGAACCCTAGGGTGCAGTTCATCTGGTCTGGGTGACTTATGTACCTTTAGGTCTTTCAGCTTTTTGAACACCTTTTCCCTTGTAAAAGTATCTGCACCCACTTCTCTTCCCTCACACCCTTCAACATCTGGCACACTGCTAGTGTCTTCCACAGTGAAGACTGATGCAAAATACTCATTCAGTTTTTCTGCCCTCTCCTTGTCCCCATTATTATTTCTCCTGACTTATTTTCTAGCAGTCCTATATCCACTCTCATCTTTTATTTTTTATATACTTGAAAAAGCTTTTACTATCCACTTTGATATTATTTGCTAGCTTGTTTCATATTTCATCTTTTACCTTCTAATGATTCTTTTAGTTGCTCTCTGTAGGTTTTTTAAAAATTCCCCAATCCTCTATCTTCCCATTTATTTTTGCTTTGTCATATGCTCTCCCTTTTATTTTTACATTTGCTTTGACTTCTATTGTCAGCTACAGTTGTACTATTTTGCCATTTGAGTATTTCTTCATTTTTGGAATACACATCCCGCACCTTCCTCATTTTTCCCAGAAACTCATGCCATTGCTGCTCTGCTGACATCCCTGCCAGTAGCTCCTTCCAATTTACTTTGGCCAGCTCCTCTCTCATACCACTGTAATTTCCCTTATTCCACTGAAATACTGCTACGTCAGACTTTACTTCCTCCCTGTCAAATTTCAAGTTGAACTCAATCATATTGTGATCACTGGTTCTTTTACCTTAAGCTCCCTAATTGCCTCTGGTTCATTACATAACACCCAATTCAGTATAGCTGATCTCTAATAGGCTCTACAACAAACTGCTCTAAAAAGCCACTTCTTAGGCATTCAACAAACTCACTCTCTTGAGATCCATTACCAACCTGATTTTCCTAATTGACCTCCATGTTAAAATCTTCCATGACTATCATAACATTGCCCTTTTGACATGCTTTTTCAAACTCCTGTTGTAATCTGTGGTCCACCTCCCAGCCACTTTTGGGAGGCCTGTATATACAGTAACTGCCTTCTGGGTCCTTTTACCCTTGCAATTTCTTAACTCAACCCACAAGGATTCAACATCTTCTGATCCTATGTCACATCTTTCTACTGATTTGATGCCATTCTTTACCAGTAGAGCCACACCACCACTTCTGTCTACCTTCCTATTCCTCTGATACAACATGTGACCTTGGGCATTCAGTTCCCAACTACAACCATCCTTCAGCTACGATTCAGTAATGGCCACAACATCATATCTGGCAATCTGTAATGGTGCAACAAGATCATCCACCTTATTTCTTATACTACACACATTGAGATACAACACCTTGAGTACTGTATTTGCTACCCTTTTTGATTCTGCATCCCTAATATACTGATACTCACCCTGTTGGCTGCAACCATGTCCCATCACCTGCCTGCCTTTCCTGACAGTCTGACTGCACACTATCTTTACTTTTTTTTACCATCCGTCCTATCCTGAGTCCCTTCACCCTGGTTCCCACCCACCTGCCAAGAACTCCTCCCAAATAGCTCTAACAAACCTGCCCGTGAGAATATGAAAGTAAGCGGGCCAATAATATTAAAGAGAGGATTCCAAAAGTTTCTTCAGATACATAAAGTGTAAAAGAGAGGGGGGAGTGGATATCAGACTGCTGGAAAACAATGCTGGAGAGGTAGTAATGAGAGACCACGAAATGGTGGATGAACTGAATAAGTATTTTGCATTATTCTTCAAAATGGAAGATACTAGCTGTATGGTGGAAGTTCCAGGTATCAGGAGGCATGAAATGTGTGAAGTTACCATAACTAAAGAGAAGGTTCTTGGGAAACTGAAAGGTCTGAGTGTAGATACGTCACCTGAACCAGATGGTGTTCACCCTAGGGTTCTGAATGAGGTGGGTGAAGGGATTGTGAAGGCATTAGTATTGATCTTTCAAGAATCAGTAGGTTCTGGAATGGTTCCGGAAGACAGGAAAATTGCAAATGTCACTCGACTCTTCAAGAAGGGAAACAGACAGAAAAAGGGAGAGAGACAGAAGAAAGGAAACTATAGGCCAGTTATTCTGACCTCAGTGGTTGGGAAGATGTTGGATTATTAAGAATGAGGTCTCTGGGAACTTGGTGGCACATGATAAAATAGGCTGTAGTCAGCATGGTTTCCTCAAGGGAAATCTTGCCTGACAAATCTGTTGGAATTCTTTGAAGAAATAGCAAGCCGGATAGGCAAAGGAGATTCGGTTGATGTTGTGTACTTGAATTTTCAGAAGGCCTTTGACAAGGTGCCACACATGAGGATGCTTAACAAGCTATGAGTCCATTATATTACAGGAAAGTTTCTAGCATGAATAAAGCAGTAGTTGATTGGTAGGAGGCAAAGAGTGGGAATAGAGGGAGATATTTCTGGCTGGCTGCCAGTGACTCGTGGTGTTCCACATGCGTCTGTGTTGGGACTGATTCTTATTTATGTCATATGTCAGTGATTTGGATGATGGAATTGATGGCTCTGTTGAAAAGTTCGCAGACAGTATGAAGATAGGTGGAGGGGCAGATAGTTTTGAGGAAGTAGAGAAGCTACAGACAGATTAGGAGAATGAATAAAGAAATGGGAGAAGGAATATTGTGTCAGGAAGTGTATGGTCATGCACTTTGGTAGAGGAAATAAAAAAACAAAGGGTTGAATATTTTCTAAATGGAGAGAAAATACAAAAAAACAAAGGGACTTGGGTTCCTTGTGCAGGATTCCCTAAAGGTTAATTTGCAGGTTGAGTCTGTGGTGAGGAAGGCAAGTGCAATGTTAGGTTTCATTTCAAGAGGACTAGAATATGAAAGCAAGGATGTAATGTTAAAAATTTATAAAGCACTGGTAAGGCCTCACTTGGAGTATTGTGAGCAGGTCTGGGCTCCTTACCTTAGAAAGGATGTGCTAAAACTGGAGAGGATTCAAACGAGGTTCAAGAAAATGATTCCAGGCTTGAATGGCTTATCATATGAAGAGCGTTTGTTCGTTCAGGGCCTGTATTCCATAGACTCCAGAAGAATGAGGGGTGACCTCATTGAAAGCTATCCAATGGTGAAAGGTCTTGATAGAGTGTACATGGAGAGGATGTTTTAAGACCAGTGGACACAGCCTCAGAATACAGGGGCATCCATTTTGAATGGAGATCAGGAGGAATTTCCTTAACATCTCTATTGTGAATATTGACCTGTTTTTGCCTCAGCAGTCTGCAGTCAGTTCAGCTAATCAATAAATACCTAAATACCTCCCTGAGCAACTGGATCCTCAATTTCCTCACTTGCAGCCCGCAGTCAGTTTGGATTGGCAACATCTCCTCCACGATCTCCATCAGCACAGGTGCACCACAAGGGTGTGTGCTTAGCCCCCACTCTACTTACTTCATAGTTATTGACTGTGTAGTTAAGCACAGCTCCAATGCCATATTTAGGTTTGCAGATGACATCACTATCAACGGCCAAATCAAAGGTGGTGACGAATCAGCATTTAAGAGGGAGATTGAAGATCTGGCTATGTGGTGCCACAGTAACAACTTCTCACTCATTGTCAGTAAGACCAAGGAGCTGATTATTGACTTCAGAGGAAGAAAACTGGAGGTCCATGAGTCAGTCCTCATTGGAGTATCAAAGGTTTAAATTCCTCGGTGTTATCATTACAGAGGATCTGTCCTGGGTCCAGCAAGTGCAATTACAAAGGAAGTGTGGCTGCACCTCTTTTTAGAAGTTTAAGATTCAGCACATCATCTAAATTTTTTGTCAAACTTCTACAGATATGTGATGGGGAGTATACTGACTAGTTGCATCGTGGCCTGGTATGGAAACACCAAAGCCCTTGAACAGAAAAGCCCACAAAAAGTATTGGATACAGCCCAGTCTATCACAGGTAAAGCCCTCTCCACCATTGTACACATCTACATTGAGTACTAGTGTAGGAAAGCAGCATCCATCATCAGAGTCCCCCATCATCCAGGCCATGATTTCTTGTCTCTGACAGTTTCCTAGTGGACTTAATCATTGTTTGTTTTAAAGCCGATTCGTTTGATTTGAATTATTTGCAACACATTGCAAAGATAGGGAACAGATATAAAAAAACACTTGTTCTGATGTGACTGAGAAAATGTCATCAGTTCTTTCTCCCCACAAGCAACCAATATATCCTTACTCTTTCTTTCCACTGTTGGCAGAAAATCAAATTAGTTAACTTAGTGTGAGTTTCTTCACATCTTTTCAATCTACTAATTTCCTAGTCTAGACTTCTGCCTGAATTATTTCTGTCAGCTTTTCCTGACTGTCCTCAATTAGTCAGAAGCAAAATAATATCCTAACATACACAGGTACCCGAACCAAAAGGCAATAATTAATGTGACTTCAAATCTATACTTAAAATGAACATGCTTTCACACTTGACCATTTAATACATTCTCAATGTTTGTATAGCAATTACATTCATTAAATAATTGGACCCATAAACACACACACACAAACTTATGACTCAAATATACTTTGTTTTATTTGTGCACAAGGAGAACAACATGGCCACTATCACCACACCGTTCTGAGGCCAGGCCAGAAGACTATTTTTATAGAGAATTGGCTTATCAGTTACAGATATTGAACATTTGATAAATTTAGTATGTTTGAATTCCTCACTTGCAGGATCAATAGAGCATCCAGACCATGCTCCCTTGTTGTTGCTGCAATCAGGAAGGAGCCTTAAGACCTATACCACCAGGTTCAGAAACAGTTATTAACTCTCAACCATCAGGCTCTCAAACCAGAGGGGATAACCTCACTCAACTTCACTCACCACAACACCAAACTGTTCCCATTACCTATGGACTCACTTTCAAGGACTCTTCATCTCATGTTCTTGATATTTATTCCTTATTTATTTATCATTAATAGTTTTTATTTTTGTATTTGCACAGTGTGTTGTCTTTTGCACATTAGTTGTTTGCCTGTGGGTTTTCAGTGATTTGATTGCATTTCTTTGTATTTCTGTGAATGCCCACAAGAAAAGTAATCTCAGGGTTGTATATGGTGACATATATGTCCTTTGATAATAAATGTACTTTGAAGTGAAAACTGAAGTGTTTGATAATGACTTTTTGAAAAGAGATCTGTATAACCAGGCATCATTTGTTTATTTGAATTCAATTTTTCAACACTCTTCCACACTTGGTTTTAGAAGCACATATAAATACATTTGGCAAACCAGCATGTTTACAATCTAATAAAATATAGATTTCTCATGTAATTCAGGAACTTCTAAACGTTCTGTTAACACAATGACTTTTGGCAGTTGAAATTCTCTGATGACCCAAAAAAAAGGTTCAATAGAAACAATCAACATTTCCGGTTTATCTTCATCAACATAAAATTAGGCATGTTACAGTCCGCTAGTGATTTTGCACCAAGGAAAACTCAGAACTGCCTTCCTTTTTTCCCTTGTTATCACAAGATTATAATCCCATCAATAACAAGAAAAAAAATTCATGATAAAGTCGATTATACCAGGGGTTTAAACATTTCCTGCTTTAACTTCACTGTGTGCCCTCAAGATTCCATAAAAACAAAACTCACCATTAAGATTTCACTCTAAAGAGTACATTGAAAAATAACGACAACATTTTGTTTTCAAATGTGTTGCTCCCTCAGAATTTTTTTTGATCATGATGGACCGCTTGAAGTTGAACACAAATATGATTTCAGACTACTTGTATCACATAGGAATTTGCAGATACAAGAAATTAACTTTTATTGATATAATGCGTTTAATTGCAAAATGGCACTGACACTTTGCAATAGTTCAACTAAGCTAAAAATGTTTTGGTGATGATTTTCCTTTGTACTCAGCGTCAGCTTCTCACTTAAGTGTCCAACAATAGTCAGCCAGCATTAATGGACTCTAGTTGCCCTAATACCGTTTCTCCATGACCACAGCCTTTCACGATGCTCGTCACTGACAGCACCAAGATTTGCAAGGAAGAAGTCTAAATGCAGAAAATGAATCTTTAGTGACATGTTACACTTCATGGTTTTGTATGCTTGAAGCATGTTGTCAACCAACTACACGTAGTCTGGTGCTCTGTAGCTGCTACGAAAATTTTCAACAGCATCCTTGAATGTCTTTCATGTGATTTTCTCCGGTCCCACTAAAAAGACGTTCTCAAGTTACCTATCACTGATGACTTATGAACCAACAAATATACCTTCCTTAATCTTGGCATCAGTTATTCTGATTTGAATTATGAATTGAAATAACATATATAGGCGACTTCCTAAAAATATGGTGCATGATAGGGAAATTTCATTGCGATTTTCATGATCAACAGCCCAAAATTCATAGATACACCCAAAAATATTCAGGAAGCAAAATCTTTTTTGTCCAGTCTAAGCAAAGAGCTTTATAAGTGAATTTCATTTTATTTAAAAAGTAGTTCTGAATGTGTATCTTGCAAACAAAAGATAATTGTACAACACAACGTTTATTCTGTGGATAATTATTCACCATTGAAATGATGTTGGAAACTATCACAGGTGGCGGAGTGGAGATGTCTTTATCAAAGGAGGTGTAAGATACTCTTCTCGAAGAGGTGGTGGGTTTCTGAAATTCTATATCTAGAAGTTTGTGGAGGCTAAGATATTGGTGGTATATAAGGAAGAAGGTAATTTTTTGAAAGACTGGGAAATTGAGGACTATGTAGAACGGGCAGAGGAGTTGAGATCAGCAAATCAGCCAGGCGGCTTACTTCTGCTCCTATTTTCTTGTGTTCTTCAATTAAACTGTGACTGGAAATTTTACAGAAAGGTGTAAGGTTTACAATTTTATAAATTATTTCAGTGAAACTCATTTTCTTTAGATGCAGCTTCAGGCAACCCTGAAGCATCGTGGAATCCACAGATCATAGAAATTTATCATTGATTCTGAACAGCGACAGATATCTTTGGGATTACATTCTTGCACAAATGTGCCATCAGTAAGAAAAGCAGAAAAAGAATAATGGCTTGTCAGTACAAGTATGAGTGTTCACTGTACAGTTAAACAGTCCAGTTGAATTATAGACTTTTACCATAATTTTACCAAATCCCTCAGTTAATTCTCATGGATTATGCTACTTAGAACCACTGATGGCCCCTTAGCCTTGTTATTCAGTAATCTGTACACATGCACTTCTTCTAATTTCTAGGATTGAGTTCTGCTCAATTTTATTGGTTTAAGTCTTTAGAGTAGAGTCTTCCAATAATAACAGAGGCTTCTTTGTTGTTGCAGAATTGAATCCACAGTAACAAGGTTCTAGTTGTCTAAAGCACAAAGTACAAATCTTCTGATAGGCCTAACTTGCTGAGATAGTTAAGGATATCTTTACTGAATGTGATGGATCCACAAATCAAAATGAATGGTTTCCTTCTGCACGAGTTTACAAAATTCTTCACCAAATCACCATTTATACGTCCAAGGTAAGTTTTTTCCTGGTAACTTCTCAGAAGATGTTTCATATTGTGCTCCTAGAGTAATTCAGATTACAGATATTTTATTTTGAATGTGGATGAAATTTCTGCTTGACAACTGAAAAGTCTGGGGTAGTCTCTTCAGAGATGTTTCAGTTCCCAATGAGTAAGTTGTGCTTATTTCGACACAATAAATATCAAATAAATTGTCCGGATATGGATGAGCATTATTCCATCCATTCTATCTATGTTCAACAACTAAACACCAGAATTAAACTCCATATTTTTAAGTGTAGTTCCATGCAAAAGCCTTAGGCCTATATATATATATATAGTGACTAAGACTTTTGCACAGTATTGTATTTGTCAACATGGAGCACAGAGCAAGTTTATAAATCTGGCAGGGGCAAAGGATGTTGGAAATGGTGAGTGTAGAGCGCCATGGAGAGATGTGGGACAAGTGGCAGAGAAGGAATGCTGGGGTGGGATGACCCAGGTGCAGACACACCCAGCTCTGAGACACCAGGCAAGGTCATTTGATTCCAAACAATTGGTCAATAGAGAATACCAGAGGGACGCTTCCCACTCCCTCCCCTCTCCCGTATCCTTTTCCCAACCATAATTCCCCTCTCCTTGCTCCTCTCCCACTTTCAGTCCACAAGAGACCCATATCTGTATCAGGTTTTTCATCACTCACATCATGGAATTTGTTATTTATGTGTGATCCATCTCTAGATTTTATCATTGCCTTCCGTGGGCAAGCCAGTTCTGGATCCACAAAGCAATGTCCCCTTGGATTCCATGCCTCCTTACTTCCTCAATAAGCCTTGCATGGGGTACCTTATTAAATGCCTTGCTGAAATCCATATACACTACATCTACTGCTCTACCTTCATCATTGTGTTTAGTCACATCCTCAAAAAATTCAGTCAGGCTTGTAAGGCATGACCTGCCTTTGACAAAGCCATGCTGACTATTCCTAATCATATTATGCCTCTCCAAATGTTCATAAATCCTGCCTCTCAGGATCTTCGCCATCAACTTACCAACCACTGAAGTAAGACTCACTGGTCTATAGTTTCCTGGGCTATCTCTACTCCCTTTCTTGAATAAGGGAACAACATCTGCAACCCTCCACTCCTCCAGAACTTCTCCTGTCCCCATTGCTGATGCAAAGATCATTGCCAGAGGCTCAGCAATCTCCTCCCTCGCTTCCCACAGTAGCCTGGGGTACATCTCATCCGGTCCCGGTGACTTATCCAACTTGATGCTTTCCAAGAGCTCCAGCACATCCTCTTTCTTAATGTCTATACGCTCAAGCTTTTCAGTCCGCTGTAAGTCATCCCTACAAAGATCCTTTTCCGTAGTGAATACTGAAGCAAAGTACTCATTAAGTACCTCCGCTATCTCCTCCAGTTCCATACACATTTTTCCACTGTCACACTTGATTGGCCCTATTCTCTCACGTCTTATCCTCTTGCTCTTCGCAACCAACACATTCATGTATGGTTGAATGACAATTAAAATTAAACTTGAATCAGTCTCATGTTCTGATTTTGTGCTGATCTTAAATCTGTGATCTTACCTGGCTCAGAACAAACAAGGTTTTCACATTCCAGTAAGCGGCTAGTTCCTGGAGTTGAGGTTTCATGTAGATATCCTGAAAGGTCCTGAAACAGCCAACCAGGGTAACAAAAGTTTCATCGTCCTCATCTGCCACAATATACTGGAGCAGAGGTACCATTGGAGCTATACCAGTTCCTGAGGCAAATAGCAGAAGCTGCTCATACTGACGGGTACAAACAAAGCAAACGGTGTGAGCACATTGCCACTTTGAAGTTTATTTCAGTAAGCACAGTAAGTTGGCACACACACTTTACCCATTAACCTCCTTTTTAATGTATGAAACTGGAGAAGCAATTTTATACAACACCTTGACAGCTGTTTTATATTCAAGCTACAATGATTTGTCATAAGAATGTGATCATTTTAATACTGAAATCTATCGCTAAATTAACAATCTTCCAAAGACATTTTTTTATTCCTTCAGGAGGTAAAAATGACAGGAAAATCTTCATGAGGATTGTTTCTTCCTCTAATTGATCACAATATATATTAGGATTATATTTATGTATTGCAAACCCCAATTTCCAAGCTGAGTGACTTACTTGATTCGGTTTGTATGGAAACCCTCCAAAAGGGCCCCTCCAGCAAACAGTATCCGTCTCCTTCCAGGTCTTTATATGTTGAGACATTAATCCATCTTTATAGATCTACTAGAGACAAAGCAGAAATTAAGCGACTGGATGGTTGCACACATTTCTCATTGCTTGAGATCTTATGTTACATATTAAAATAGGAGAGTTGCACTGTATGGCTGTGTCATTAATTACTCCGTAGCAGTAACAGAAATGTTAAAGTTTGACTACAGAATAGTGATGGCACACTACCTTTATCAGAACTTCAAAATAACCTTCTGCATTCACAGGACTCACTGGAGTATATGCTCTTTGGACCGCCAGACCATTGATAACGCCCCTTTAAGTTAAATAAACAATATGGACTCAGCTAAATCATGATGCATCCAGACAAATAATCCTACCCACCCTATAAGGACCCCAGACCATACCCTTGGTCACCTGCATGGCTACGCCATTTTCCTACACCTGCTTTCACTGTCCAAGATGTTTTTCTCTTATTCTCACCTTTCTCAGTTTCCACGACTTCCCTAATCACAATACTGCTAGTGAACCCGAGGCTTTCATAGCAACACTGTTACCTGAAGGTCCAATAACATTCTCAAAATTTTGCAAATCCATTCATTTGGATCATTTGCTCCAAATTTCTAATGTTTATATTGTAATATAAACATTTCAGAAAGCACTTTAGTTTATAATTCCATTGAAAAAATTTAAACCAGATTATATAGCAATACTCTATAGAACAAATTTCTGATAATATCTTTTGGTTTGATAAAATCTGCTGCTGAGCCCAGACAAAGAGGGTGACAAATAGAATGCACTTGAAAAAGATATCGATTAACTCGTCAGTGAGACACCTTAAAGGATTTCATTTCAACAAAATAACATTATATTTCCACAAAAGAGCTCTGGTTACAGCTGCATTTTACTCCCCTCAAATGATAACTCACTGTTGTATGAAGGAATTCTCCATTCTACGGAGAAAATGTGAATATGTAATACCATGGATAATTGTAAATGTAGAGATCTCTTACTTTGCCACAATGTGCTGCCCCACAGTCAATCCAAGACAGCAGCCACTGGGAAGCTGGAATCTATATAAATAAGTATCGGCTGCCTGCTGCTCCACGTATACTATCTGAAAAGCGCTCCAGTTCTCAGCTGTAATTAACTGCAAATCATTCTGGTTTGACTGAAACAAGATAGGAAAGAGAACAGTAGCAAATTAATAGCAGCAAATGCCATTTAATTTCTGTTCCATCCGAGCAATTTCATGCTGACACAAGGATGATTGAGATGTTAACGCCCACAACTTTCATGTGTGTTGGCATCAAGATGAATTACAAACTGTGCCACAATACATTGTTTTCATTTCACATTCTGGCACCCAGGAATCATTCTACTCCCAACCTGTCTAAATAAACTTTCCATTGCAGTTATTAAATAGTTTTGATGAAAACTGGTGTCTTTTATTGATATATGATTTCTGAAGCCATCACAGGATTTTTTTTGTAAATGTATGATTTTAGATAATTTGTTATGATTGAACTGAAAGATTAATAAGCATGTATGCAGCCCGTTTCACTTCCACTCATAATTATTCCACCTAATAATGAAGCACTGGACATTGTTACACAAAGTGGGCCTCATCTCAGAACTCTGCTGCATATACAAGTGCTGGAAACCCCTGATCAGCAATACCTGCATTAGCCTCACTTTACTCAGGACGAGCATGACAGTATACTATAAAGCAAACACAAGAAAGATTGCAGATACTGGAAAAAGGGCAACATACTAAAAGAATAAACAATTAAGCAGTCTAAGAATTAAACAGTCAGATCCAACAATTCCCCCCCCTTGATTCTAGATCACATGATTAGAATTATTACATCAGAAAATTCAGAGGCAGGAAAACATGTGGTATCTATGTTAAGTACACAATAATCAAAAGCTATTCAAGTTATGAAATATCAAAAGGCCGACACTGTATCTTCTTCAAAGTATTCATAAGATTATGTCATGGTTAGGAAGATTATGTGAGTTTGAACTATTCTATTAATGATCACCTTTAACTAAGTAAAAATATAAATTATGATAAGGCATATTAGTATGAATATTAGTACTCATAGTCAGTAGGCAAAATAACAAAAATATAATATCTAATAATATAATAACTTCATAATATCCAGTAGTTTCCGACTTGCTTTAAGTCTTCTGGCTGGTTGATGATTTGCTCACTGTAACCTAGCAGGGTAGGTACAGCGGCCAAGAGGTTACCAGCACATTAATCACCGCACTTTTTGTCCTCATCAGATACCACTTCAGCTCACATGTAGTGGCTGGCGAGTTTCCACTTACAGTACTTTTACTTTCACTGCCTAGTTAGTAGTTAACAGTATTTGATAAGAACCTTCCAATCCAGCTCCCAGTGGTTCCTTATGCCCCTCCTCCCCCTCGTATCCCATCCGTTATTTATTTTATATATATATTCTTTTTCTCTCTCTCCTTTTTCTCTCTCTGTCCCTCTCACTATACCCCTCGCCCATCCTCTAGGCTTCACCCCTCCCCCTTTCTTTCTCCCTGGGCCTCCTGTCCCATGATCCTCTCATATCCCTTTTGCCAATCACCTGTCCAGCTCTGTCTCCATCCCTCCCCCCTCCTGACTTCTCCTATCAGTTTGGATCTCCCCCTCCCCCTCCCACTTTCAAATCTCTTACTAGCTCTTCCTTCAGTTAGTCCTGACAAAGGGTCCCGGCCTGAAATGTCGACTGTACCTCTTCCTAGAGATGCTGCCTGGCCTGCTGCGTTCACCAGCAACTTTTAAGAATGCTGTCAGTCTCCATGTTCGTGAGTTAAGATGACCATCATGTAGTCATGTTTCTCGTTGACCTATCGGGCAAATGGTTTATCTGTATCGGGGCTTCCCAAAGCAGGTGCAGTACACAATACCAACTTTAAAGTTTGACAAGTTCTTCATTAAGAGTCACAGGGCTGTTTGAGTGCTTGCTGCCCCTCAGGTTGTTGAATGGTTGAGTAGTTTTAGCATATGAATCGACCCATGCTCTGTTGTAGTTGCACAAACCCAGAAATGACTAAAGCTGCTAACCTGTTGTAGGAGGATTCGCTGGCTTAACAGCTTTTGCACAATCCTCGGTGATTTCCCACTTACCTTAGGAAATTATTTCCCCTTTTGCAATTGTGCTTTATCTAGATTCACTTTCTAATCCTTCGTAGATGGATAATCAAACAAATAAAGCATATCATGTCCATGATGGTCTGCAGCTTCAGATGCAATTAGGAAATCATCCACATATTGTATGACAGTCGAATCAATGACTGGTAGGTCTCAGGTGTTGTCTAACAGCCATTTGATAGACAGCGGGACTGTTGTGGATGAAGCTGCCACGGGGCTCCACTGGCATTGTTGACCATCAGCTAGAAAAGCCAACTATGATTGACATTCAGATATCAGTGGTACAAACCAGAATCCACTGGCCACATCAATAACTAAGTCACTTGCATGATAGCTTCTGGGCATTGAAAATAGTTGATGAATCTGCCACTATCTTGTCAATACATTGATCAATAATGGTTTCACCTTCAGTCCTGTGTGGCTTCACTCACTTGTTCTTTATTGGAACAAGCTGTGATAGCTTGTCCCACCATGGAACACTGGTGCAGGAAAGCAACATCCATCATCAGGGACCTCCACCACCCATACGATGCTCTCTTGTTGCTGCTGCCATGAGGAAGGTGGTACAGGAGACCCAGGTCTCATGCCATCACGTTCAAGAACGGTTATTACCCTTCAACATCAGGCTCTTGAACCAGTAGGGATCTTAATTCGTACATACTTTTATCACTTTGACCACAATCTCAAAATACAAGGAGATTGTAACCAAATAGATTGATCTAGCAACTGTAGATTGATCCAGCAAGCAAACAGATTGTATAAACCAATATTTTTACTAGGCACCAAAATAGATTGAAGAGATTACAACCAATATTTTCACAGCTGTTTTTCTTTTTAAAATAACAATGCAGCAGTCCTCAAGCCTAAGTTCCATCTGATATTTGAAGCCAGAAACCTTTTTCCTCTCAAACAGAGGAACACAAGAAGTTCTCATCACTTCTGTTGCACAAAAAAATTCACTTTTGTCTTAGATTGTTCCAAGTTCTAAAGTTCAAAATCTTTCACCAACCATGCCACTTATTGGCTTCTGAAGTTTATTTAAAAATTCAAGGTTGTTTTAGAAGTCACGAAAAAGACACAAAACTTGTTGCTTCACAATTGTTTTATTAAGAGTTGACAGAACAAAGGAAAGTTGAACAGACAGAGATAGTGGTCTACTAGTGAAGACAGAGCTAAGATTAAAGATGGTGCTGCTGTGTGTTTAGCTATTATATACCAGCAGAGATAAGCAGAATTTCATTCAAATTTGTAGATAAAAATTAACCAATTAGAAAGCTATTATTCAAAACTGCAGTACCAATTTAACCAATGAGAAAGTACTTATTCAAATAACGCAGAACAAAGAAGCTTCCAGAGCTTTCCAGAATTATACTTTGTATAGCTGCTAGAGGCATATTAAACTGTTATATGCATATAGAACTACTTAAAATATAAGTAGATAATTGTTAAATTGCAAAGAAATTGGCAATTAAATACTCTAAACCTAGATTTAAACAGTCAGATCCAACAATAGTAAGACCAAGGAATTGATTGTGGACCAGAATTTAACATCGTAAATCAGTGAGTTATTTGTTATGTCTCCCCTCTCACTGTGAAATGGGGACACCCCTTTTTCCCTTACTATGGAGAGAGAGAGAGAGAGAGAGAGCCTGTGGTATGTCGAATTACCAGGTGAATGAGTAGTCTTTGGGGTACTGCAAGTCTGTATCTTTATTGATGCTTTGCTGCATGCTTGAATGCTCGTGGGGGGGTGCTGATACATTTTTGCTGGTGGGAAAGGGGGGATTGTTGCTTTGCTGCTGTTTATGCATGGGAGGGGGGAGCTGGGGGGGCTTTGGGGTTCTAACATTTAACTGTCATTCATTCTTTGGGGCACTCGTCTGTTTTCATGGATGGTTGTGAAGAAAAAACATTTCTCTGACATTAAGTGTACTTTTGAAACCTTTGAAGTTAAGGAAACACATCCCATCCTTATTGAGGGATTAGCAGTTTCAAGTTTCTGGGTGTCAACCTCTCTGAAGATCTATCCTGGGCCCAACATATTGATGCAATTAGAAAGAAGACATGACAGTGGCTATATTTCATTAGGAGTTTGAGGAGACTGGTTTGTCACCCAATACTCTCACAAATGCTACAGATGTACTGTGAAGAGCATTCAAACTGGTTGCATCATCGTCTGGTAATGGAGGGGTTACTCACTGAACAATATCGGAAAAAAAACTGTAGGAAGTTGCAAACTCGGCCTCTCCAGCATCAAGATCATTGTCAAAAGGCGATGCCTCAAAAAGGGCCACTCATCATTAAGGACCCCCATCATGCAGGTCACGTTCCCTTCTCATTGCTACCATCAAGGAAGATTTTTGAATGGACAATGAACCCATGTATACTATCTCACTATTTTGTTTTCTTATTTTGCACTTATATAATATTACAATTATATTTATATATATATTTCCAGTTAATTTGACTATCGATTCATAGGGACAGCCGCTTATTTGGGATGACTCTTAAAGAACAAAGGCTAATTGAGAAAATAAATCGATGTGATTCCCTTTGTTTATTTGAGGAACCATGCCACTTAACTGGGACAGGAGATTGTTGCCAGTTTTTAACTAATGTCAGTCGCATGCAATTGTGAGGCTATTATATCTTCCACCACGCTTCGAGCAAACTGTTTTGAAATGGCATCAATTGCATGTGCTTGTGTGCAAAAACAGTTAGTTTTATTCATCATTAAGGACCCCCATCTGACAGTTGACAAGAAATAAGCAGTAAGACAATTCAGGTCTGTTTTGCTCATGTTAGGCTTAGAGATTCCAGAAATGGATGGAATGAAAATTAAACAATTTTACTACTTCAACAAGTTAGGAACTACAAAGAATTTGACGGTATTGATAATCATCTAAGATGTCAATGAAAATGAATATTTGGAGGATGCAGTCAAAGAAAGCATTGTATGAGGCAGTTCATTATCTGCACTAGGCATCTGTGCACTGATTTTGTTCATATAGTCCATCAAAAGACCACAACAGTGAACACTGGGTGAATTCCTCAAACGATAACTATTAGAAACTAATACACAGTTTTATGGCACTATAGTATTATTGGTAGCATTCTAATTTGTTCATTGAAATGCATAATTTGTGACAGTTAAAGAGTAGTTTAGCTTTTTAAAATACCTTTCCAACTATTTCCATGAAAACTCGGCTAATTGGGGCAGCTGCTTAATTGAGCTAAAATGTACTGGTCTGATATGTCCCAAGTAACTGGAATCCTCTGTAAACATTTCTAATTGTAATTTATAGTTTTTTATTATGTATTGCAATGTACTGCTGCTGCAAAACAAAAAAATTCATAACATATGCCAGTGGTACTAAAGCTGATTCTGATTATGATGTTAAAGTACCTAACCAATCTAGTTGATCCACAGCTCTCTAGTTTGCATCCAGGTCACTTCTTATGCCATCTAGCTCTGTTGCAGAACAACCTGGGTATCCAATTGTCTCTGACGTTATTAAGGGCTTTACAAGTTCAAGTGACATTTATTGATGTCTTTAACTATACTCAGATAACCCACATATGAAACTTCATTTTATTTTACAAAACTCAAAGTAGTATGCTGGTCAATATTATTGTGCCAATTTTGGCTTGCTCCACTGAATAATTCAGCAATTTCTTAGTGTCATCTGGTACCTGAGAGGGAATTTTTTGCATTTGAACCTAGACAATTCACAGCAGACGATTGCTCATCACAGAAGCATGAGAATCAAATCTGTGCCACATCTCAAAGATACCACTCCAGCAGGATTCATGTATTAGGATGACAACAATGAATTCTGGCTGCATTTTGGCTAACCCATTTTAGGAACTGTGAAGTCAATGGAAGTTTCCATTTGCGGTATTGCAGGACAGTTAGTTCAATAATTTTATGACACTTATTGATTTGTATTTTCAGTACCACAGTACAATAAATTATTTTACTCATCTATCCTTCAGAAAGGAAGAGGAATGGGAGAAATTTGACATCTATATTTTATAGCAAATGTTTTGATTCACCCCATAGCTCTGAAAGGGTTTCCAATTTACACTTACCTCATTATCCTTACTCAGAAGATGTTGAACTCCTTTAGTTCTTGCCTGCTTCCATTGCATGAGTTCCTTCTCATAAATATCAAATACGCAGGGATTACAACCACTACCACAACACTGAGTAGGCAGAGGTTCACGTGGTCGAAGAGAAAGCCATTCATCATAGTTTTCAGCCATCACCTGTAAAATAAAATACAATTTCATTCAAAAACTAGCAATGCTGAACACTTGCCCTCAACTCCTCACAACACTAAAACTTTAATCTATATTGTCGATCTCACATATTACATTTCACTTGAAATTTACAACATCAAATTATTTGAAATGTAGCATTCTTTTCATGATAAGTTTGTGGCTAATGTAAAAATTAATGTACATAATTAAATATGGTTATAAAAATAGTCAAACAGCAGAAGATATTAGCAATGTTACTATTAGACAAACATTATTTCAAAGAAAATAATTAGAAAATTTATAATTACAATCTTTTTAGCACTAAACTTAGCTGCAGAGACAATAATATTGTAAATACAATTTGTAGGATTTCAACTTATCATATAAATATCAGTCAAGCATGCAAAAGAAAACAAAAGTACAAACCACCTCACACTGATGACGTTATGAAACTTCTCATCATGCAATTAACACCTGGAACTGTATGGTATAGGAACAGAACCTTCACTCTACAATGTTGTACTGAACTACAAACGTTTGTAGTTAAATTTGCAAAGTAACGCACAACTTAACAAATCCCTTCTTCCTATGTAATATCCATATCCTATAGTACCTACTATCACCGGGCAGGAGGTTCGGGAGTCTTAGGTCCCACATCACCAGGTTCAGGAACGTTTTTAATCTACAACCATCAGACTCCTGATCCAAAATGGATAACTTCACCCACCTCGACGTTGAACCATCTATAGACTCACTTTCAAGTGTTCTACAACTCATGTTCTTGGTATTATTTATTTACTTTTTTATTATTTGCATGATTTGTCTTATTTTGTACATTGGTGTTTGTCAGTCTTTGTTATGTATAGCGTTTCATAAATTCTATTGCATTTCTTTATTTTCGTGTAAATGTCTGCAAGACAATAAATCTCAAGGTAGCATATAGTAACATATAGTTTGATAATAAGTGTATTTTGAATTTTGATTACCTGCACATTTGTGTACTGTTATCCCCATATCCTCTGAGCTTAACTCCCTCATCTTAAATGCATGCCCTCAGGTATTAGATACAGGTTTCCCCCGCCATCCGAAGGTAGAGCGTTCCTATGAAACAGTTCGTAAGCCGAAATGTCGTAAAGCGAAGAAGCAATTACCATTTATTTACATGGGAAAATTTTGTGAGCGTTCGCAGACCCAAAAATAACCTACCAAATCATGCCAAATAACACATAAAACCTAAAATAACAGTAACATATAGTAAAAGCAGGAATGATATGATAAATACACAGCCTATATAAAGTAGAAATACTTTTCCACAATCATTACTGAACTGTTCTCCGGAGTGAAAATCTCACGCAAGCACCGTCAGCAGAAAATCTCATGCAAGCGCTGTTGGCAAGAACGCTCTGGCCAGTAACCTTCAAGCTATGAAGCTGCCAAATCATACCAAATAACACGTAAAAATACACAGCCTATGTGAAGTAGAAATAATGTATGTACAGTGTAGTATCACTTACTGGAATTGGGACAGCGCCGAGCACACTGATGATGGTGTGTTAGGCTGAGTTGGAGTTTGGGTGGTGCAGTGGCCCGCCACCCTCCAGGCCGCCAAGCGATACATTGCCGCGAAGAACGCAGGGGTCCAGCGGTAGCCAGGAGGTACACAGCACATCTTTAAGAAAAAAGCCAAAACAAACATGCTAATTAATTAGGTGCCACCCGTAACTGTCGGCCCAGATCAGTGCCGATTTCCGATTGCGTCGTCACTGAGCTGGGCCGACAATTACGTGTTGGCGGCACCTAATTAATTAGCATGTTTATTTTGGCTTTTTTCTTAAAGATGTGCTGTGTGCCTCCCAGCTATCTTTGCATTCTCCACGAATCGGTATCTGTCCGTGGGGGTTGGGGTGGTGGGACACTGGGGTGTCATCTCGTCATCTGTTTCCATTAGAGCAGGCAGCTCACCTTCTCCTATGACTGCCTGTCTCGATGTCGAAAGTTGAGGTTCATCGTCTGCTGTGGCTGATGTGGAAGGCTTGCTTGACTGCTGAGCCTCGCGCATTTTTCTATCACACAGTTCTCTAATAAGGACTCAAACTATCCTGCAAATATCTCCTAAATCGACGTACCCTTTCAAAATTAAAGTCATACTTTATCATTATTCATTCGGTTTCGATTGTTATCCTTTTTTCTTCCAATTGCATCAGCTTTTCATCTGTCAGTTCTTGGTGATGGGATGCCAAAACCTCTTCAACATCATGTTCGTCAGCTTCCACAAGCCAAACTCACGTTGTCCTTACTTCGTTCACCACGATCAAAACGCTTAATTATGTCTAGTTTTACCGTAAGTGTAACACCCTTACGAGCTCTTTCAGGCTTTTCCGATACCATAGAACTCATCTTGCAAATGGCTGCTCACAGGCACGTGTTAGAGCAATGCCGGCGAGAATCTGGGGGAGAGCAGCTGCTCGGGGTGCGCTGCCTTTTATCGCGCTCTGATTTTTTTCGCGCGCTGATTTTTTTTTCGTAACAGTGAAAACACCTTCTGAAAGCGAAAACAGGGTACTAATGTAGGTCTTTCCTAACAGTGAAGTTTCGTAAAGCGAACATTCGAAAAGCGGGGGACACCTGTATTTCAACTCTGGAAAAAAGATACTGCCTGTCTACTCTATCTGTGCCTTTCTTAATCTTATAAACTTCTATCAGATCTCCCCCCAGCTTCTGCTGCTCTAAAAGAAAAGAACACCCAAGTTTGTCCAACCACTCCTTATAGCACATGTCCTCTAATCCAAGCAGCATCCTGGTAACCTCTTCTGCAACCTCTCCAAAACCTCAACGTCCTTCCTACAGTGGAGACCACCAGAACTCAATGGAATACTCTAGATGTGACCAAATAATTTATAATGTTGCAACATAACTTCCTGACTATTGAACTCACTTCTCTGCCTAATAAAGACAAGCATGCCTTATGCCTTCTTTACCACATTACTATATCACCCTCTGTAGCCACTTTCAGAGAGCTATGAACTTGGAACCAAGGTAACTCTGCTTACAACAGCTGCCATTAACAACGTACTGTCTCGTCTCTACATTGACTATGATGCAACACCTCACATTTGGCCACATTAAACAGCATCTGCCTTTTCTCTGCCCATATATGAAACTGATCTATATCCTACTGTATGCTTTGCCAGTTTTCTATGCTATTCACAACACCAATCTCTGTATCCTGTGCAGACTTATTAACCCACCCACATAGATTTTCATCCAGGTCACATATTACAAATAGTGCACCCCCCAATACAGAACCCCGTGGACCATCACTAGCCAGAGACTTCAGCCACTTTGCAAACTGTACTTTTCTGATCAAGGACGTTACTGTTTCTACACTGGCCTCCTTGATTACTTTATGCAAGCATATTTCACTATTTAAGTAATTTTTTTAAAAAATTGGAGTTAAAATAACTCAGGAATAATAGTACAATGTAAAAGAAAACAGTGCTGGAGTGAATAAGGAAACTAAAGGATACTGAGGATGAATTGTAAACAGGGTGAGGTTATTATTAATCTGAAATATTAGAAAACTGTAAATTCTGTAAATCTTAAATGAAAATGTTTATTATCAGAATTTTGAACACTATGTTGAATTTAGAATATTTTGTTGGAAAATGTGGTGCAATAAGACCATAAGATATAGGAGCAGAAGTAGGCCATTCAGCCCATCGAGTCTGCTCCGCCATTCAATCATGGGCTGATCCAATTTTTCCAGTCATCCCCACTCCCCTGCCTTCTCCCCATACCCTTTGATGCCCTGGCTAATCAAGAACATATCTATCTCTGCCTTGGCTAATCAAGAACATATCTATCTCTGTCTTAAATACACCCAATGACCTGGCCTCCACAACCGCTCATGGCAACAAATTCCACAGATTTACCACCCTCTGACTAAAGTAATTTCTTCGCAACTCTGTTCTAAACGGATATTCTTAATCCTGAAGTCGTACCCTCCTGTCCTAGACACCCCTACCATGGGAAATAACTGTGCCATATCTACCCACTAAATTCCAACTCCCACCCCAAAAAACTCAAATAATATCAAAAATTCTGAGGCTTTTCAAAAAGTCATATACATAATTAAATACACTATGATGGCAGTGACTTCCTAACAAACTTTCCATGTAAAACTATGTCTATCCCAAAGATATCAATTTAGCAATTAAATGTTTTCTTTGCACCTCATAGGAACTGAATTCAAACAATAAATGTTGCACCATTTCTTGATAAGTGCACTCCCTACAAATGCCCGTATCATGCATATTAATTCTGAATAAAGAATTATTCAGCTTAGTATGTCCAATGCGTAAACATATAACTTCTTTCCTCCTTTTATACCCTTCTCCCAGTTGAGTTCCCACCCTCCTCTGAACTTTATATAAAAGCCGTCCTTTCTCCTGATCCCAACTTTGTTGCCACAGTGACTGAATAGTCTTTTTAACTGTGGCCTTCATCTCTCTCCTCATGCAAAGGCACTACTACATTAATATCCTTAATTTGAAGTGATGGCTTGGTAAGGACGTCTGTCAAATCATGAGAAAATCTGCAGATGCTGGAAATCCAAAGCAACACACATAAGATGCTGGAGGAACTCAGCAGGCCAGGCAGCGTCAATAGAAAAGAGTAAACAGTCGACGTCCCCGATGAAGGGTCTCGGCCCGAAACGTCGACTGCTTATACTTTTCCATAGATTAAGGCTGGCCTGCTGAGTTCCTTAGCAAAAATGTCTGCCACCCCAACATGGGAAGGAACCCATATGAAATGCATACACAGGCCTAGACCTTACAGCCTCAACAGATGTCCAATTTCAAGAATTAGCGTACATTTGAAATACCTGTTTTAATAGAGGTCAAGACCGAAAACGAATCAGAACACAGAAGTACATAATCAGGGCGTGCTTCTTCGACCCATTGCAAGGCTAAAACGATAGCAAACATCTCAGACGTGAATACTGATACTTTGATAATCTTTTCTTAATAGTCATCTGAAACTTTGGAATATAAACAGAAACTCCAGAACGACCTGTCACTGGATCTTCTAAACTATCTGTGTAACATCCTCGTATCACAACCAAACATCACCAATTACACGCCGCACAGCCGCAGGATTCGTTACTTTAAATCCCGCCCACTACTTTCTCTGTTCTAATTGGTGGATTGTGATCTAACTTTTAATCTGTATGGTTTATTTATATGTCAACCAAACCTCGCTGGCTAAGCGGAGTCAAAGTTGAAAGTCAAAAAAACCCATCATCCCTTTCGAAGCCTCGTTGCTAGAGTAACCGGATGAGGCCTAATTTTTTTCTCTGCTGAAATTGGGGATTAATTTCTTGCGATGTGGAGCAGAGCCTCGCGTATCGGAGTGCCTGGGTTCTTGGAATGTCGGGTCCTCCATGTCACTGCGGGCCGGTCGATTCGGACCCAAAAGCTAAAGGAGAAACGAGAGACCGTGGAAATACCCGGGCTGGAGCCCATCACCTACTGGGACAGGATGCACTTCGAACCGGGCTTGGCTGAACCCAAATATCCCGTCTGGAAACGTGATCGGGAAGATCCCTTCCACCGACAGGGCCCCAAGTATGAGGAGATGCCACTATACAAGGACAGACCGTGTTATACCTTCCAACAGAGAACCAAATTGCTGGAAGGTAGGTACTGTACTGACCGGGAGAACATAATATCACAAGTAAGATCTATCATCAAAGTACGTATATGTTACCATATTCTTCCTTGAGATTCATTTTCTCGCAGGTATTTACAGGAAAATAAATACAAAAGAATGTATGGCAAAACAAAGACTGACTAGCAATCAGCTAGTAGACAAATTGCAAAAAACAATACTTGGAGCATGAGTTGTAGAGTTCTTGAAAATGCGTGTAGGTTGGGGAATCATTTCAGAGTTACGATGAGAGAAGTCATCCACACTGGTTCAGGAGCCTGATGATTGTAGGGTAATAGCTATCCCTGAACCTGGTGGTTTGAGACTGAAGCTCCCTGTACCTCCTTAACCTCTCGTTATTGCCATCAGGCAGATGGCAATAACGAGAAAAGAGAATGGCTTGAATGGCGGGGGTCCATGATGATGGGATGCTTCTTTCTTCTGGCAGTGCCCCACATCTTATGGCATAGTCCAGCTACCTGGACTATACCTTTTCCCACCCTGTCACTTCTAAAAATGCCATCCCTTTCTCTCAGTTCCTCTGTCTCCACCACATCTGCTCTCACGATGAGGCTTTTCATTCCAGAACTAATGAGGTGCCCTCCTTCTTCAAAGAAAGGGGCTTTCCTTCCTCCACCATCAACGCTGTACTTGCCACATCTCTTGCATTTCATGCAAGTCTGCCCTCATCCCACCCACCTGTCACCCCACCAGCCATAGGGTTCCTCTTCTCCTCACCTACCACCCCACCAGCCTCTGTGTCCAGCACATAATTCTCCATAACTTCTGCCATCTCCAGTGGGATCCCACCACCAAACACATCTTCCTTTCCACCCCCCACTTTGTTTTCCCCAGGGATTGCTCTCTATGCGACTCCCTTGTCCATTTGACCCTCTCCACTGATCTCCCTGTTGGTACTTATCTTTGCAAATAGAACAAAGTGCCACACCTGCCCCTACACCACCTCCCTCACTACCATTCAGGGCCCTTCCAAGTGAGGCAACACTTACCCTGTGAGTCTGTTGGGGTCATCTACTGTATATCAGATTTCTCGATGGCCACCCACATCAATTCTACTTCCTTTTCCCATTCCGACATGTCAGTCCATGGCCGCCTCTCCTGCTGCAATGAGGCCACACTCCTGTTGGAGGAGCAACACCTTATTCCGCCTGGGTAGCCTCCAATCTGATGGCATGAACATCAATTTCTGGAACTTCCTGTAGTTGTCCCCACCTCCTCACCATTCCCCATTCCCATTTCCCTCTCTTGCCTTATCTTCTTACCTGCCCATCAACTCCCACTGGTGCTCCTCCCCCTTCCCTTTCTTCCATGGTCTTCTGCCCTCTCCTATCAGATTCCCCCTTTTCCAGCCCTTTATCTCTTTCACCGATCGAGTTCCCACCCTCTTTACTTCATCTCTCCCCCTCTCCCAGTTTCACCTATCACATTCTATGTTGTATTTCTTCCTCCCTTTCCCCCACGTTCTTCATCTGACTTTTCATCTCGTTTTTCCAGTCCTGCCGAAGGGTCTCGGCCCGAAACATTGACTGTAATCTTTTCCATAGATGCCACCTGGCCTGATGAGTTCCTCCAGCTTTTTGTGTGTATTACTCCATTTAAATGTGCTTAGTGGTGGGATGGTTTAATATAGAAAGTTAGGAGCAGAAGAGGGTTATTTGGTTCTTGTTATTGTTCTCTGTCAATGGCTGATCTTTCACCACTGCCTGATTTTCCTGCATGAGCCCTATATCTCACTCAACTGTTTATTTCCCTCCATGGATTTTGTTAGACTTGCTGATTTCCTCCAGTATTTTGTGTGTGGTTGCTCAAGATTGCCAGCATCCTCAGAATCTCATGTCCCATATCCCTCTAATCCCTTCAAATTAAAAAAAATCTATCAATGCCTGCATGAATATACTCGACAAATGAGCTCCCACAGTCCTCTTGCATGGAGAATTCTAAAGATCCCTTCCCTCTTGGTGTAGAAATTACTTCTCATCTCACTTCTGAATGACTAACTCATTTATCGTGGGACTGTGCCCACATTCTAAGCACCTAACCAAGGAAAACATCAACTCTCTTTTTTTCCCTTTCTACATTACCATGTATTGCATTGTACTGCTGCTAAGTTGATAACATGAGACATGCTGGTGATACTAAAAGCTGATTTGACTCAGTATCCACACTTCAGCTCTGTACCTCATCTCTCATTCTGAACTCGGGAGACTACAAACCTACTCTCTTCAATGCCTCCCAGTAATCAATCAATTGAATCTATGTTAGACTTCATTTATTGAAATTATGATCACCTTCAGATAGGGATACAGGGGCTTGGACTGAAATGTGAACTATTCATTCCCCTTCATAGTTGCAGCCTGTCCTGTTGAGTTCCTCCAGCGTTTTGTGTCCATTGCTCAAGATTTCCAGGATCTTTAGACTCTCTTGTGTTAGATAGGGAGACCTGGCTTATACACAATATTGCAGGGGTGATCGCACCAGTGCCATGTATAATACTTTTCCTCCTATGCATAAGTTCTTGAGCAATAAAAGTCAAGCCTTATCATCCACTTGTCTACTGTACCTGCACATTATCTTTAAATGTTTCTGTGTAGATGGATACACAGCTGTGTCTGAACCTCAACATCTTTCAGCCTCTTGCCATTTAAGAATACCCTACTTCTCCATCATTGTTCTTAAGTGGATGACTTCACATTTTTCTACTTGCTTTAGCTGTCATCAATTCTGTTAACATGTCTATATCTCCCAAAGCCTTAACATTCTTCTCATAAGCTGCACTGTCTTGTCAGCTTTGTATGATCAGCCATTTTAAATAATATTACCGTTTTTGCCCCAAGCCTGTGCACCTTTGATCGACAGGTTGGTCATGAGACCATGACCCTCAGTGTAGAGTCTCCTCCTGTCATCAAGGCATATGGCATTGACTTACTCAGCACTGGCTGATTCACCGACCTGGGCAGCACCAAGCAGCAAGATGGTGCAGACTCAGCGAAGCTAGAAACGTCTTCAGATCAATGAGCAACATATGGAGAACAACCAGGTACAGTGTACACACCAAGGTGAAGCTGTGCCAGAGCTGTGTTCTGTCCACACACTTGTACGGGTCAGAATGCTGGTGCGTGACAGAGAGCGACCTTTCCAAGCTCTCGTCATTCCACACCATGAGCCTCTGGAAGATCCTCAGTATTTTCCGACCAAGAAAAATCTCCAACCACGCTCTATTCCTGTAGTGTCATCAAGAAGACATGGCCACAATGATCATGAGGAAATATTCGAGATGGATTGGGCACATGATGAGAAGAGAAGCCAACTAACTCCATCAAGGCAGCATTTAATTGGACCCCTGAAGGCCGGGGGAAACGCAGAAGACCAAAGACAACTTGGCACTCTACTGTAGAGGCGGAAATGAGGACCAGAACCATACCTGAGGCCAAGGACAGACAGATGTAGGACCTTCATTGCTGTCCTAAGCACCAGCAGTGTAAGTGTTTTTCCCCGTCTAAATCAATATAGTTTATGAACAAATGAGGCATAAGCACGATTGCAGTTGCATCCATTAATCACACCCACCCAACTCAAAGATGACAAACAGCTCATTCCTACTGTCTATTAAGCAACTTTCCATTGACGACATATTTTTGCCTGTTACGTACCCCGTAACAGGTTAAAGAACCAGCAGAAATGGAAAACAGCTGGGAGTCTGGTATTGCTATTTACTAAAGCTCATTTATTAGTAACTACGCAATACAGTAATATAAAATCAGATATGTCAAACAGGTTTGCAAAGTTCATGCATATATAAGTGTGGAAATATATAAAAACCAAGCTTCTTCAAGCTTAGGAGGTAAATGGGTACAGTCTTACGATGATGGGTAAAGGGAATCAGTTCAGTTCTTGGTATTTAGTTGAGTAGTGATGGAGAGAGAGAGAGAGGTGTTTATTTCTTCAGGTAAGCAGATGCCGTCGATTCTCCGTTGTCCTCCGAAATCCTTTAGAAGTCACTGAATGAGACCACAACAAGGAGACCGTCTTCTGTGCGTGAGTTATCAACCCAGGCGAGGGTTGGACACACTAATAACTTCCCACCGGTCACCCCTTTTTCACACTGTGAGAGCCGCTGATTGATCCTCCAAAAACCCATCTTTCTGTGGGCACAGCAAAGCTCATCCAGTGTCCAAAACCATGTGTGTCTAACAATCAGCTGACCTTGTATTTATCTCAGCATGCTGAACACCAGTTGTCCATCACGTAGCTCCTCCTCTCTCTTCGCCCCCTTCTCCCCTGTACAGCTGCACGCTCTCTCTCTTTTTAAAGGCACAGTCCATAAGGGATAATTCAGGATCCCATCACATGCCCCACCACTGTGCTCAAATCTCTTGCATTGCAGCTTGTCCATTCTATGAGTTACAATTTCAAAAAGTATGATTCCCTTTCCGAGTACCCTATTGTTATAAGCATAAGAGTAGATACTGGCATTTTCCCTACTACTGATGTCAGGCAAACTAGTTACTAGTTTATCTTTTTGATCTTCCCTCCTTTCTTAGTAAATGGCATTATATATTTTTCTCTTATATTCATGGGAATGGTACTACAATCTGTAGAATCTTAGAATATGGCAACCACTGCATCCACTATGTTAATGGTTATTCCTTCCAAACTTTGTGATGCAGTTCACCCTGTGTTTGATTACGTGTGTCTATATATCTCAGAAGATATTAGCAGTTTTCTGTCCTATTAATTTTTTCCCATACTGTTTGTTTATTATTACAGGTTTCTTTTAGCTCATCATTCATCTTATACCCTCTATTCCCAGGAGGTTACCCATGTCTTCTCTGAAGACATAGTGACAACTTTTAAAAGATGATTGAATAGGTATGTGGATAGGAAAGGTTTAGAAAGATATGGGCTTCTGATGCTGTCAAATGGGACCAACTTGGATTGGCATGGACCAGTTAGGACAATAGGTCTGTTTTTGTGTTTGGCTCTACGATGGATACAAAGTTTTATTAAATTCTCTGTCATTTACTTATTCTCAGTATAATTTCTCTAGTCTCCGGCTATAGGGGACCCATATTTGTTTTTGCAAATCTTTTCATTTTTTACATACTCATATATACTTCTAGTTTGTTTTTTTTTGTTATATCTCTTGCGAGGTTACTTTCATATTACTTTTTAAAAATTTCTTGGTGATCCTGTGCTGAGTTCTGACACTTTCCCAATCCTTTGACTTGCAACTTTGGCAATGTTATGTGCTGTTGGTAATTTCCTCATCAGATCAGAAGTGGAGAGAGTGGCAGTTTCAAGTTCCTGGTTGTCAAGATTTCTGAGCACCTAACCTGGTTCCAACATGATGATGCAGTTATAAAGAAGGCAAGACAGTGACTATACTTCATTAGGAGTTTGAAGAGATTTGGTTGTCAACAAATACACTCAAAAGCTTCTATAGATATACTGTGGAGAGCATTCTGACAGGCTGCATCACTGTTTGCTATTGGGGGTGGTGGTGGCTACTGCACAGGACCGAAAGAAGGTGTAGAGGGTTGTAAATTTAGTTGGCTCCATCTTGTTTACTAGCCTACAAAGTACTTAGGACATCTTCAAGAAGCAGTGTCTCAGAAAGGCAGCGTCTATTATTAAGGACCTCCAGCACCCAGGGCATGGCCTTTTCTCACTGTTACCATCAGATAGGAGGTACAGAAGCCTGAAGGCACACAATCAGCGATTCAGGAACAGCTTCTTCCCCTCTGCCATCCAATTCCTAAATGGACATTCAACCTATGAACACTACCTCACTTTTTTAATGGATATTATTTCTGTTTTTAGATTTTTAATCTATTCAATATATGTATACTGTAATTGATTTACTTATTATTATAATTTTTTCTTCTTTTCCAATATTATGCATTGCATTGAACTGCTGTTGCTGCACAACACATGCTTGTGATAATAAACCTGATTCTGATTCTAATATGAGCAGGGCAAAGAGAGGTGGAATTTCATCCGGAGAAATGAGGTATTATATTTTGGGAGAACTGGTGAGGCATAGGGGCAGTGAGGGATAGAGACACTGATGTACAAGTCCATACGTTCATGAAGGTAGGAGTACAAGGAGATGAAGCCTGGATGAAGGATTGCAACCTGAAATGTCAAGTGTCTGTTTCCCTCTACAGATGTTCCTGACCCACTGAGTTCCTCCAGCAGTTTAATTTTTTTTTGCTCCGGATAGATAAGATAGTTAATAAGGCATACAAGATAAACGCCTTTGTTAGTCTAGCATACAGTGTAACACTGGCGTGCTTATGGCGTGACAAAATAGATTTTTATTTAGTACAGGTGTCCCCCACTTTTCAAACGTTCGCTTTATCAAACCTCACTGTTACGAAAGACCTACATTAGTACCCTGTTTTCGCTTTCAGAAGGTGTTTTCACTGTTACGAAAAAAAAATCAGCGCACGATAAAAGGCAGGGCGCGCCCCGAGCAGCCGCTCTCCCCCGGATTCGGAACTGCATTCTAGCCGGCATTGCTTAAACACATGCCTGTGAGCAGCCGTTAGCAAGATGAGTCCTAAGGTATCGGAAAAGACTAAAAGAGCTCGTAAGGGTGTTATACTTAGCGTAAAACTAGACATAATTAAGTGTTTCGATCGTGGTGAACGAAGTAAGGACAAAGTGAGTTTGGCTTGTGGAAGCTGACGAACATGATGTTGAAGAGGTTTTGGCATCCCATGACCAAGAACTGACAGATGCCGAGCTGACGCAATTGGAAAAAAAAAGGATAACAATCGAAACCGAATGAGTAATGATAAAGTACGACTTTAATTTTGAAAGGGTACATCGGTTTAGGGGATATTTGCAGGATGGTTTGAGTGCTTACAAAGAACTGTGTGATAGAAAAATGTGTGAGGCTCAGCAGTCAAGCAAGCCTTCCACATCAGCCACAGCAGACGACGAACCTCGATCTTTGACATTGAGGCGAGCAGTCATAGGAAAAGATGAGTTGCCTGCTCTAACGGAAACAGATGACGAGATGACACCCCAGTGTCCCACCACCCCAACACCCAGGCCATGGACAGATACTGTACCGATTCATGGAGAATGCAACGGTAGCCGGGAGGTACACAGCACATCTTTAAGAAAAAAGACGAAATAAACATGCTAATTAATTAGGTGCCGCCAACACGTAATTGTCGGCCCAGATCAGAGACGACGCAATCGGCAATTGCCTCTGATCTGGGCTGACAATTACATGTCGGCAGCACCTAATTAATTAGCATGTTTATTTCGGCTTTTTTCAAGATGAGCTGTGTACCTCCCGGCTACCGCTGGACCCCTGCGTGCTTCGTGGCAATGTATCGGTCGGTGGCCTGGAGGGTGGGGGCCACTGCACCACCCCAACCTGCGACGACTCGGCCTAACACACCATCATCAGTGTTCTCGGCAAGCTGTCTTCCCGATTCCGGTAAATGATACTACACTGTACATACATTATTTCTACTTAATATAGGCTGTGTATTTTTACGTATTATTTGGTATGATTTGGCAGCTTCATAGCTTAAAGGTTACTGGAGAGTGCTTGCGCCGTGTTTTTGCCAACAGCGCTTGCATGAGATTTTCTGCCGAGAGCAATTGTGTGAGATTTTCGCTTCGGCGAACAGTGCAGTAATGATTGTGGAAAAGTATTTCTACTTTATATAGGCTGTGTATTTATCATATCATTCCTGCTTTTACTATATGTTACTGTTATTTTAGGTTTTATGTGTTATTTGGCATGATTTAGTAGTTTATTTTTGGGTCTGCGAACGCTCACAAAATTTTCCCATATAAATTAATGGTAATTGCTTCTTCGCTTTACGACATTTTGGCTTACAAACCGTTTCATAGGAACACTCTACCTTCGGATGGCAGGGGTAACCTGTACTGTATACAGTTCTCTTTGCCACACGATGGAAAGAATGTGAATTGCACATGTGATACAGAGTTGATCCACCAGGATACTGCTGGGATGGATCATTTCAGTTAAGAGTGGAGATGTAATGAACTAGGTTTGTTTTCCTTGGAGCTGAGGAAACTGAGAGGGAGGATACAAAATTAAGAGGCATAGCTTTTGATTTTATTTTTCTTTCAGATACTTGCCCAGTTCCTCCTTGAAGGTTGCAATTAAATCCAGTCCTTAGTTCTCAAAATTAACCATTCACTATTTTAAAAAAAGCTGAAATATTTTTAGTTATTTTTCCCAATCATCTTCATTCTCTGTCCCCTAGTTTTTAAGCCTTCTGCCAAGAAAGAACACTTTCTCTCCATCTGCTCTATCTATACCCTCCAATTTCAAATTAGGTGGCATGTTTGTTGAGGTTACTATGGACAGTGGAATACTTCCCTACTGATATTTCCTGTTACTTTTGCTTAGACCACTCTGTCTAAGTTGAAGTGGCCATTACATTTAAGTTGCATTAGGGTAAGCTCACAAACATTGTAGGTGGGGCGGAAAGGGGGGGAGGTTAGTGTGTGGGCGCAGAGACGATCAGGAATCAGAATTGGGTTTATTATCACTGGCATATGTTGAGAAATATTTTCACGATAGTTGCCAGTGGTATTAAACTGATTCTGATTCCTGATGGGCATCCTTAACGACGGAAGCTATCTATGTGAGTTATTGCCTTTTGAAGATGTTCTCAATACTGTGGAGGCTAGTGCCTATGATGAAGCTGGCTGAGTTTGCAATTTTCTGCAGCTTTTTCTGATCCTTTGCAGTGGCTTTTCCATACCAGTGAAGCAACCGGTTAGAATATGCTCCATAGTACTTCTATAGAAACTTGTGAATCTTTGGTGACATACCAAGTCTCCTCAAACTCCTAGTGAAATATAGCCACTGGTGTTCCTTCTCTGTAATTGCATCAGTATGTTCTGCCCAGGATAGGTCTTCAGAGATGTTGACACCCAGGAACTTGAAATTGCTCTCCCTTTCCTCTGCTGATTCCTCAGTGAGGACTGGTGTTTGTTCTTTGACTTCCCCTTCCTGAAATCCATAATCAAATTCTTGGTCTTACTCGTGTCGAGTGCAAGATTGTTGTTGTGACACCACTCAACCAGCTGATCTATCTCACTCCTGTATGCCACCTTGTCACCATCAGAAATTTTGCCAACAATAGTTGTTTCATCAGCAAATTTATAAATAGCATTTGAGCTATGCCTAGTCACATAGCCATGGGTGCAGAGAGTAGAACAGTAGGCTAAGCATTCATCCTTGAGGTGCATCAGTGTTGATTGTCAGTGAGGAGGAGATGCTGTTTCCAATCTGCACTCACCTCGTTTCCCAATGAGGAAGTCAAGGATCCATTTGCAGAAGGAGGTACAGAAGCCTAGGTTTTGGAGCTTGTTGACTAATACTGAGGATATAATAGTGTTGAACACTGGACTGTAATCATTAAACAGCAGCCTGACAAGCATTACTGTTGTCCGGGTAATTCAGATAGAGAGCCAGTGGGATTGCATCCACTGTAGACCTATTATGGTGATAGGCAAGTTGCAGCAGGTCCAGATTCTTGCTTAGACAGGAGTTGATTCTGGCCATGGCCAACCTCTCAATGCACTTCATCATAGTAGGTATGAATGCAACTGGGTGAAGGTCATTGAGGCAGCTCGTCCTTCTCTTCTTGGGCACTGGTATGATTGTCGCCCTTTTGAATCAGATACGAACCTCTGACTGAGCAGTGAGAGACTGAAGATGTCTTTGAACATTCCTGCCAGTTGGTTGGCACAGGTTTTCAGTGCCCTACCTGGTAACCAAGACCTGAAGCCTTGAGAGGGTTCATCTTCATGAAAGGTGTTCTGACGTTAGCCTCTGAAACGGAGATAACTGGGTCACCTGATGTTGCATGGATTTGCACAGTTGTTGTTTTGCCATGTAGGAAGTAGTTACTGGCAAACCCATGCATCCAATTCCGTATCTCTCTTCACTCGGAATTGTTTTTTAGCTCTAAAATAGCCTTCTGTAGATCATACCTGGACTTCTAGGTCACTGATCTTGAATGCCACAGACCCTCAACAGACTATGAATTTCCTGGTTCATCCACGGCTTTGGGTGTGGGTGTGTCCAGTATGTTCTCAAAGGCACACACTCATCCACACAGGTTTTGATGAAGTCAGTGACAATTATGGTGTATTCATTCAGATCCAAAGATGAATCCCTGAATATTGCCTAGTCTACTGACTCAAAGCAGTCCTTTAAGTGCTCCTCCAACTCCCTTAACCATATCTTCTTGGTCCTTATCACCAGTGCTGCTGTCTTTAGTCTCTGCTTACACACTGGGAGTAGAAGTACAGCCAGGTGATTGGACTTTCCAAAGTGTGGGTGTAGGTTGGCACAGTAAGCGTTCTTGATGGTAAAGCAGTGGTCTAGCATGCCAGAATTTGAATGTAATATAGTAATAGAAATAACCAGTACCAAAGTAAACTGTCTGGAAGACTACAATATAAGCATAAAACATTTAATGTAACTACAGAGATGTGTAATTACAAATCTTTTATGGGTTGTGCACATTGTCAATAAGTCATACTTCCTGTTGTAAAATGTATATATTAATACAAATACTACAATACCAGAGATTTTTGTCGATATTTCCTATTGAAATTTGGTGCATCAGCTGTTGTGGTTCAGGCCATAGTGACTACGTCAGATAAATGGGAATTCTATTACCATAATGGCACAGTATTCTGCTGACTAGCTGGCCATCATTCAAGATTCCCGAACAAGTATCTGTGAATAGAAGAAAATCTGTGTCCTTAGCACTGTAACGTCTTTGTGAATGTATTGAAATGTAGTTCATATCTTCAAATGGGAAGAGATTTATGGCAAGGAAGCACACTTAAGCTACTTATAAGTTAAGATTTCAAGTTCTCTGTGTCAATGTTTCCTTGGTCCAAAGTAGCCATGCTGCTTGTCTAGTTAGATTCACAGTAAGAACATGTACGTACACACACACACACACACACACACACACACACACACACACACACACACACACAGAGATACAATGATAATGCGTGTTATGTGTGTTGATTGCCTACCATCAGGCAGAAGGTACTGTAGCATTAGGCCAAGGACTGTTAGGATGGGAAACAGCTTCTTCCCCCAGTAAACGCAAAATACTCTGCAGATGCTGGGGTCAAAGCAACACTCACAAACACGCTGGAGGAACCCAGCAGGTCGGGCAGCATCCGTGGAAACAATCAGTCAACATTTTGGGCTAGAACCCTTTGTCAGTACCAGCGTGTTGTGAGTGTTGCTTCTTCGCCCAGGCTGTGAGGCTACTGAACTCCTTGCCTCCATCCAGGTCTCATCACGTATGAAGCGTCAGTAGCACTATACTTTTTTTTAACTTGAGTAGTAAATGCACTTTATCATTTATTAGTGTATTTGTGGTAATATTACTTCTATTTTGTGTTTGAGTTACATGTACTATTTTGTGCACCTTTGGAGGAATGTCGTTTTGTTTTGCGATTATACATGTATATAGTTAAAAGACAATAAACTTGAACTTTAAAATAAGGTAAACTAAAAAAACAGATAGCACCACTGCTCTCTGCTGACCTCTTCTGTAGTCACTTGGAGAAGCATAAACATCTACATTTCACTGCTGGTTAAATTATCTTACTTTTCCTGGACTAAGTTAGATGGTTCAGAATACTGAGTGCATTTATTTAAATGCAGGAGAATGAAGATGAAGGGTTAAGTACAAGATGATTTACACCTTTAATTAAAGTATATTTGAAGAGTTTTTAAAAAAATTCTTTGTTCTTGAATGTTTAATTTTTAAACTTTCGGGCAACATTAATAAAAATAGACATACTACTAAAAGTTTTTGAATATTTGAGTGCATTAATGTACAAAAAACATTTAAGCTCTGTCAATTTTGTTGAGTAAACTTGTGGACGTAGTTCAGCCTATTGTCAAAGTAAATCCAATGATTGTTCCAGTTAAAACTGATAAAATTGGAGTCAGCTAAAATGCTACTTCCAATGTATTAACATCTATATTAATAATAAATATTATAGTGGTGATCTTGCTGTTCTGTCTCAGTAGTGTAACTTTTTAAATGTTTTTATGTATTATTATATATTTATGTTTTTAGGTGTTAAACAAGCTCTTTGGCTGACCAAGTCTAAGTTGATAGATGGCCTTCCAAAGCAGTTAGTAAGCATAGCTGAAGATCCTGCATATCGCATGGAAGATCAGGATGAGCGTGTTCAGGCAGCTATCAGTCATGCTCGATTTTGGAGTGGCCCTGAAATTCGTCCCAAAAGAGATCGGTTTTGGTAAGCAGATATACTGATGTGAAAATTAAAGTTTTCTTTATTCGTATAATTCTGGGGGGGTGGGGGTTGGAATTGCATAGTAAGTTATAAAATGGATGTCATCTAAAGTGGGTAAAATGCTAGGATATTTTCCTCTGGAAAAGAGAGACAATAGTATTAGAAAGTATATCAGCCTGCTGAGTTACTCAGTGCACATTAACTAAATATTTTATGGAAATTTGGATTTTGTTAAATCATACAGATTGAAATACAGAAACAAGGAAGCTAATGAAATACCCTATAATGAATCCTTGACCTAGTGCAATTTTTTTTTTACTTAACTTTTTTTGCATTTAACCAATAATCAGACTCTAACTGTAATCATGAACTTTACTAAGATTAATATCAGCCTATGCAGAGAGTAATAATATTTTATCTTCCAAGCAATCACACATATTAATTATTTCTTGCAAATCCTGAGTTTTGACATCATTTAAAGTTGATTTGATGTTGAAACATGTTAATTCTGTTTTTCTGGTTCCTTATGTTTTGACTTGCCGTAGCCAAGATAGAAACATAGGGCATATTATGATGCCTGTTTTTTCTATCTTGCTGCTCATCGGGATTTGGACTAGTTTTGTATTGTTAATGTGCTGGTGAACTATCCTCATTGAACTTTTAATACCAACATCTCAATTTTACAACCACTGCTGTTCAAATCACATTATTTTTCATGGTAGCCTAGTGGTTAGTGTTAAGCTATTATAGCACCTGTGACCCGGGTACAATTCTGCCACTGTCTGTAAGAAGCTTGTGCGCTCTCCCCGTGACTCCACAGGTTTCCTCCTGGTACTCTGATTTGAAAGAAGCTTTGGTTAGTAGGTTGATTGGTCACATGAGTGCAATTAGGCAGCGCAAGATTATTAGCCCAGAGGGGCCTGTTATTGTACTGCATCTCTAAATAAATAGTTTTTGATTTTGATAGAATGATCTATTTCGTTGTGTTTAGAAGGCATTTCCATGTGGCGATACCATAGCCTTTGTTGTTGACAAAGGAACTCTTTGAATGTACAAAATGCTGGGGCCACTCTATAACCAACCAAGGGTAGCCAAACTTCACACAAATAAATAGGTCATTTTTCATAAACTTAGTGATTATTTAAAACAGCTCTGGGTTAAATCTTTTGTATTTATATTTCATGGTTTTCTGTCAAAATTAATTCTGTAGTTTCCAACTCAATGGCAATTAAGAAGTTGTAGCAGTGAATTGATAGTCATTTTTGTGGTTATCAGTGTATCTAATTATGGTTTTGTAGAAAGCTGTTATACTTTTTATAGATTTAAGTACCATGAGTTGAAAATATTGGAAGGCCCATTAATGCATTATACAGGGTGACTAAAAATTATATCTAGCAATCAGCCATATCCTTTGAGGTTCTTTTTTACTAACATCTTTTTGTCAAAGCTTTTAGGTACTAATTCTGATATCTCCTCCTTTGGCTTAGTGTCTGATTTTGTCTAAGTATTTTGGAATGGCTTCTTATGTTTAAAAAAAATATGCAACATGTAAATGAATGTCTTAATTCTTTTTCTGTCATTCTATTTTCAAAATGTGTGTGCTTTTTTGTCAACAAGCATCATTTTACTTTATCAAGATTTTTTGATAACTTTTATATCAACACTGGACAAATGTTTCTAATGGCAATTTTATATGTAATCTCTAAATTTCTCAGGTGTCTTTTAGCTTCCACTATGATCTGGAGATAATCATGTACCTCGTTGCCAGTATTTTGATTTCTCTTGAACATTTGCCCTTTGTTATTTATAGGAAATTAAATATGAAAACCTTAAACTACAAAGTACAATAATTACTCTCAACCAAAAACCTGAAGTTCATGAGAATTATCCTAGGAATAGAAGGGTTAATATGTGAGGAGTATTTGATGGCTGTGGACTTGTACTCGCTAGTGTTTAGAAGAACGAGTGGGGGGGGGAAGAATCTGATTGAAACCTATTGAATATCAAAAGGCCTAGATAGGGTAGATATGGAGAACATACTTCCTCTAGTGGGGAGTCTAGGACCGGAGGGCCTCAGAATATAAGGATATCTATTTAGAACAGAGAGGAGGAGGGATTTCTTTGGCCAGACGGTGTTGAATCTGTGAAATTCTATGTCACAGGTGGCTTTGGATCCAAGAACTTGGATGTACTTAAAGCAGTGGTTGATAGTTTCTTGATTAGTAAGGGTGTCAAAGGTTTTGGGGAGAAGGCAGGAGAATGAGGTTGAGAGGGATAATAAATCAGCCATGATGGGATGGCAGAGCAGATTCAATAGTTTTGCTCCTATCAATGTCTTATTTTCTTATGGTCTAACCAACTCTCTAGCTCAAATCACTTTTTCCCATTCTGTCACTCCCTGAAGAATAGTGCCTTAATTTTCCTCTAACACGAGGAAATCTGGCCTGCTGCGTTCACCAGCAACTTTGATGTGTGTTGCCTTAATTTTCCTCTAGCTCATTCTTGCTCATGTTACTTTTCTGGTTCTACAGCCCTTGCATCTGTTTTACTTTGATTGTTCCTTCTGCTGCTCTTTCTGCTATAAATTGGCTGCCATGGGTGTAATGTAGTTTCCTACACAAATTAAGGTGACAACTGTAACAAAGTACTGTAGGTCTAGTATAAGATCAGTCTGTACCAATAGAACGGGGATATATTACAGAATATTTCAAGGTGTGCTGTTAAGTGTGATAATGTAGGGAATAAGACAGCCAATTTGCATAAAACAAGCTTTTTCAACTGGTGCTGAGATAATGACCAACAATTCATCACTGGTGATGCTGTTTGAACGATTATCATTATCCAGAAACTAGAACTTACTTGTTGTCTGTTTTTGAAATGGATATGGTATCCCTGAGGGAAGATGTATATTGGCTGAATGCATCATTAAAAAGAAGGCACTCCATTTCCTGTGTTGTACTGGACTTCAATCCATAACCTTTTCAAATTAAATCTTAAGGAATTAAACTATTTGAAAGAGTTTGAAAACCAAGTGAAATAACCTTGCTACCATGCAACCTAGTTGGGACTAGATCAATTTGGCCCCAAATTAGCATGTGATGTACATAATATGTAAAATTTTCATGTTGATAGAATTGGGAATGTTGGGATTGCCAGCCTTCACAATTCCACTAACGTATTGGTTACACATAGAATAGGCCAGATAGGATTGACAGGTTTACTTTCTTAAAAAGCAAACATTATTGAACCAGTTGGGTTTCATACTTTTGACTTGCATCCTGGAAGTGATGGTGTGTGGCAAAATGGCATGAATGAGAAGTAACATTCTTCTTGACTCTTTTTGTGTTATTTCCTTTTTTAGCCCTGTACTGATGCAGAACCTCCTACACTTGTGCAGGATCCAGCAGCCTCAATTTCCCACACTTGGAAACAGGATGTTGGCTGAAAATTACCGTATATCAGTAACATGGGAGAGAGGTTAGTCAGCAGGAATTTCTATTTAAGTTGTAATCGCTGGAAGAGGAAAGGAAAGAGCAATCTTCTTCTAAGTAGCATTCTCACGAACTACAAATGCCATGTTCTTCTGCATCTTCTTAAAATCGTTTTTGTCCGTTCATATCATAGAAACTGAAAATACATAAATATGGAAACTTAAGTGCACAGATTGAGAATAATTTGTGCCTGGCCTCTGCTTTTGTAAAATTTATCTAACTTAATCCAACACATCAGTATTTTACTTATAATCTTGAAAAGTTGTTCCTCTATGTGTCTAAGTTTTACTCCCATAATTCAGCCTGTCCAGAGCTTGGATGCATTTAAGGCAGAGGTTGATAAGGTTCTTGAATAGTCAGGGTGTGAAAGGTTATGGGGAGAAGGCAGGAGAATGGGGTTGTGAGGGAAATATATCAACCATGATGAAATGGTGGAGCAGACTCGACTGGCTTAATTCTACTCCCATGTCTTATGGTCTTTGGAGCTAGAATAGCAGTTTTTCTAGACTATTGGATGCTATTCCCACTCAACACACTTTCAATTCACATTTTGTAGATGTTACAAAGTATGATAAATTTCCAAAGAACTAAGTTTGTAGGGAGGGCAGGAATTGAGGCCCTGGTGATTCAGGAGGACAGGATCCAGAGCCCCAGCAGGTATCAAGAGATGATAGGAACCGTGCCCCTAGTGAGTCAGAAGGGTGTGCGGCAAAGATCACTTGGTAAGCCAGATGCCAAAACATTAATATTTCTAAATAGAATATTGGAGTTTTAGTACATATAATCTTTTTAATGTTTGAAGAGATTTGAGTCAAACACCTTCTGATGGTGTACTCCTGATTTTAACTACCCTTTTGAGTGAAACAAATTCTTCCTGTTTGCCCTCTGATTCTATTGCCCACTATTTAAAACTTGAGACGTCTGGTTATCAATTTATTGCCTGAAGAGTTTTTAATCCCCTCCTGTTCAATTTAAAACCATCACACTGCAGCCTACTTTGCTGTAAGTGCGATTATCTTCAATCATCTCATCATTGTCAAAATGATCCATGGTCTTATTCTGGTACAGATCCTTTCACACCTCCTTCAAAGTCTTATCACTTCTAAAGTCTGATCTCAAGATGGCAAATAATTTTCTAACTGTAGCTTTGCCAGTAGTTAAGTACACAACAACATAATGAACGTGAGCAAAGAGAAGGTCATATAGTTCTTTGAATATCTTTCATGGCTGGTCTGAAATTTGTTCTCAATCCTTGACTCTCCTATCCCTGCATTCCAAAACTATATTTTAGATATGAAGGCAGGAAAATGGAGTTGCGAGGGATAAATAATCAGCCATGATGGGATGGTGGAGCAGACTTAGTGGGCTGAATAGCCTGGTCTTGTATTGCAGTCTTGACTACACTTTCTGATTTAGCCACCATGATGCTCTCGGGTAGAAGATTCAAACCCTACAGCAGAAATTGCATCTCGTATTGTTTATGTAGCCAACCCCTCAATCCAAGACCTGTTCCGCAAATACTCTTGTATACTTCAATTGAATTACTCCAAGCAATGGTAGTAACTACAAGAAAATTATAACAAATTGATTTTCTTAAAATTAATGTTCTGAAGTTTTTATGCTCAGTGTACTTTTTTACTTTGCAGTAAAACTACTGAACCATAGAAACTACAGCACAGAAACAGGCCCTTCGGCCCTCCTTGGCTGTGCCGAACCATTTTCTGCCTAGTCCCACTGACCTGCACATGGACCATATCCCTCCATACACCTCCCATCCATGTATCTGTCCAATTTATTCTTAAATGTTAAAAAAGAACCCACATTTACCACCTCGTCTGGCAGCTCATTCCATACTCCCACCACTCTCTGTGTGAAGAAGCCCCCCCCCTAATGATCCCTTTAAACTTTTTCCCCCTCACCCTTAACCCATGTCCTCTGGTTTTTTTTCTCCCCTTGCCTCAGTGGAAAAAGCCTGCTTGCATTCACTCTATCTATACCCATCATAATTTTATACACCTCTATCAAATCTCCCCTCATTCTTCTACGCTCTAGGGAATAAAGTCCTAACCTATTCAACCTTTCTCTGTAACTGAGTTTCTCAAGTCCCGGCAACATCCTTGTAAACCTTCTCTGCACTCTTTCAACCTTATTTATATCCTTCCTGTAATTTGGTGACCAAAACTGAACACAATACTCCAGATTCGGCCTCACCAATGCCTTATACAACCTCATCATAACATTCCAGCTCTTATACTCAATACTTCGATTAATAAAGGCCAATGTACCAAAAGCTCTCTTTACGACCCTATCTACCTGTGACGACACTTTTAGGGAATTTTGTATCTGTATTCCCAGATTCCTCTGTTCCACTGCACTCCTCAGTGCCTTACCATTAACCCTGTATGTTCTACGTTGGTTTGTCCTTCCAACGTGCAATACCTCACACTTGTCAGTATTAAACTCCATCTGCCATTTTTCAGCCCATTTTCTCAGCTGGTCCAAGTTCCTCTGCAGGCTCTGAAAACCTTCCTCACTATCTACTACACCTCCAATCTTTGTATCATCAGCAAACTTGCTGATCCAATTTACCACATTATCATCCAGATCATTGATATAGATGACAAATAACAATGGACCCAGCACTGATCCCTGAGGCAAGTAAGAAAATTTGTATCGTGCTTTAAATTTATTCAGTGCATTGCACATAAGTACTTGATTTGGGGGGTGGGGAGTCGGCAAACATTTTGTGCTAGTAGTTTCAGATAATATGCAAGAGGGTAATAGAAGCAGCCAGCCAATGATAACTAATTCACTATTACTTTGATTTTTTGGGGTTCTGGGTCCTATTATTAAGGCCTGCACGTATTACCCAGCCGTAATTGCTCGAGAGCACTATAATGAGCTATTGTGAACTGTTGCAGTTTTTCTGATGAAGGTACTTTTAGTTGCTCTTGGAGATGCAGCTTAAGAATTTAGGTCTAATGATAGTGTACAGTTAGAGGGGATCCTCTGTGTTCCCACATGAAAGATGTCCTGGTCCTTGGTGGTACAGTTTGTGGAATAAGGGGGTGAGTTAGAATAGCCTTGGTGAATAATGGCAGTGTGATTTATAAATGGTATGCACTGCAGCCACTGGCAGAGCAAAGGAGTATTTAAGGTAATGAAACAATCAAGCAAGCTACTCCATTCTGGGTGATGTCAAATTTCTTGAATATTGTTAGAGTTGCACTTGTCAAAACAAATGAAGAGCACTCTTCACTTGGTGGGGAATCTTTGATGTTTTAGCTCATTCTAGGAGCCAATAATGTGCTCTTGTTGACAAAATATTTAAGTGGTTGGTCTAAATGAGCTTCTGGTTAGTGGTATCCAAAATGCTGGTTATGGTGGCAGCTTCAGCAATGGTAATGCTATTGAATATTAAGGGTAGATGATTAAACACTCTCTCTCACTGGAAATAGTTGAAGTGGTGACATCTGCCACTTACTAGCTTGTACCTGAATATTGTGTAGGGTAAGCATGGTGTACTTCATTTGCTCAGGAGTTGCAAATAGAATTGAAGTATGCTTATTGTATCTAAAAGTTAAATATAGTTTTCTGGTAGTTCAAATAACAAATGTGGAGTTGTATCTTCTTTTCCAGTAAAGTATAGGTTTGAACTTGCATCTGTGATCTATTAATTGATTGATCACTGTACAAATATGGATGAATAAATAAGAGACTCCTGCCATTCTGCAACTCTTGAAATTTCAAAAGTTGCTGAACGACAGGTGAGATGCTATGTATATTTTTCATTCAGGGTTTAATTTTTGTAAAGATTTTCAATATTTGTGTTAACCTGGTCTGCTCCTGGAAGTAAATGTACTTGCAGTCAAATAGTACAGCAGTCGTAGAAGGACATGAGGAAGAGAACAATATCAAGCCATGAACTTGATCAAGATCGTTGTCATTCATTAAGTTCATTGATTGATGAATATTTTATTCTCTTTGCAGAATCTGACCTATATCGGATTTGTGGTTTGAATGGAATGCTCTTGAGTAGTAAGCAACCTTTACCAGCCGTAGCAGGAGAAAAAGAGATATTAAGCACAGAAAACCACCCCCTTCCAACATTCTATCCTATTTCACCTAATATTGATCTGCAGCAAACACACGTCTATAAAGTATATAATGACACAGGTGAGTTTTTTTTCAATAAACTCTTTAGTACAGATACTACAGTGTTACTGGTGAGACTGTTTCTTAACCATAATTTGCCAGTGACAGTACACTACTGGAAATAAAACAGACTTCCACAGGTCAGGTGAACATGTAGGGAGAGAAACAACTAATATTTCAGAAATGGTAAAAGTTGGAGATTTTAAAATGTTGCACAGAAAGTGAGATGAGGGCTGACGTTATGTATGTTATATTCTTGTTCAAAAACAGTGTAGGAGTAAATCCAGTTTGCAGTTCAAGAGTCTTAACTACCACTAGAAAGATAAGCCAGATGAGTACATGGCTAAAGGGGTGGGGTTCAAGTACTGAGACAAGAATAGATTGATTTGAGAAAGTCACCATGGACTTGTTGGAAGTAAATTGTGACAAATAACTTGGCAGAATCTTTGTTTGAATAATGTATCAGAAAACAGTGCTCTATTTTATATGCTAATATCAGCTGGCATTTCTCTTTATTATCCTCACCTTCCACTGTTTGTGCTCCTGCTTGCTTTCTCATAGGTTTCCAGGATGGATACCCTTTTCCTCATGCACACACCCTGTATATTACAGATCCCTCTGTTAATGCAACACTATTCAAACCAGAGCCATTGAGGGCCAAGATGATTATGTTCACTTTTGCCAATGCCCTTGTAAGGGCCAAGATCTTGTATGGGGTAAGTGTCCATCTCTCTAATACTATTATTACAACATGGCATTGTGGGAATTCCATTTCTGCTTAGTCATACAACACAAAGCACTGAGTTAAATCCAAATGCCATTGGGCTAAAAGGGCACTGGGAAAATCAGATGATGAGAGGAAGATGCGGATTTATAGAGGTACTGTATATTAAACGTAAGGAGTCTTAACTACCACTAGAAAAATAAGCCAGATCGATGCATGGCTAAAGAGCTGGTGCAGGGGGCAGGGGTTCAGGTATTAGAGCATAAGGATCTCTTCAGGGTAGAGGTGACTTATACAAGATGTATGGATTTTACTTGAGCCTGGGGGAGGGGAGGGGAGGGGGGGGGAATTTGCTCTTGCCACTAAGCAGCGTTTCAACTAGATTGGCAGGAGTGTGGGACTGGAGGGAGGTCAGTGAGGAGATGAGAACGTGTAGCAATTAGAGAGTGTAAGCCCAGCAGTCAGGATAGCACTGTTTACAGTAAAAAGGCAGATAAGACCACTATTTTAAATTGCATCCATTTCAATGTATGTAGTTTTAACAGGTAAGACAAATGAACTGAGGGTATGGATTGCCTCTAGGGCCTATTATGGTCACAACAGAAGTGTGACAGGACAGCTTTTATTGTACGATTATAAGACTTTTGAATGGTTCCCAGTAAGATGTACTCTTGACTTCATGATCTGTCTGCTTGTGATCTTCCACCTTACTATCTACCTGCACAATAGTGTAACATTTTATTCTGCACTCATTGTTTTTCCGTGTACTACCTGAATGCACTATTACAATGAATTGATCTGTGTGGCTGTTATGCAAGACAAGTTTTTCCATTGTATCTTAGTATATGTGACAATAATAAACCAATGTTCTGGGCTACCAATGCTATAGGCATGAGGAAACACCAGGTAAGAGTGTAGGGACTGGTGCTTTTTTGATAAGGGAGGACAATACAGCAGTATCTAGACAGTATTCTTGAGGGATTATCTAACAAGGCTGTTTTGGTAGAAATAAGGGGAAGGTCACCTTGGTAGGATTATATTTTAGATACCTCAATAGTCAGTGGGAACTTGATAAAATTACACATTGCTGTGAGAGTAAGAGTAGTGCTAGTTGCAGATTTCAGTTTTCCCAGCATCGACTGCAATGCCCAGAGTGCAAAAGTCCAGGATGGATTGGTGCATCCAAGACTGTTTCCCTGCGTAATATAGAACACTGTCTCTGAAATAGGTGTTTCAGAGACAGTGACCACAACTCCCTGACCTTTACAATAAGCTTTGGATAGGTGTAGGAGCGGACAGTATGGAGAAGTATTTAACTGGGGAGGGAGAATTATGATGCCATTAGCAGTAACTCAGTAACAAATGTGCTCAGGGAAATGCACAACGGAAATATAGAGGTTGCATGGGGTTCTAGATAGATTGTCCCATTGTGGCAGGGAAAAGATGGTAGGGTGAAGGAACCACAGTTGACGAGATGTGGAACATCTAGTGGAGAGGAAGAAGCATACTTGCTTTCTAAGCATTAGTGATCAGACAGGGCTCTAGGAGTTACAAGGTAGCCAGGAAGGCCACAGTTCCTTGAAAGTGGCTACAGAGGTTGTTCAGGTGATAAAGAAAGGATATAGCATACTTGACTTTTATTAGTTGAAGAGTTAGAATGTTACATTGCAGCTTTATAAAACTCTAGTTAGGTCATGTGGAGTATTGCATTCAGGATGTTGAGGTTATGAAGAGGGGCGAAAAAGATTTCAAGAATGCTGCCTGGATTAGACAGTATGTGCTGAGGAGAGATTGGATAAATGTGTGGTTGCTTTCTGTGGAGCAGTAGAGGCTGAGGGGAGATTTGACAGAGGATTTATGAGATTGAAGGGCATAGATAGACACCCACACAAAATGCTGGAGGAACTGAGCGCAAGCCAGGTAGTATCTATGGAAAAGAGCAGAGTCAATGTTTTGGGCCGAGATCCTTCATCAGGACTTGGGGGGGGATCCTTTTTCTCCAGTCCTGATGAAGGGTCTTGGCCTGAAATGTCAACGGTACTCTTTTCCATAGATGCTGTCTGGCCTGCTGAGTTCCTCCAGCATTTTGTGCATGTTGCTTCGATTTCCAGGATCTGCAGATTTTCTTGTTTGTGGATGGACACCCTCCATCTTTTTTTTCCCCCCAGATTTGAAATGTCTAATACCAAAGAGCACATTTTTAAGGTGAGAGGTGGTAGGCTCATAGGAGATGCATTAGCCAAGTTTTTAAAAACAGAATGGATGTCTGGAATAGGCAAATACAAAGGAGGCATTCAAGAGTTTCTTAGATAGGCAAGTGAACAGGAAAAAATGTGGTCATTGTGTAGATTGAAGGGTCTTCAGTACAACTTTGTGGGATGAAGTGCCTGTTCCTGTGCAGTACTGTTCTATGTAATTAAATATTCTAGAATCTTCTCCCCATTTTAAGCTACAATTTGGGATAGAATAATAGCTACTTATTTTCATTCTCATTCTCATAGGAAGAACCAAAGGTGTTAGACAATCCCATCACAGTACAATGCATTGCCACGAATGGAAGGCTGTTCCAGTTTCTAGTTTTCCAATTAAATACCACAAAACTACAATCAAATGATGGGATAAAAAATCTCATTTGGTTGGATCAAGACCAGCTCCTGTATGACTATGCAAAGTGCCTCCCAATACTGAAAAAGAAAATGGTCCAGGTAAGTACAATTAGAACCATGCCAAAAAAACTTCAAAGTGGTGTAACAGTAATGGCAGTTTTGCAGCAGTGATTTTCAGTCCTGCATCTTGATGAACTTAAATGTGCAATTTAACAGCAACTTGATCAGTTTTAAACTGACTAGGGACCAAAGCAAGCTTTCTTCATGATTGGCACAAGTTGTCTAAATTTTTAAGATGAGTCCCACACTTAATTAGTTTATTTGGAAACAGTGGCAATATACAAAGTATTGTTTTAAATGTAAATTAAACAACAGATCCATATTCAGAATTTGGTTTCTTCTTCCTAGGTTCCTGCTGGGCTGGCTGGATATTGTCCCGAGACATTCAGCAAGTTTCTTGCATTATACTTGCATGGGGCTGTATAGAATTATAAATAAATTTATTTATATGAAGAACTGTTCATATTCATATGATGTGTCTTGGAAACAAGAGATTCTTTAGTGGAAACTGGAAGAAATACTGACCATAAATGAAAGTACTTTGAATGTGGATGTATACGAAAATCAGTATTGCCAAAAATTTCAAATGGAATTAAGAGTATCATGTTAAAAAGAATTAAGATAATTAATTGTGAATAATGCCATTTTTATTTTTATTAAATGTTTAAAATGCTCATGTTTCAATGGCTAGTTTAAACTTGACACTTTGAAATAATGCACAGTTTAATGTATTTCTTTCTTTACAATACAGGAAAGTCATTCTAATATTTTAAATTCTGGTTAGTGAGGACTACAGTTTTATTTAGGTTGGCCTTCACTCCAGCCCTGTAGGCTGTTGTTCATCCAAACGTGATGAAAGTCCAAAATTCTATCGAAAATTATGTAAACATTTCCCATGAGAATTCTAATTTTTTTAATGTGCAGTTATGGGCCATTGCTAGGGTAGCAGAATGTAGATAGTGGCCAGTTTATCAGGATCTATCAATTCCATTTAGCTATAATGCTGTTCTGCAGCTTTTCAAAATTTCTAACATTTGGTGGAAAGCTGTAAATTGAAACAATCTTAAGAAATAATGACATGCAATGACATTAGGAAAAAACATCTACTGTACACCTGCAGTTTCTGTAATAGGGTATTTTTCTTATACTTCAGGTTGACTTTTTGAATTTAGCATGAGCACATTTTTCATGAGGGTGCAAATAAGTGGTTTTAGTCTTTGGTAGAAAATCAAGAATATGGGACAATTAATTTTAAAGCAGAGCTTAAGGCCATATAGATTTTAAAAATCCTTCGTAATTTGTAATAATACATTTAAATTTAAGGGATTGATAATCAGAGGATAGACCTTTGATAATGGACAAAAAACTAGGTAGATGATGAAAGCTGCTCTGGATTATTTCAAGAATGCTCAGAAGCTGGAGATGGTTACTAAATTAACTGGAGCAGGAGTGGTCTTTTCTTGTACAGCAAGATTGTACCTTCATCCTAATTACATCTTTAAAAATTCAACTTGCTTATTTTAAAGCAGCAAATCCTGTTGGGGACAATAACAGCTAGGGAAGAGTGGATCATCTAATAAGATGCTGTTGAGGGCAAGGACTACTGTAACTGGAGAAAGAAACACCAGTGCAAAGAGTTAACACAAAAAAAGGGATCAGTTAATCCACAACGGATCCAAAATCAGATCGTCTGAAATTCAGATGTTTTATAAAATTGGCTAGCTGCAAGTTTTCTGATCAGAGCTCTGTTTATAAATATATCAGTCTCTTCCCCACATTCTGAATTAACCCAACTCAGTTTAAGTGTCTGGAGTTTCTTTGGAAACATCACAGAAAAAACTTGGCAATTAGAACAAATAATTCAAATCCAAAATCTGATATGATCTTGCTCATAAAAGGCACTAAATTCAGAAACCCCATTTTTGCAAATTAACAAACAATGGGTGATAAGAAATGGGAAACCCAGCCTCACCTCCCCCTTAACTGTATTTCTTAATCTACCTTAACACCAGTAATGGAGAGGTCTGCATTGGTTTTTAAGATTTTGTGGCTATTAAATAACCAAACATGCTACAGGCCTTAATGTAGAGTATTGACTTAAAATGTCAACAATTTCTTTCTTCCCACAGCTGCTGCTTAACCTGATAAATTTCTCCAGATCCAAATGCTGCCTTTGCATTGCTAACATAGCAAAATTAATTTTGTTAAGATAATGATACTTTCAGAAATACTGCTTTTCCTGCGAGGTCTTAGCACTTTTCTCAGCGGACACGTGTAGATTCAGAGGGCTTTGCACAATTACTTTTGCCTGCCTAGTCCTTGCTCTTTAAATATGACTATAATATTTTTAGTGATGCAATTTTACCTCCCTCCATTACCAATTTCCATTTAATATTCAATTATATTTGGCATTAATGGGAATTTACGAGCAGCACAGCAATCATTGATGTAATTGTCAAAATTTAGGCAGTTCTCTTACAAAAGGAAAACTCAATTAACAGCAATGATACCATTGCTGCCCTATCTGAGATCAACTCAATCAGAAGACTGGACAGAAATCTTGGGTCATCCCCAATCAAGCTGATTTAAAACTACATTAATCCATTCAGCCAGCAAGGAATCAAAAACAATAGGTTGTACATTGACCCAAGCTCACGAGCAAGGTATTTTGCATCAGAATCGGAAAAAAAACATTTACAGGAGGCACCATCTCAATCCAATTATTTATAGAAGAGTGAAGGTTGGACAGTCTTATCCAACCTCTTGTGGGTCTGTCTGCTTCTCATGCATTAAATCTTCTTTAAAGAAAGGTTGTTTACTTTAAAGAAAATTTCTGAAGAGCAGAAGCTGCCTTGCGTGCATCAGATTTGTCTACTTCATCACAACTGTAAAGGCATCTTTGCACTGGTACCAACTGATTTATAAATGTAAGGGACAAATATGAGAAACAGAGTCATCAAGGAGTACTTAATGTTTATTGTTAATCCTCAGTTAAATGTTCGATTATTGAAAAAACATGCACAAATATACAGAAAAAAAATCAACACAAAAGCTTGGTTAGTAATGCAAGTTTTGGCCTTGAAAATAAAGTATGAGCCAATGCTTCCTGCTAACAATTTTAGCAGTAGGACAGAATTTAAACACATGGGAAGGAAAATGACAATATAAAGTATAAAGAGAATGGGGGTAATGTTGAAAACACAAAGTATTTAACTTGGAGGTTAGAAATCACTCAATTTTGATGATTCTTGGCAAGGGTACAAGTAAGGTACCATGAGAACTTACAAAAATGAAAGTGAGATTCAAATCTCCAAAGTTTAGTTTGAAGTGTGCAGAGATTTAGAAAACAATCTTGGTATTGTCATTCTTCAGTGAAGGGAGAGCCACAAATATTAGTAAGAATGTCCATAGTCAGATGACAATAAGATTGAAGCTCTGATTAAAAGGTTTAGACAGAAATAATATAGTATTGTAAAGATGGAAACTCAAAATGTTAAACAATAAAAATCAATGTGACTAAGGCTGATGAGTTGAGAGTCAGGAGGAAACAGCTTGTTTGTAGAACCCAGAGTTGGAACTTACATTTTACAAAAAAGCTGTTAGCTGTCATGCTAGCCATGTCAAATGCTGATACTGTGATTGGAGAGGGGTTGGCATTAAATGCATCAAAGTCTTTGTGGATCTTGTACAACAATATTCACTTAAAGTTCAAAATCAGAATACCTATGTGTTCATGATACAAGCAACAATATAGTAAGTCACCATATTCTGGAAGAAAATGGAAGCTGTTAAAATAAAATGAACATGAACCTGTTTCAAAATACAATAAGCCAACATTAAGATACTGAAGCAATAGCAAAGAACAGTGGTAAATAGAAATTTTAATGATTAGTTGAAAATTCAATTGCAGGAATAAAACAAAATGTATTATAAATGGACTAGAAAGGAGAAATTTGAGAGCAATTTGCCACCTAAATTTCTCTTTCAAGATGCTAATTGACTTATTTGCTTTCCTGTTGGAACTGAACAAGTGTAAATGGTTTTATTTCCCTGCAGTACCTGTACCGTACTTAACCTGGCAATTCACTAACTTGCCACTGGATGTAAAATAATATTCTTCAGATTGGTGAGGAAATGTTGGCGACCTAACTCCTGTTTCTAATACAGGGTAAAAATCATAGAACGTCTTTTTCACAGAATGCAGATTTACAGAAGCAAATTCACTTCAATATAATATTAAAACGTTGAAATAAATGTGGACTGAATTATTTTGAACAAACTCAGGTGCACTGTCAAATCCAATTTACTTCTTAAAAAAACTCTCCTAGTTATTATATAAAGATTTTGTCTCACTCCACCTAAGACCAATTAATTACACAGCAACTGCAGTATAAATACATACAAAATGCGAAATATGTCAGTCATCAGTATACTGCAACTTTACATAATGACATTTGAAAGATGTTGGGATTAGAAATAGATGGATAAAGCTTATAAATATCACTAATTTGCATTGAATTTTGTTCACATTGACAAATATTTAAGTGATCGTAATGACAGATTTAAAACTGAAAATAGCTATTCTGAGGTTTTTTTAAAAATGCAATTTACTTTCAATCTAATTGTTTAAAAAATTCAACTCCCAATTTGGAGACAATTAACTTTTGTTTGAGCATCTTAACAGCAAACATTTAAAACGTGAAGGCAAAATAAACCCATCATTTGGTACACATCCTCAGTTATACCTGTAAACATCTGTACACAATCTGTTTTCCCCCACATGGCATTCACACATTCTTTGGTTTCTATTCAAGAGATTTCCTTTAACAAGTGGATTCTACAAACCTAAAATCATTCTAATTTAAGTGTTTCTTTTTTGCTCCAGTTGAATAATAACACTTCAAGAATTCAAGCAATGTTGAAAATAAATTAACATAGTATGAGGAAATTCATGTGGAGCACATGAGACAGCATGGAATAAATAGCCTGGTTTACATTTTACATCAATTTGAGCAAACTTTTCATCTGATTCTCAATTCCTTACCAATGGAAATAATGCATTTAATTATGTAACAAATTAATGTTATTCTTTTTGGTGGCTTCCCTCAATTGTTCCTAGAATTAACACTCAATTACACCTCCTCTCACAATTCACTTGGACTTGCTCTTGATACTTGAAATAACAAAGATTTTATAAGATTTTAAGAAACTCTTGCAGGAACACAAGACTGTAGTTATTAAGAGAACAGAGAAGTTTAAGTATCTTTGAAAAATACATACTGAGGTGCAACTGTCAAACTTACGAGAAAGCCAATACAATAAATCTAATGATCATTGCCAATAAGTACCAGGATGCAAGGAAGTAACTCAAGGAATAAATGCAACAAAGAATCAGTGTCTCAATGATGCATACATTTTATGTACTGCTTTTTAAGCTTGAAAACAGTTGAAATATCTTAAGACTTCAAAGCATCCCAGATCATTTTGTTGTCACCTGGTTATATTTCTCAATGTTTGGCAATAGATACAAAACTATTTAGCTTTGCAAATGCAAAATTACAGCACCAGTTATAAGAAATTAAATAATTTCTATACAATATACAATATTGGCAATCTTCAAAAAACAGAATTATTTAATTTTGTAATGACACTTTAATAGTTCAAAGATAAAACAACATACTCAGGTCAGAAGCAACCACTGATTATATCATATTAGGACAAAACATTCTTAAAAAGCCTCATCATAGTTTTAAATGTCAAGAGCTAGAAACATCTTTCCTGACTTCCTTAAAAATTAGCTGTGGGAGAGCTGATGGAAATAGCAAGGCTGGGAGACACACTGTAAAGTGACACATCTATCAGCTCAAACATGTTTTTTAAAATAAATAAACAATTCTAGTGAATTTTTGGTAGCATTTGTCAGCAACTCACTTGGTTAATTTCTCCATCATAATAAGGTCACTATTTGTTAAGTTCCTTGTTCCTTTTTTTTAGTTTCTTAATTTTTTGTGTATTTCTTTCCAACTTCCCTTTTTAATTTTGTGTGGGTAGGCTAATTTTCCTCTTTATCCATCTCCCATTTTTGTGTTTTTGTTAAAACATTTTTATCTATATGGTTTTTAATTTTCTAAATTACTATTTTGTTACAGTTTCTCAATTCTTGTTCCACAATTTCTTCATATTTTAAATATATTCAGCAAAGTGGTTGTCCTCTGCTACTTGCAGGAGAATATGCACAGGCAAAATACATAGACAAGTTTATCAACTTCACTCATTATTCATTCCCTTCCACCACCCCTATTCCTTTTGGAAAATTCCATTTGTATTTTCTTTCAGATTTTCAAAATTACACATAAGCAGAAGTCATAATCTCATTAGAAAATTAGATTAGGAAAGAAAAACAAGGTTGCAAGGAAAATGGATAATAGGAGATGTTACTGGTGAAATATTAGTGTATTGTTGTGTAGGACAAATCCCTACACAAAAATCTGCATTTCACACAATTTTACTATCATTTCCATTTCCTTTTTTAAAGTTCTATAATTTAATTTCTGATTTCATTTCCTAGTCCATTCAATTGCAGCTTCATTTCCTAGTCGATTGAAAAACACTGGGGCGGGTTGGTCCATGCCTCAGTATTTAAGGATCAATTTTAAACTACAGTTAATGCTCAAGATAGAAATGTGATATTTTGCTATTTTAGGCTTCCATCATTGATCCTACCTCAGGTTATTAGAGGTCTTTTAAGAGGCATTTTGCCTTCAACAGGTGCCTCAAACATCTTAGTTGTTTTACATTAAGTAGGAATTAGATTTGTTCTAGCCATTTAATTGAACATTCCCTACCGTACAAAATGAGAGTTTTCATAATGTTTTTGATTTGGACAATGCGTACTCTAAGTCTACCATCTTCCAAATTGACCCAAGGCTTCCCAATCTAATTTTGAGCATAACCAAGATGGCAAGAATGCTGGTCTCATCCTTCCCTGGATTCAGATGAGTGCTACACAGTTAAGTGCATTGTGCACTCGAGTGACATTTGACAGCTTAGTCCACAATTTCCATAGCTTGCTGTTTTCATATTCAATTCCCTATGCACCAGTCATGTAATACTTTAAGAGTTTCCTGGTGTGACATAGAACCTCTCCACCTTTCACAAGCAGCTTGATCCTTTTCAAACAAATGCCTAGTTTTACCACAACCTACTGCACTTCATTATTCTGTACAATACAGAATGGGAATTATTTAAATTGTTTCTTGTACTTTAACTCTTTTAAGTTGAGGAACAGGAAATATCAGTATTTCTTCCAACAACTCTGAATAGCAAGTTAACAGAAAAGAATCAAAATTAAGTTTTATGTTTATATTTATTACAGCGTTGGAGAAAAGAACCGTTTCATTCAAAACCATCCCAATGAAGACAATAATTTAGCGAATTTGTAAAATTACATTTGCCAGACTTGTCTTTGTCTCAGTTTAAAATGCACGATTTCCTGGAGACTGAAATCTACAATAAAACACCAAAATTTCATCAGTATGTTCCGATCTGACTGCAAATAGGAGATTTACATACTCGGTCAGCAACTCTACAGCTAAACACAGTTAGATTGATTTGAAACACATCTAAAAAGGCAATTCATTTAGAAAGATCCTGCTATTTCCCCCATCCCCTACCACCCCTCTCCCCCCCAAACAAAAACAAAGTATGTTAACATCCCATAACCTGCAGTCAGCACAATAAACACAGTTGACGTTCCTGAAAACTCTGTAAAGGGGTGCAGTAAAAACATCCCTCAATAAAACATTAGCAACAAATATTGAACACAAAACTACATTGTAGAATTTTTTTCTTTTTTATAACCAGACTACAGGGTAAGAAACACAGAACAGCTACAATGTTATCAAGAATCAGCACAAGGGTTGTCCAGGCAAGATAATATTTTACATAACTTGATACACATTGTATAGAATTGGGGTTAAACAAAAGACCATCTGCAGGTAGTGTGTAATTGTACAGAGATCCCAGCACGATTGTAGTGCCACTACAACTGTTTTATTTTCATCTAGTTCAATCAAGTCTGTAGTTGTCTCACGCACAGAGGTTTCCTCTGGGTCAATAAAGTAACAGAGGAATGAAGCAATCCAGATTCGAGGTGTGCACATACGTGTGGGTACTGGGAAGCGCATGTGTATGTGTGTGGGAGGGGGAGGGGGAAAGTGGGTGTGTGGATGGTTGGAGAAAGGAGGGAGTTAGGAAAAAAAATATATGCTCCTCTGAAACTGGAACCCACTTGGCATATCATCGTTCAGCTACACAGTTATGGAACAAGCCACTGATTAACACCTTGCACCTGGAGGGGAAGGCTCACAGAAGCAAGAAAAAAATCTGTGCCACCTAGAAAGGGCCTTCGAAAGTAAACCACATTGTGTAAATGTCCCAGTTAAAATGGCTACAATATGGACAACATCGGATCTTATACCTAGACTAGCGCCTTATTCAGTTCAGCACAAAGATACATGGGTTCAGAGGATGAAGCGGAAGAGGTCTGTTCGGGTGCTAGAGGCGTTTAAATTTTTTTTCTTTGCTTCAAAAAGATGAGATGTGTAACGTACAGTCCTTCCAGGAGAAGGGTTTTATGTCTTGAATCTTTTGTTTTTGTCCTTCATGTTTATGGAATTAAAGAAGTTCAGCCTTTTTATTGCGTGAAACTCAAAATTGGGGTTTTGCCCCCAGTTCCTCGTCAACACGTTGAACTGCTTCTTGCATACGTTCTTTAATCTTCCAAAGGGCAGCTGTCTCATCATTCTGGTCCTGGAGAAGGGGGAAGGGGAAAAATCACACGCTCATCGTCATGCTGGGGGAATACTGAAAGAAAGTGACAAGGATTACATGGGTTGGAACCATACATCTTGTAGCATCTGGGTTCTACTAAACATGGCAAACTGCAAACAGTTTGCTGAAACTGACCTCAATATTACATTGCAATTTAATCTCCACTAATGCGGAGGGAGTAATTCATTAAAAGAACATTGTTTTATCATTTGAGAAAAAAACTGCACAACTGAGTTATGGATTATTGCCAATGAATGTGGGAACTCTAAACCAGGACATGAGAATAACATCACCTGTCATTAGCTTCCTCCCACTCTTTCTTTCTATCCCTCCAATCTGACCCACGTCCACAACACGGTTATCACTCAACTGGCATGATTTTTAGCTTACAAAACAAAAACCATCTTAAATCATAAGTTTTCCACTCCTAATTCAATGCTTTTTGATGCTTCGCTTATTTCCACTTATAGCTAATTAATTCACAGCCATTTGCTTCATCAAACCACACAGTAAGTAACCTTTCCACTGCTCAGTTATGCAACAGCCTACTGAAGAAAACTGGAGTTCTTTTAAATCATGGTTGACCCCATATTGAAAATTTGTTGGTGTATTCAAAAAACATAAGTTAAAATATATAATTCATGGGAAAAATCTATAATTTCCTTTAAAAGCAAAGTGACTAATGATTTGTCAAAGCAAACTTGTTTAATATATTCAGTGGGTATGAGGCACAAGAGCAAAGTAATCCTATTCTTGCCCTAAGAGCCACCATTTTGACCCTTTTCTCCTTTTTTAACTTGAATGTTCTGAGATTTTCATCTGGAAGGAGGTTATCAGTCAAGTCATCAAGAATGGTTTTGCCCTTTTATAAGCTTTAATATAAACCGCTTTGTGTAAACTCATTCTTATTATAATCAAACTTAAATATTATTGCAGTTTAAAAATCTCAGGAACCACACCAGAAATAAAAACATGAATGACATTAGCTCACTAAGTAAAATCTGCAATGGTTATTGTGTGCTCTGGTGATCTCACATACTCACATTATCATTTTGGAAGGAGTGAAGAAAATTGCCTCCTAATTCACCGTCATCTCTCGGAGTGCCTGGAGGATTGGTAATGCTGCTCATGTTGTTGGGAGAGTTCTAGAAAGAACAATAATTTCACTATAAAAGCACAAGTGTTTCTCTCCCATAGACAAAGCAAGTGAACATCAATTCAAATTTCAAAGTAAAATTTATTATCAGAGTTGATACATGTCGCCACATACAACCCTGAGATTCTTTTTCTGCAGGCACACAGCTATTAAATGGCAGTCTTAAAATTCAGAACTCTTCATTCCAAATTTATGCCTTCATGAGGTTGGTTGTCATGTTGCCTTCAATAGGGTGCCTCACAATCAGGTTTTAATCTCGTCATGTGTTCTATCAGCCATGAAGGACATTGCAAAACAGCACACATTCTGGAGAGAAGTCGTAGTTTAAGATCATAAGTCATTGAAAATAGAAGCCAATAATAAGGCACTCAAGCTTCTGTCACAGCAGAGGTTCTTAATCCACAAGGTGGGATCTTAGCTTGCATGACATCCTGCAACAGTGCTGACCCTGAAGTCAAAAGCACAAATCCCTGCTGACACTAAATCGGATATGGAGGAGAGAAAAGTTTTGGAACTGCTCGGGGATCATCTGTAAGGCTAATATCACATAAAGATGGTTCAGATGAGCAGTTCAATGGGAAAAAACAAATGCAGAAGGCAAGCCCAGAAGCTAATGAGAAGTCAGCAGGTACTGCACTGACAGAACTGAATGTGTAAAAAGGGATGGAATTATGGGAAAAAAATTAAAGAATCTTCAGATCCAGAAGACATGGAGAATTGAATTATCAGAAAAGTGAAACAAAAATCTGATTGTTTACAAAGAAAGCTCTAAAGCAATCTAAGGAACTACTATGCATTTTCCATGGGGTATTTTTAATCAATGTTATTGCCAGAATTTCAATTGGAAACAGAAAAGGCATCTAATAAAGGCAATGTTACAATTGTCCTGGAGGATTTCAAAATGCAGGTAGAGTGGGAAAAACTGGTTGGTGCTGGATCCCAAGAGAAGGCATTGAGATACCTTTTTAGAGGAGCTTGTGGCTGAGCCCACTAGGAGAAAGGCAATTTTGGATTGGGTGTTGTGTGATGAACTAGATTTGATTAGGGAGCTTAAGGTAAAAGAACTCTTCGGAGGCAGTGCTCATAATATGATAAAATTCATCCTGTAGTTTGAGATGGGGAAGATAAAGTCAAATGTATCAATATTACAGTGGAATAAAGGGAATTAGAGACATGACAGAGGAGCTGGCCAAAGTTGATTGGAAGGAGGATACTAACAGCAATGACAGCAGAAAAGCAATGGCTGGAGTTTCTGGGGGCTGTTCGGAAGGCACAGGATGTTACATCCCAATGATGATGTACTCTAAAGGGAAGATGGTGCAACTGTGGCTGATAAGAGAAGTCAAAGGACAGAATTAAAGGAAAGGAGAGGGCATATAATACAGCAAAAATTAATGGAAAGAGAATTGGGAAATTTTAAAAACTAACAAGGCAACTAAAGATATAGAGAAAAGATGAAATATGAAGGTAAGCTAGTCAATAATATGAAAGATGCCAAAATTCCCCCCCCCCCCCAAATATTTAGAGTTAAAAAGTGAGGCTAGTGTGAATATTGAACCACTGGAGCAGTAGTAATGGGGGACAAGGAAATGGCAGACAAACTCAATAAATATATTGCGTCAGTCTTCACTGTGGAAGACACTGTCAGAAATCAAGAGAGTGTCAGGGGCAGAAGTGAGTGTAGTTGCTATTACTAAAGAGAAGGTGCGTGGGAAGCTGTAAGGTCTGAAGGTAGTTAAGTCACCTGGACCGGATGGACTTCATAAGAGTTCCGCAAGGGGTAGCAGAAGAGATTGTGGAGGCATTAGTAATTATCTTTCAAGAATCACTAATTTCTGGAATGGTTCCAGAGGACTGGAAAATTGCAGATGTCACTCCATTCTTCAAGAAGAGAGGGAGGCAGAAGAAAGGAAATTATAGGCTAGTTAGCCTGACTTCAGTGGTTGAGAAGATGTTGGAGTCCATTATTAAGGATGAGTTTTTATGTTACTTGCAGTCGCATGATGAAACAGGCCAAAGTCAGCATGGTTTCCTTAAGAAGAAAACTTGCCTGACAAATCTGTTAGAATTCTTCTGAGGAAATAACAGGCAGGATAGACAAAGGAGAGTCAGTGAATGTTGTTTACTTGGATTTTCAAAAGTCCTTTGACAAGGTGCCACAGACGAGGCTGCTTAGCAAGATAAGAGCCCGTGGTATTACAGGAAAGATAGAAGATTGGCTGGCTGTCAGGAGGCAAAGAGTCGGAATAAAGGAGGCCTATTCTGGTTGGCTGTTGGTGTCAGTGGTGTCCCACAGGGTTCAGTATTGGGACCACTTGGGAATTGATGGATTTATGTGGCCATGTTTGTTGACGTGATGGGGCAGATAGTGTTAAGGAAGCAGGGAGTCTGCAGAAGGACTTGGACAGGTTGGGAGAATGGGCAAAGAAGTGGCAAATGGAACATAGTATAGAGAATTGTATGGTCTTGCACATTGGTAGAAGGAATAAAGGTGTAGACTACTCTTTAAATAGGGAGAAATTCAAAAAATTAAGTTGCAAATGGACTTGGGAGTCCCAGTAAAGGATTCCGTAAAGGTTAACTTGCAGATTGAGTTGGTGGCAAGAAAGGCAAATGGATTTTCAGCTTTCATTTCAAGAGTACTGGATTTTAAAAGTAAGGGTGCGATGCTGAGGCTTTGTAAGGCATTGGTCAGAACACAAGAGTATTGTGAGCAGTTTTGGGCTCCTTATTTAAGAAAGGATATCCTAGCATTGTAGAAGGTGCACAAGAAAGATCCCGGGAATGAAAAGGTTAACTTACAGTCTGAGGAGCATTTGATAGCTCTGGACCTATACTCGTACAGGTTTAGAAGAATGAAGGAAGAAATCTCATTGAAACTTATCAAATACTGAAAGGTCTAGACAGAGTGGATGTGAAGAGGATGTTTCCTATAGTGCGAGAGTCTAGCACAGCCTCAGAATAGAGGGACGTCTATTTAGAACAGAAACAAGAATCAATTTCTTTAGCTAGAGGGCTGTTGAACCTGTTGAATTCATTGCCACGGACAGCTGTGGAGGCCAAATCAATAATCAGCCAAGATGGAATGGTGGAGCAGACTCGACGGGCTGAATACCCTAATTCTGCCCCTATGTCTTATGGTCTAAGACTTCAAACTCTCTTACAGATGATGTGGACTCACACACCAGGGCTTTTGTGAAATGCACAGTTTTTCTTCCAATACCTGAGAGCCCTGCCACCATGTTATCCACCATTTTAACAGTCTTGACCACTACGACTTCCTCTGGTACACCAGCTTCTCCAATTTCTCTTCCTTTTGAGTATTGTAGAATATCACATTCACATCTCTTTAGCATCAGTTATTTATCTACATTTTATTCTTCCCACTTTTCCCTCTCAGCTTTTTAATTTGATATTTGATCACCTTTCCACACACAATCCTGACATCCTTCCTCTGCCGTGTAATGTTATGCAGACACTATGCACTCAGTTTGCTCCAACTCAGATCGCACATAAGGGAAATATTCGTCACTAGCTCAGTATGTGGTCAGGGGAACTGAAGTCAATCAAAACAGTCCTTAAGGGATTTGACTTATAACCATATAACCATCACAGCACGGAAACAGGCCATCTCGGCCCTTCTAGTCCGTGCCGAACTCTTACTCTCACCTAGTCCCACCGACCTGCACTCAGCCCATAACCCTCCATTCCTTTCCTGTCCATATAGCTGTCCAATTTAACTTTAAACAACAACATCGATCCTGCCTCAACCACTTCTGCTGGAAGCTCGTTCCACACAGCTACCACTCTCTGAGTAAAGAAGTTCCCCCTCATGTTACCCCTAAACTTTTGCCCTTTAACACTCAACTCATGTCCTCTTGTTTGAATCTCCCCCACTCTTAATGGAAAAAGCCTATCCATGTTAACTCTATCTATCCCCCTCATAATTTTAAATAAGTCTATCAAGTCCCCCCTCAACCTTCTACGCTCCAAAGAATAAAGACCCAACTTGTTCAACCTTTCTCTATAACTTAGATGATGAAACCCAGGTAACATTCTAGTAAATCTTCTCTGTATTCTCTCAATTTTATTGACATCTTTCCTATAATTCAGTGACCAGAACTGTACACAATACTCCAAATTTAGCCTCACCAATGCCTTGTACCATTTCAACATTACATCCCAACTCCTATACTCAATGCTCTGATTTACAAAGGCCAGCAGACCAAAAGCTTTCTTCACCACCCTATCCACATGAGATTCCACCTTCAGGGAACTATGCACCATTATTCCTAGATCTCTCTGTTCTACTGCATTCTTCAATGCCCTACCATTTACCATGTATGTCCTATTTTGATTAACCCTACCAAAATGTAGCACCTCACATTTATCAGCATTAAACTCCATCTGCCATCTTTCAGCCCACTCTTCCAACTGACCTAAATCTCTCTGCAAGCTTTGAACCCCTACTTCATTATCCACAACTCCACCTATTTTAGTATCATCTGCATACTTACTAATCCAATTTACCACCCCATCATCCAGATTACTAATGTATACGACAAACAACATTGGACCCAGTACAGATTCCTGAGACATCCAATCTGACAAACAGTTATCCACCACCACTCTCTGGCGTCTCCCACCCAGCCACTGCTGAATCCATTTTACTACTCAATATTAATACCTAACAATTAAACCTTCCTAACTAACCTTCCATGTGGAACCTTGTCAAAGGCCTTACTGAAGTCCATATAGACAACATCCACCACTTTACCCTCGTCAACTTTCCTAGTAACCTCTTCAAAAAATTCAATAAGATTTGTCAAACATGACCTTCCATGCACAAGTCCATGTTGACTGTTCCTAATCAGACCCTGTCTATCCAGATAATTATATATACCATCTCTAAGAATACTTTCCATCAATTTACCCACCACTGACATCAAACTCACAGGCCAATAATTGCTAGGTTTTCTCTTAGAACCCTTTTTAAACAATAGAACAACATGAGCAATACGCCAATCCTCCGGCACCATCCCCGTTTCTAATGACATTTGAAATATTTCTGTCAGAGCCCCTGCTATTTCCACACTAACTTTCCTCAAGGTCCTAGGGAATATCCTGTCAGGACCCGGAGCCTTATCCACTTTTATATTCCTTAAAAGCTCCAGTACTTCCTCTTCTTTAATCATAGTTTCCATAACTTCCCTATCTGTTTCCCTTACCTTACACAATTCAATATCCTTCTCCTTGGTGAATACCGAAGAAAAAAAATTGTTCAGAATCTCCCCCATCTCTTTTGGTTCCACACATAGCTGTCCACTCTGATTCTCTAAGGGACCAATTTTATCCCTCACCATCCTTTTGCTATTAACATAACGGTAGAAACCCTTGGGATTTATTTTCACCTTACTTGCCAAAGCAACCTCGTATCTTTTAGCTTTCTAATTTCTTTCTTAAGATTCTTTTTACATTCTTTATATTCCTCGAGCACCTCATTTACTCCATGCTGCCTATATTTATTGTAGATATCTCTCTTTTTCCGAACCAAGTTTCCAATATCCCTTGAAAACCATGGCTCTCTCAAACTTTTAACCTTTCCTTTCAACCTAACAGGAACATAAAGATTCTGTACCCTCAAAATTTCACCTTAAATGACCTCCATTTCTCTATTACATCCTTCCCATAAAACAAATTGTCCCAATCCACTCCTTCTAAATCCTTTCGCATCTCCTCAAAGTTAGCCGTTCTCCAATCAAAAATCTCAACCCTGGGTCCAGATCTATCCTTCTCCATAATTATATTGAAACTAATAGCATTGTGATCACTGGACTCGAAGTGCTCCCCAACACAAACCTCCGTCACCTGACCTATCTCATTCCCGAACAGGAGATCCAACACTGCCCCTTCTCTCGTTGGTACCTCTATGTATTGCTGCAAAAATCTATCCTGCACACATTTTACAAACTCCAAACCATCCAGCCCTTTTACAGTATGGCTTCCCAGTCTATGTGTGGAAAATTAAAATCTCCCACAATCACAACCTTGCGCTTACTACGAATATCTGCTACCTCCTTACAAATTCGCTCTTCCAAATCTCGCTCCCCATTTGGTGGTCTATAATACACCCCCATAACAGTTACTACACCTATCCCATTCCTCAATTCCACCCAAATAGCCTCCCTCGACGAGCCCTCTAATCTATTCTGCCAGAGCACCGCTGTAATATTTTCTCCGATAAGCAATGCAACACCTCCCCCTCTTGTCCCTCTGATTCTATCACACCTGAAGCAATTAAATCCAGGAATATTTACTTGCCAATCACACTCCTGTAACAATGTTTCACTAATAGCTACCACATCATACTTCCAGGTATCAGTCCATGCTTTAAGCTCATCCACCTTTCTTATAATGCTCCTAGCATTAAAATAAATGCATTTAAGAAATTTTCCACCTCTTACTCTCTGTTTATCACTAACGGTGCAAACAACTTTACTATCTCCTTTTTCTTCCTTCTCCCCTACATCTGTTCCTACACTCTGGTTCCCTTCCCTGCTTGTATCTAGTTTAAATCCACTGGAGCTTCTCTAGCAAACCTACCTGCAAGAATATTTGTCCCCCTCCAGTTCAGATGTAGACCGTCCCGCCAGAACAGGTCCCACCTTCCCTGCAAATCTGCCCAATTATCTATAAATCTGAAGCCTTCCCTCCTGCACCATGTCTTCAGCCACGCGTTGATCTGCGCTATCTTACTATTTCTAAACCCACCTGCACGTGGCACTGGTAGCAATCCTGAGACTGCTATCCTGGAGGTCCTGTCCTTTAACTTGGCGCCTAACTCCCTCAACTCACCTTTCAGGACCTCCTCATCCTTCCTACCCATGTCATTGGTCTCTACATGGACCACGACATCTGGCTGCTCACCCTCCCTCTTGAGAATACCGAGAACTCGATCCGAGATATCGCGGACCTTGGCACCAGGGAGGCAACAGACCATCCAGGATTCTCAATCTCTTCCATAGAACCTCTTATCTGTCCCCCTAACTATTGAATCCCCTATCACTACTGCTCTCCTCTTTTCCCTCCTTCCCTTCTGAGTTGAGGGTCCCATCTTGGTGCCAGAGACTTTATCTGCACGTTTACACAGACAGGTGTCTGCAAGATCTGAATGCAAGTGCATGTTGGGATGATTAATGCATCTCCTCTGGAGATTCTCAATTCATATGCATGATCCATATTAAGAAAATAAATGTAGTAGCTCTTCCAAACCAGTTCAATTCACTGATATTAAACACTAGTAGGGAACTAGTGTGCAGCCAAGGTCTACATTCCAACATGTGGATCTTTCCCACAACAGTTAGTCCTGTTCAGTATAGAATTCCCAACATTACAGATCCCCAAAGACTCTTCCACTCCAATGACCTTTCGGTTTTGATCAAAGATCTTAATCTAGCAACTTCCAGTGAACTTTGCTATTATATTAATTATTATATTTTGTATTAAAGTTACAGCCAGACTCATACCTTGGGGATTCCGTCCATGTCGCCTGACCCTGAGGAGAGTAAAAGCAAACATTTTCATGAAAATATCTGACAGCACATGCTCATGATAGAAAAATACTGAAAATTAACTTTTGCGATACAAGATTTAATGTGTTTCACTTTCCACTTACACATGCATACAAACTCAACAATTACCTTTTTTGCAGCCAAGGACCAAGAAGCTACCTTAGTTTAAAGAAATTTCCTCTTTGCTGAAAAGGCTTCAGTATTCCTTTATGATTATTCCTGGTAGGAAAGCAACTTACCTAATGATCCATTCATGTGATGTGGCTCAATTCCTCCCATTCCACCCATGGGACCTTCAGAGCCAGGACCCAATGGGAACTGGAAGCAAAACAAAGCACATTTGAAAAAGTTGCATGCCAACAATTTCTATGGCTAATACAGTTAAGCAAAAATATTGTGCAAACATCAAGCTTCTGAAGGAACCCAGCAGGTGAGGCAGCACCCTTTTTTTAATTGATCCATATGAGAGAATCTACAGCTTTGTATCTCCATGAAGTATTGTACTGATGAAGATGACCACCCAGGAATACAAAGCTCTGGTTGAACAGAAACAAGCTTGAAGCTACAATTAATGGCCATTCCTGAGAGGAAATGCAACTGTGATGGATATTCAATTTCCAGGGTCTGATAGGCTTATTGCTACCGTCAGTATGATCTTTCAAAGGGTTAGAATTGTTGGTGATAAAGTTAAACGTCCAACGAATGTTCTTTGCTCAGCTTTGTTGTAAGCAAAAACCAGTCTCCAGTTTTTAATGTAAATTGCAAGCAGCAATCAGTATGAACCTGGCTGCACAGCTTTGCAAACCACGTTACAAAGCACAGGCTGCTGGCCCACAACAGGTGGCTAGCTGCTAAGAGGTCTTGTTTGCAAAGTGAAGTGACCAGGAGATTTTTTGTCTGCATTAGCCAATGGGGTTATGTCACTTAGTACATCAAACTCTATAACAAGTTGGGATATTTGTGTATTCAGAGGGTCGGCACTCATAGCAGTAATTGTGGATGTTTGGGATCTTTCCCCCCCCAGAAGCTTTTGAGACCATCTGTGAGTTGCTTTATCCCAGAAAAGTTACCTGTAAAACATCATATGCAGATGATGTCATTTAGAAGAAAATAGTATAAATATCAGAAGCATTGGGGATTGTTAGGAATGACAAGGAGAATGACAATAAGATGGGGTTATAGAAAGAAGAACTAGAATTCATTCATCAATCCTTAATTTCTGCGATGGACAACTCGTTCGTCTTGAACTCATTGGTATATTCTTCAAGTTTGTAAGAATTGTACCTGGTTTGGAAATCCTTCATAGGTTGTAAATCTATTGTAATTCAGAATTTTTTTAATTAATCAGAAAATGTTTGAGAGTGTTAAATGTGTGTTAAGAACTAATTGTCTAAATTTAAATGTGTATCATTAAAAATAAACTGTGTTTAAACTACTCTGCTAGCTGGAAGTATCTCCTCCTTTGTAGGAGGGGGTATCACCATACAAGCAGTGGGTATCGGCAGCTAAACGCCACCGCAGAGGCTAAACAGGAAGTAAGCTGGTCCCTGAAGAGTGGGTGGATACCACCTCCCTAAGGTGTAGCTGCAGGTATCTACGGTGCCTATAAAAGGTATTCACAGACCCCCTCCTTAGAAGTTTTCATGTTTTGTTTTACAACATTGAATCACAGTGGATTTAATTTGGCTTTTTTGACACTGATCAACAGAAAAAGACTTTCATGTCAAAGTAAAACAGATCTCTACAAAATGATCTAAAATAATTACAAATATAAAACACGAAATAATTCGTTGCATAAGAATTCACCCCCCCCCCTTTAATATGACACACCAAATCACCACTGGTGCAGCCAATTGGTTTTAGAAATCACATAATTAGTTAAGTAGAGATCTGGTTTTGGAGACCTGTGTGCAGTCAAGGTGTTTCAATTGATTGTAGTAAAAATACACCCGTATCTGGAAGGTCCAACTGCTACTGAGTCAGTATTCTGGAAAAAACTGCACCATGAAGACAAAAGAATACTCCAAGCAACTCTGCGAAAAGGTTATTGAAAAGCACAAGGAGATGGACACAAGAAAATTTCCAAGTCAAGACTGGTTCTTGTTTACAACAAAGCTGAGCAAAGAACATTTGTTAAAAGTTTAACTTTTATCACCAACAATTCTAACCCTTAGAAAGGTCATGCCACAATGTTAGAACGCTGACGATAGCAATAGGCCTATCAGACCCTGGAAACTGAAGCAGTCACCAACAAACAGAACGAATATGGCACAGCTGTAAATCTGCCTAGAGCAGGCCATCCTCAAAAACTAACTGACCATGCAAGAACGGGATGAGTGAGGGAGGCTACCAAGAGACCTATGACAACTCTGGAGGAGTTAAAAGCTTCAGTGGCTGAGATGGGAGAGACTGTGTATACAACAACTGTTGCCCGGATGCTTCACCAGTCGTAGCTGTATGGGAGAGTGGCAGAGAGGGAGAGCGACTGTTGAAAAAAACTCACATGAAATCTCGGCTAGGGTTTGCCAGAAGGAAAGTGGGAGACCCTGCAGTCACCTAGAAAGTTTTATGGTCTGATGAAACCAAAATTAAGCTTTTTTGGCCATCGCTCTAAATGCTATGTTCGGTGTAAGCCAACCACTGTACATCACCAAAAACACACCCTCCCTACCGTGAAGCATAGTGGTGGCTGCATCATGCTGTGGGGATGCTTCACCTGCAGCAGGCCCTGGAAGGCTTATGAAGGTAGAGGGCAAAATGGATGCAGCAAAATACAGGGAAATCCTGGAGGAAAGCCTGATGCAGTCTGCAAGAGGCCTGCGACTTGGGAGATTATCTGTTTTCCAGTGAGACAATGACCCCAAGCATAAAGCCAAAGCTACACAGCAATGGCTTAAAAACAACAAAATTAATGTCCTGGAGTGGCTAAGTCAGAGTCCAGACCTCAATCCAATTGAGAATTTGTGGCGGGACTTGAAAAAGGCTGTTCACTCACGATCCCCATGCAATCTGACAGAGTTTGAGCAGTTTTGTAAAGAAGAATGGGGAAAAATTGTAGGATCTAGATGACAGAGACCTATCCACACAGACTCAAGACTGTAATTGCTGCCAAAGGTGCATTTATTAAATACTGACTTGAAGGGGCTGAGTAATCAATTATTTTGTGTTTAATAATTGTAATAAATTTAGACCAATTTGTAGAAATTTGTTTTTACTTTGTCACAAAAGTGTCTTTTCTGCTGATCAGTGTCAAAAAAAACAAATTAAATCCACTGTGATTCAATGTTGTAAAACAATAAAACAATAAAACATGAAAACTTCCCGGGGGGGAGGGGGGTGAATACTTTTTATATGCATTGTATATTGGATAGGCTTAAAATCTTTTGAATTTAGGGCTTTGTAGACAGGAAACCCAATTATATCACAACTAAAGCAGTCACTTCTTTCTCTTCTTTGATCCTACAGGGTAATGATTTGAGAATTTCTTACATTATTCTTTTCATCTTTTCAACAGTACGAGTATCAGTTTTGTAAAGCCAAGAGAAAGTCCACATTTTCATTTTTGTGATCTGAATAGTGTGAGGTTTTCTTTTCATGAAAGCCGTACTCACATTTGATCGGCTTCCTCCAGGTGGAACGGGATTAATCATTGTGTACATGTTGTCACTGGAATTCGTTGAATCTGTATTTGAAGATGAGAAAAAGACCAAAGCATATTAATTCAGCTTTCACTTATTTAGAACATACATGTGACATTTGATAGGAGGAGGATTCTTGGCTTTCCAGGTCCTTTAAAATCAAGATTTATTTCGGTCAGGAGTTATTTGGCATTTTAGCAATAGTTTTGATTACTTTGTATTTACATCAACAAGACAGGTCACTCGATCTAACAAGTCCACATTGTTGCTCCACGTTAATATTTTTCCACTCTTCTCCAATGCATATATTGGGTGGCCACTTAGTAAAGCAGCTGTATCATCAGAAAAATGGGGCAACTTGGACTCCCTGGCGCCTGGACATCCAATTTAATTCTCTTGAAGCTCCGAAGCCATCCCTCAGTCTGTTCTTTTATTGCAAAGAGTATCCAGTATCACTCAAGTGTACTCATTCAATTCCAGTGCTAAACATGTATTTATTGTAATTTTTTCCCAGGGTACTATAAACATAAGGAAACAATTCACTCAAATTGTGGTCAAATCAACATAATGTACAAATCTAGTATGCTTTCTTTTGCTCTTCAATTCCATCACCCTGAGCCGAGTGCAGCACTCCAACTAAAGCACTGTTTTTTTTTTAGCCATATCATTACACCAAATCAGTGATAGGAACCTAACTGGTTAAAATGAGGCATCAAGGAGTAATTACTTTAATCATATCTATGGACAGAAAATAACTGAGCCCATGTAAAGATCATCCACTTTATTACAGTGAAAGCTTTAGAATCAATCTTGTTAAAAAAAAAATAGATTCAAACGTGTTCTTTGCTTACTTAAACCAAACTCACCTACAGGCAAAAAAAAATCTGTATGTTCCTTCAGTAACCAACCATAACAATGTATAAAAATTAAAGAAGCAGCTCCAAAAATAAATCATATCAGTTTGCTCCTGAATCGCATTGCGCTTTTAAGAAAACACTGCTTATGATCAAAAGGTTAATTTATCCTCACTGTGCAATTAAGCAGGTAATTAGACCACACTGTGAGTGCAGATGACACAATATAGGGAATTAACTTGGAGTACTTATTGTGTCCAACACATGTGGGAGCCTATCAATGGAGAATTATTAATCTCATAGTGTTGGCTTTTTCCCAGCCAGCGATAAAACTGTATGATCAGCACTTACTGATGAAAATATAAGCTACAAAAGCAGACAAGGTTCCAATCTAAAACAAAAGATTACTCCCAGGACACTTATCTTAAAGTGTGGAAACAGCACACATTTTCATACAAAGTCTTGGAAAGGAATTTAAGACAAGCGTGTATTTAAAATGATAACATCTGTGTCAAGAGAGACTGCTGTAATACTGTACCTGCCGGGCTTGGCATTATCGGTGTTCCTGGAGGACCTCCACCACCAGGGGGACCCTGTGAACAAAACACCAGCACTGACTGAATGATTCGGAATGGGTCATCCTGCTCTAGGCAAACTGGGTTAAGGCCTTGGTAGGTCACTAATGCTCTCTACAGAATATTAGAATGTAGTCTATATAACTTAGGTAACTATTTTGCTTTTGTTTTTAGACCTCAAACAAAACTGTGGGATCATATGTTGTTAAAAAAAAATCACTCCCTACTCTGTACAGAGTTTTTGTCTTTCGATTGTTCTTTCTTTCCTTTTAGTGTATACCTCAGATAAATATTATGTGGAGATTTGTAACAAATATATGATTTATTTGTACAGTATCTGAAATACATCTTATAGAAATGTTTGTTTGATGATGAAATTCAATAAAAAATAAATTACCAAAAAAAAACTGTGGGTTCATTCCAACCAGAGCAGCAAATCTGCCCAAGTTATAGATGGAATTTAATCTATACTTAACAGTGCTGCAACTTCATTTATTGCTTCACTGTTCTACATTCACAGCAAATCTCTGCAGCAGAATTAACCATTTACCATCATAGCTCTCTTCATTTTGCACCAGTCGTTCACTACCATATTAAGTACTGCTGAGGTCCTTTTCAAGAACTACAAAAGGGTTTAAAGATATGTAAACTGAAATTCAAAATTAAACTAACAGGCAGCTTTTTTTTAGTGGGCACATTTTAGATCAAATTGCTTTCACATACATTCCAGGTTATCAAAACACAAGTTTGTATTCCAGATGACATTTACATTAATAAAGTCAATTCAATTCAGATGCTGGGCAAATTACTTTTACAAGCTATTCTTGTTTTGGCTTTGGATGTGGAAGCAAGCTACCTTTTCCTTTTTACCCCAATAGATTAATTTTCTTAACACACAAGTTACAGGTCAACAGCCAAGCTAATACCAAGTTGATTTGAATTTCCCACCAGCAATCACTACTGATCAATTTTTCCTCAAGTAAAATATTTGCGTTAGGTAAAACATGCTCAAAAATACAAATACATACCCCATATGTACCAGGAGACGAAGAGGAGTATGGAATCTGCAAATTGGGGGGGGGAAAAAAAATCACATTTTAGAGATCATGTTTATCAAACAATAGACAGAAAATTAAACATACTTTTATGGATAAACTTTGTATGAATGCAAAGGGCTTTCGCCCTGCACTTCATTCCCCACCTCCTTTAACAGACATCAAAATTCCTCAGCCACATGCCCAATTTTTTTTAGAAACAGATAAGCAAGCCAAAATGCGTTCAAACTGTTTGTGGGTTTTAGAAATTATCCCAATCCTCCCAGTCACTGATAAATAGGATTTCTGTGGCAATAATTAAAATACAGTTTTTCTTTGTACATTATTTCACCACTCTTCCCATGGGCATTAAGAAAACCGACATGAATTCATACAGCTTTTGCAATTGACATTCCAAAGGTAATTATCAACTTTCTGAACAGTTGAGTAATGTTTAAAAATAACTCAGCAGACAACTTGTACACAAAAATCTCAGAGAGCAAAGTAATATCCAAATCATGATCAAACTTTCCTGCCATGTCAGGACTTCTGTGCCACACGCACAAGGTGACAGAAGCTAGATCAAGTTCTGCCCACTAAGCCTCTATAAAAATTGACAGCTGATTGAACCTCATCCCTCATTTAGTTATCAGATGAAACTTGAAAACACTACAAACAATGCAAAAAGATTCCTGCACATAAAAATATTCAAATTTATAAATTTTAAAAGTAACAAGAAACTACACCAACAAATGCTTATAAATAATGCACTAAAATAGAATTAATTAATACTTTACAGTATGGCATTAAGTAAATGGCGACATTATTCTTATCCCCTATTCCCAGATTTCACAGACTTTGCCCACTGCTCGTCTACATAAACTTTCTGAACAAGTGAGGGAATATCAATAGTTCCACTGAAGGTCGAGAGCCTGATATGGTGGCACTCAAGTCTGGTGACCCAGGTCTGTACAACAAAACCAGATATGACTTGCAGATGATGGACTGACTTCATACAACTTTCAACGACTGCATCCTCTGAATCGTCATTTTCATTGTAACATTCAAGATGAATGTCAATACCTTCAAAATCTTCTTAGTTCATAACTTGAAGTAGTGAAATTGTTTCATTTTCACTCCCGGCATCTCCAAGCCTGAATGCTTGAAACCACAGTGAGCAAAACAGTTTGGAATTGTCTAACGGCCACACAAGTGCACACAACGATCCCAAGCAGATAAAAAAGACCCGGACTCCACTGCCATCAATGCGAGTTCCAGCAACCTTGGACACCTTCAAAGTGCCGATTGTCCAGCCTTCAACTCTTAACTCCAGCCTTGACTGACGGCACCTCTAGGCCAGGACTTTACGTGCTGCCACTGGAACCCGTCTCCCCTTCCCCCACCGCCACTCAGCAATCCAATGTCTTGGGTCCTCGGAGGCTCCACCTTTTTCTCACCCCATCCTCCCTGAACACCCCAACGCTCCCCTCTCCTCTGACACTTCCAACCGCCTTTCCTCCTCTGATCCCAGCTCTCATCCATGCTGGATCTTCACCATCCTCTGACCTTCCCCTCTCTGAGCCAGAATGTTCTGTCCTTAGTAAGGGGCTCACTTTCGTCCCCCTGCGGCTACACCTCAGTGAGTTCCATGTCCCCCATGATATTGAACTCTTCTACCACCGCCTCAGACTCTGTGCCTACTTCTTTGGCAAGGACTCTCCACCCCCACAAATGACTTCTTTGTCCACTTTCTGCCCCCCTCCTCTTCCTGGACACTTCACTCCGGCCTTCTGCCTGCTCTGTTTTTTCTCCATTGCCAATCGCTGATGAGACATCAACTGTCTTGACTTCACCACTCCTCTCCCCAATTCCAACCTCACTCCTTCTGAATGCTCTGCTCTCCACACTAATCCTAACCTCACCATCAAACCCGCAGATAAGGGGGTTGCTGTAATTGTCTCGCAGACTGCCCTCTACCTTGCTGAGGCCCAGCAACAACCCTCAGACACCTCCTCTTACTGACCCCTCAAACAGGACCCCACAAAGAAACACCAGGCCATTGTCTCCCACACCATCACCATCTTTATTAACTCTGGGGATCTCCCATCCACTGCCATCAACCTCATAGTTCCTGCGCCCTGCACCTCCCGTTTCTACCTCCTACCCAAAAAACAACAAACCTGTCTATCCAGGTAAAACCATTTTTTCTGCTTGTTCCTGCCCCAGTGAACTCACCTGCAAACCCAACTCAGTTTTAACCCCCCTGGTTCAGTACCTTCCATGACACCTCACACGCTCTGGATCTTTTCAATAATTATAGGTTCCCTGGCTCCCATTTACATCGCCATCCCTCACCAGGAAGGCCTCAAAGGTCTCCGTTTCTTTCTGGACACTAGACCCAATCAGTTCCCCTCCACCATCACTGTCCTCTGCCTAGCGGAACTTGTCTGCACTCTCAATAATTTCTCCTTTGGCTCCTTCCACTTCCTTCAAACTGAAAGTGTAGCCATGGGTCCCAGCAATGCTGCCTTTTGGTCGGTTACGTGGAACTGCCTATGTTCAAAGCCTACACTGGTGTCACTCCTCAACTTTTCCTACACTACATTGACAACTGCATGGGTGCTGCTTCCTGCACCCACGCGAACCTTGTGAACTTCATCAACTTTGCTTCCAACTTCCATCCTCAAATTTATCTGGTCCATTTCCAACATCTCCCTCCCTTTTCTCAATCCCTCTGTCCCTATCTCGAGAGAAAGCTTATCTACTGATGTCTATTATCAATCTACTGACTCTCACAGCTACCTAGATTATACCTCTTCCCACCCTGTTACTTGTAAAAGCACCACCCTCTTCTCTCAATTTCTCCGTCTCTGCCGCACCTGCTCTCAGGATGAGGCTTTTCATCCCAAAGCGGAGATGTCCTTCTTTAAAGAAAGGGTCCTTCCTTCCTCCACTATCAACACTGCCCTCAACCGCATCTCTTCCGTTTCACACATGCCTGCCCTCACCCCATCCTTCTCTAGTCCTCACCTACCACCCCAGCTGCCTCTGCATCCAGCACATAATTCTCCAGAACTTCCGGCATCTCCAATGGGATCCCACCACCAAGTACATCTTCTCCCTCCAATTCCCATTTTCTGCCGGGACTGCTCCCAATGAGACTCCCTTGTCCATCCATCCCTCCCCACTGATCTCCCTCCTGTCACGTATCCTTGCAAGCAGAACAAGTGCCTCACCTGTCCCTAACATTCCTCCCTCACTACCATTCAGGGCCCCAAACAGTCCTTCCAGATGACGAGACAGTTCGGCTGTGAGTCTGTTGGGGTCATATATGTATCTGGTGATCTCGGTGTGGCCTCCTGTATAATGGTGAAACCTGACATAGATTTGGAGACCACTTCACCAAGCACCTACACTCCATCCACCAGATAATTTATTCAGCAGTTGATCGGAGCACGGCTGCGCAAGCGCGTGAAAATTGGAGCGCGAGTGTTTAAAAAAGGAGCAGATTAACTGAGCAGGCGACGGAGTAGTGGGAGACAGAGTAGGAAGGCTTTGGCTCGAGAGGCTTCAGTGAGGAGAGGCTGAGGTAAGGCCAGGTAAGTTCCTTTAATTACTCTAATTAACTTAGAAGTAGGTAGTGCAGGCAGCAGTTAGGGCAATCGAGTGCTCCGTTTGCAGTATGTGGGAAGTCAGGGCGAACACAATTGTCCCTGATGACTACACCTGTGAAAGGTGCTCCTGACAAACCAAATTAGGGAACTAGAGCTGGAGCTGGATGAACTTTGGATCATTCGGGAGGTAGAGGCAGAAATAAACAGGAGTTACAGGGAGAGTCACCCCTAGGAGTCAGGAGACAGGTAGCTGGGTGACTGTCAGGAGAGGGAAGGGGAACAGACAGAATGAGCAGAGCACCCCTGTGGCCATTCCCACCAATAATAAGTATATCATTTTGGATACTGTTGATGGGGACGACCTACCAGGGATAAGTTGCAGTGGTTGCATCTCTGGCACCGAGACTGGACCCTCAGCTCAGAAGGGAAGGAGGGAAAAGAGGAGAGCAGTAGTGATAGGGGATTCGATAGTTAGGGGGACAGATAAGAGGTTCTGTGGAAGAGATCGAGAATCCCAGATGGTCTGTTGCTTCCCTGGTGCCAGGGTCGGCGATATCTCGGATTGAGTTCTCAGTATTCTCAAGAGGGAGGGAGAGCAGCCGGATGTCGTGGTCCATGTAGGGACCAATGATGTGGGTAGGAAGAGTGAGGAGGTCCTGAAAGGTGAGTTTAGGAGGTCCTGAAAGGTGAGTTTAGGAGTTAGGCACTAAGTTAAAGGACAGAACCTCCAGGATAGCAGTCTCAGGATTGCTACCAGTGCCACGTGCAGGCAGGTTTAGAAATAGTAAGATAGAGAAGATCAATACGTGGGTGAAGACATGGTGCAGGAGAAAGGCTTCAGATTTATAGATAATTGGGCAGTTTTCCAGGGAAGGTGGGACCTGTTCCGGCAGGACGGTTTACATCTGAACTGGAGGGGAACAAATATTCTTGCAGGTAGGTTTGCTAGAGAGGCTCCAGTGGATTTAAACTAGATACAAGGGGGGAAGGGAACCAGAGTGTAGGAAAAGATGTAGGGGGAGAAGGAAGAAGAAGAAGATAGTAAAGTTGTTTGCACCATTAGTGATAAACAGAGAGTAAGAAGTGGAAAATTTCTTAAATGCATTTATTTTAATGCTAGGAGCATTGTAAGAAAGGTGGATGAGCTTAGAGCATGGACTGATACCTGGAAATATGATGTTGTAGCTATTAGTGAAACATGGTTGCAGGAGGGGTGTGATTGGTAACTAAATATTCCTGGATTTCGATGCTTCAGGTGTGATAGAATCGGAGGGACGGGGGGGGGGGGAGGTGTTGCATTGCTTTTCAGAGAAAATATTACAGCGGTGCTCTGGCAGGATAGATTAGAGGGCTCATCTAGGGAGGCTATTTGGGTGGAATTGAGGAATGGGAAAGGTATACTAACACTTATAGGGGTGTATTATACACCACCTAATAGGGAGCGAGGATTGGAGGAGCAAATCTGTAAGGAGATAGCAGATATTTGTAGAAAGCACAAGGTTGTGATTGTGGAAGGTTTTAATTTTCCACACATAGACTGGGAGGCCCATACTGTAAAAGGGCTGGATGGTTTGGAGTTTGTAAAATGTGTGCAGGGTAGTTTTTTGCAGCAATACATAGAGGTACCAACTAGAGAAGAGGCAGTGTTGGATCTCCTGTTCGGGAATGAGATAGGTCAGGTGACGGAGGTTTGTGTTGGGGAGCACTTCAGGTCCAGTGATCACAATGCCATTAGTTTCAATACAATTATGGAGAAGGATAGGTCTGGACCCAGGGTTGAGATTTTTGATTGGAGAAAGGCTAACTTTGAGGAGATGCGAAAGGATTTAGGAGGAATGGATTGGGACAATTTGTTTTATGGGAAGGATGTAATAGAGAAATGGAGGTCATTTAAAGGTGAAATTTTGAGGGTACAGAATCTTTATGTTCCTGTTAGGTTGAAAGGAAAGATTAAAAGTTTGAGAGAGCCATGGTTTTCAAGGGATATTGTAAACTTGGTTCGGAAAAAGAGAGATATCTACAATAAATATAGGCAGCATGGAGTAAATGAGGTGCTCGAGGAATATAAAGAATGTAAAAAGAATCTTAAGAAAGAAATTAGAAAAGCTAAAAGATATGAGGTTGCTTTGGCAAGTAAGGTGAAAATAAATCCAAAGGGTTTCTATAGTTATATTAATAGCAAAAGGATGGTGAGGGATAAAATCGGTCCCTTAGAGAATCAGAGTGGATAGCTATGTGTGGAGTCAAAAGAAATGGGGGAGATTTTGAACAATTTCTTTTCTTCGGTATTCACTAAGGAGAAGGATATTGAATTGTGTAAGGTAAGGGAAACAATTAGGGAAGTTATGGAAACTATGATGATTAAAGAAGAGGAAGTACTGGTGCTTTTAAGGAATATAAAAGTGGATAAGTCACCGGGTCCTGACAGGATATTCCCTAGGACCTTGAGGGAAGTTAGTGTAGAAATAGCAGGGGCTTTTGACAGAAATATTTCAAATGTCATTAGAAACGGGGATGGTGCCAGAGGACTGGCGTATTGCTCATGTGGTTCCATTGTTTAAAAAGGGTTCTAAGAGTAAACCTAACAATTATCAGCCTGTAAGTTTGACGTCAGTGGTGGGTAAATTAATGGAAAGTATTCTTAGAGATGGTATATATAATTATCTGGATAGACAGGGTCTGATTAGGAACAGTCAGCATGGATTTGTGCATGGAAGGTCATGTTTGACAAATCTTACTGAATTTTTTGAAGAGGTTACTAGGAAAGTTGACAAGGATAGAGCAGTGGATTTGTCTATATGGACTTCAGTAAGGCCTTTGACAAGGTTCCAAATGGAAGGTTAGCTAGGAAGGTTCAATTGTTAGGTATTAATATTGAAGTAGTAAAATGGATTCAACAGTGGCTGGATGGGAGATGCCAGAGAGTGGTGGTGGATATCTGTTTGTCAGGTTGGAGGTCGGTGACTAGTGGTGTGCCTCAGGGATCTGTATTGGGTCCATTGTTGTTTGTCATATACATTAATGATCTGGATGATGGGGTGGTAAATTGGATTAGTAAATATGCAGATGATACTAAGGTAGGTGGAGTTGTGGATAATGAAGTAGGTTTTCAAAGCTTGCAGAGAGATTTAGGCCAGTTAGAAGAGTGGACTGAAAGATGGCAGATGGAGTTTAATACTGATAAGTGTGAGGTGGTATATTTTGGTAGGACTAATCAAAATAGGACATACATGGTAAATGGTAGGGCACTGAAGAATGCAGTAGAACAGAGGGATCTAGGAATAATGGTGCATAGTTCCCTGAAGGTGGAATCTCATGTGGATAGGGTGGTGAAGAAAGCTTTTGGTATGCTGGCCTTTATAAATCAGAGCATTGAGTATAGGAGTTGGGATGTAATGTTAAAATTGTACAAGGCATTGGTCAGGCCAAATTTGGAGTATTGTGTACAGTTCTCTCACTGAATTATAGGAAAGATGTCAACAAAATAGAGAGAGTACAGAGAAGATTTACTAGAATGTTACCTGGGTTTCAGCACCTAAGTTACAGAGAAAGATTGAACAAGTTAGGTCTTTATTCTTTGGAGTGTAGAAAGTTGAGGGGGGATTTGATAGAGGTATTTGAAATTATGAGGGGGAGTAGATAGAGTTGACGTGGATAGGTTTTTTCCATTTAGAGTAGTGGATATTCAAACAAGAGGACATGAGTTGAGAGTTAGGGGGCAAAAGTTTAGGGGTAACATAAGGGGGAACTTCTTTACTCAGAGAGTGGTGGCTGTGTGGAATGAGCTTCCGATAGAAGTGGTGGAGGCAGGTTCAATATTGTCATTTACAGAAAAATTGGACAGGTATACGGACAGCAGAGGAATGGAGGGTTGTGGGCTGAGTGCAGGTCGGTGGCACTAGGTGAGAGTTGCATTCGGCATGGACTAGAAGGGCCGAGATGGCCTGTTTCCGTGCTGTAATTGTTATATGGTTATAAAGCGGAATCTCCCAGTGGCCACCCATTTTAATTCCATTTCCTGTTCCCATTCCAACATGTCAGTCCACTGCCTCCTCTACTGTTGTGATGAGGCCACCTTCAGGTTGGAGGAGCAACATCTTGTATCCTATATAGGTAACCTCCAACCTGGTGGCACGAACCTCGATTTTTCAAGCTTCCAGTAATCGTCCATCCCCTTCACCATTCCCCAGTCCCTTTTCCCTCTCACCTTATCTCCTTACCAGCCAATCACCACTCTCTGGTGCTCCTCCCCCTTTTCTTTCTTCCATGACCCTCTGTCTTCTTCTATCAGATTTCCCCCTTCTCCAGCCCTGTACCTCTCACCAATAAATTCCCCAGCTCCTTGCTTTACCTCCTTCCCCGCTCCCTCGCGGTTTCACCTATCACCTTGTGTTTCTTCCTCCACTCTCCCCACCTTCTTTATCTTTTTATTCCAGTCCTGTTGAAGGATCTCGGCCCAAAACGTTGACTGTTTGCTCTTTTCCATAGATACTGCCTGACCTGCTGAGTTCCTCCAGCCTTTTGTATGTGTTGCTTGATTTCCAGCATCTACAGGTTTTCTCATTTGGATTGAATAACATGTATTTTACCCACTGACAATCAGGAAAATTCCCTGAAAGAACTTTAATCTGCAAGAATTATCACCATTAGAGGGACTGTTGAATCAAAGGCTTTAATGTGATCTAACGCCCAAATAAATGAGAAGCATAAAAAGCTTAAGAAAATATACCAGTTCTTCTGCTAATTTTGCATTAAATTAACAAAATTTAATGTCCTAAAGTTAGAATATTCAGAAGTAGCTTAAGCTTATATTTTTTTCAAGAAAGTAATGCTGATAATCTACCAAGAATATTATTGATACTTTGCCAGAATAGATCATTAGAGAACAGTCTAACACACATGTAAAACGTGAGCCAGCTATTAGTTAGAATGCATAACGGAACAGGTGATATAAAACATCTGAAGGACAAGCCTTGCAGTTTCAGAACAAACAATGCTGGAGGCACTTTGTCCTGTCTTAATAACTCCCAAACTTTTCTATAACCAAGCCCATCTGTCTGAAAATATAATACAATGAAAATAACATGTAGAAGAGGTTCATTCCCAAGCTTTTTTTTAAAAAAGAAAGCCACATAGAATACCATATTAGAAGAGGTGGTTTTGAGAAGCGCAACCATATGGAAAAATATGATTACAGATCCAGATTAAAAAAGATTACTTGTGCAGTGTTTCATAAGATCAGTAACTCTCTCCTTGCTCTGCTTCCATTTAAAAATATTGGCCACCTTAACATACTTTCACTGGAACCACTCCAGGACCTTCAACATGGGTTTAAGATTATGTATGACTAACTTTGGATGGCAGGATGGAGATATGTCTCTGCCAAAGGAGGGCTAACCCACCCCTTCCCTCCACTAGCCCGCAGGTCACCTTGGGCAAGGTGTAGCACCTGCATAGTCCCCAATCAGGGTCACATGAAGCCATGGGAGCAGGTGGTAGATGGTTCAATGAGCAACTAGTGCATATCAAAAGTCCTGGTTATGCGACCATTGACACCAGGCAGACAATCTCTGAAGAGTATTAATAATGACTGGGATCATCCATCTTGCAAACTGCCCAGGAGGCAGCAATAGCAAACCACTTCCGTAGAAAAATCTGCCAAGAATAATCATGGTCATGTACACCATGATCGCCCTCCTCATGTGATACAGCACATAATAATAATGACGACGACGACTAACTTGGTTGAATATATATTTTGAGCATGGAATACAGAGGATTGAAAAGGGCAGTGCATCCAAGGTTGTCTACATGGATTTTAGCAGAGCCTTTTAAAAGTTTCCATGTGGTTGATTAGTCAGAGAAGTAATGGGATTTAAGAGCAAGGGAAAAAGTGGATCCATGATTAGCTTAGCTCCAGGAAACAGATAAAAATGGTTGATGGGTGCTTTTTTGATTGGGAGCGTAACACCTCTGAGGCTCCACACAGCTCAGTACTCAGTCCCTTCTTTTTTGCTTTTTATTAATAATTTAGACCTAAATGTGAGAACCATGATTGCTTAGTGATAATAAAAACTCACCTTATAGTTCAACACTTTGACTGCAGGAAGATATTGGTCAGAGAAACAGCAAATGGAATTTAATTCAGAGAGTGTGAGATGATGCGTGTGCAGAGCCGAAATGGAAGGATATCGAGTGACGTGGAGGAACAGAAGGATTTAATATGTATCCACAGATAGCTCAATAATGCAATTATAATGGCATTCAAATTACTTTCTTTTATTAGCCAGGGTATAGAATACAGGGCAGGGAGGCAATGCAAGAACTGTATGAGCACAAGAAATAGGAGTTGGCCATTCACCATGGCTGATTTCTCCAAATTATTCCCATACCTTTGAATCCATTAACATCCAATCTACCTTTTTTTTTTAAAAAAAGGTATGGTTGATTTATTTTTCCCTCTCAACCACATTCTCCTGCCTTCTCCCATAACCTTTGACATCCTTACTAATCAAGAACTTATCAACCTCTGCTTTAAATATACCTAATAACAGCCTCCATAGATTCCCTACCCTTTGTCTAAAGAAGTGTCTCAGCTCTGTGCTGTATTGTTCTGAGACTGTGTTCTCTGGTCCTAGACTCCACTGCAGGAAACATCCTCTGCATGTCCTCTCTATCCAGGCCTTTCACTATTTCATGTTTCATGAGATTTCCCCTCATCCTTCTAAACTCAAGTGAATACCGGCCCAGAGCCATCAAATACTCCTCATACATTAATTCTTTCATCCCCAAGATCACTCTAAACAACCTTTGACTCTCTCCAATGCAGCACATCCTTCCCTAGATTTGGAACCCAAAATTGCTCACAATACTCCAAATTCAGTCTGATCAACAGCTTATAGTTACTCAGCATTGCTTTTATATTCCAGTCCTCTCGAAATGAATGCTAACATTGCCTTTATCTTGCTTGCTGTTGACTCAATGTGCAAGTTAACCTTTATGTAAACCCACACAGGACTCCCAAAGACCCCTTGCACCTCCAATTTCTGATTCACTCCCTGTTTATAAAACAGTCCACACCTTTATTCCTTCTACCAAAGTGTATGACATTACATTTCCTTACACTGCATTCCATCTGCCACTTCTTTGCCCAGCCTGTCCAAGTCTGTGCACAGCCTCCCCGCTTCCTCAACACCACCAGCCTCTCCAGCCATCTTTGTAACACCCCCAAACTTGGCCACAAAGTCATCAATTAGATCATTAACATATACCGTAAACAGTAGCAGACCCAACACAAACCTCTGTGGAACACTTACAGCCAATTAGAAAAGACCCCCTTCATTTCCACTCTGCGTTCTACCAGCCAGTCAATCTTCTATCTATGTTTGTACCTTTTCTGTAATATCAATAGTTTGTTTAGCAGCCTCATATGTAGAAACTTATCAAAGGCCTTCTAAAGATCCAAGTATTACTCACTGAGTTAGCGTTGGAAGGATTAGGCCATGGTCGCCCAGCCCCTGGACCCCTGAAAAAGACATCAGCGTAAATATTTATTTTCCTGTTGCATCAAGTTTTGGTTCATTTTTGCAGTACTAAATCTTAATAAACATTCACTAAACCTTCAATTATCTAATTTAAGATTCAGAACAATTAACATTATCCATGGTGCAAGTTTCAAATCCCTTAATATAAAAACATTAGAATAGTCAAAAGAGCAAAAATATAATGTATATATTCCTTACTAGTTTACAATCATGCAAGCAAGGAAAATACCTTGTAAACTAATCAATAATAAATTGGAACTTTAAAACCAACGGTCTCCACTTTTAACAATAAGTAGACAACGGGGTGACCCACTGGGGCACCCTTTGAGAGAAGGGTACTGCAGTCTGATATGAGCAGAATGAACATTAAATTTTCCTGAATGCTATTCGTATTGCTTTGCTTTGGAAACTGAAGTAGAAAATCTCAGTTTATTAAAGAAGAATGACATGTCGCAAAGCAAATATAGCTGCTCCTCTTTTAACGAAGGACACTTTTGATGGCATCATTTCTCATTTATCAGCCACCCTTGTGCCTCTCGTTGTCATTCTGGAGACATGCAGCCCTTTCATCGCTCATCTCTTCAGCTCTTCTGTTGTTTGTTGTTTGTCTCTGATCCTGGAGACGTGCATGCCTCTCCTCCTCTGTCTCCTCTTCTCTCATCTTTTTTGTCCTGACTCTTTGATCCTGGAGCCGTGCGGCCCCGGCCTCATCTGATTCTTGTTCTCTCCCTCTCCTTGCCGCTTCCCATGTTTGGTGTCATCTCTTGACCATGATGACCCCCTTCCCTTTCCATGCAGCATAATTAGGCTGACCATTTTTTTTTAACCCTAATGCTGGATAGAAGATATGAAGCACTAACACCAAAGGATGCTGATTATTCTAGATGTTGTGGTTGGTGCTCTCCTAAATGGACATGATATAGTCACCGCTGTCCTTTGACTGCAGCAAAGGGTTTTATGGGTGTCTCGAAGTACGTCATTACAGTAAGATTTAATTATCTCTTATTGATGGGTGGCAGTTAGATCTGTCCCAATCCTGCACATGCTGATGGTGATTAGCAGAATGTGACCCCTCAAAATCCCTCTCCCTCTCTTCCCCAACCCAGTTTCACTCTGCCCCCTCCTCCAGCTGCCTATCACCTCCCTCATGGTTCCGCCTCTTTCTACTACCCATTGTGCTTTCCCCTATTCCTTCTTCACCTTTCCTGCCTATCCTCTCCCCCCATCCCTTTATCTTTCCCCTTACTGGTTTTTCACCTGGAACATTTCTAGCCTTCTCCTTCCCACCCTCCCCCCACCTTCTTTATAGGGCCTCTGCCCCCTCCTTCTTCAGTCCTGACGAAGGGTTCCGGCCTGAAACGTCGACTGTTCGTTCCCACAGGTGCTGCCCAACCTGCTGAGTTCCTCCAGCGTGTTGTGCGTGTTGCTTTGACCCCAGCATCTGCAGATTATTTTGTGCCCTCGAAATAGAGCTGCCCTGCCCTTTTGCTCCAGTAGGTGTCGTTGCTGGGGCTGGCCGTGCGCATGCGTTGGGCTGTCGTGTCCCGACTTCCATGATGGCCAGTCGGGTCTCGGGTGAAAGCCAACCCGATTTTTGGCAAATGAGCAATTTTATACGAATATATAACCCTGAACTTTGCCTGCATTCTGTAAGTTAGCGCACTTGAATTCAACGTAGCCAAAAAAAGTGCTGCTGTAATACAGCGTTTGCGCTGACTCGAGGTCACAAACAGACAGACAGAGCATGAGAGTTTTAGTAGCATATAGATTTATCTGTATGCAAGAGACTTACATGTTCATTCCAGCCATGCCTGGACCTATTGAATTGGGTGGAGGTCTCATTGAACCACCATAGTTCTGCAACGATAACCAAGGATCAGACTACCATAACGAGAAGGAAACCAGTGAAGGGCAGGGAAGGGAAGAAAAAACAAAGTTAATTTGTTAATATGCACATTCCCAATACCAAAAGCAAAATTCAACTGACATCATCAAGCTAATTCTCAGTCCCAGTTAAAGTTTTTTTTTAAAATTTAAAGCCCAAGACAATTGCTTTCACCACATGGCACCCACCCAAATTCAATTGGACATCAGCAGCAACACTTTAGCCCCAGCATGCACTTGAATTCACTACTACCCCAACATACTCCCATCTTTTCCTCACTAGATAGAAGAAACGCCCTTAAACATTTGATCAAAAATAAATGGGTATCAGGAAAAGTTGTCCAATATTGAGAGTCGATGCTGAAGATGCCTATGCTGAAATTCCTACCTTCAAATTCTGTAGTTTAGCACGATACTATAAACTACATACCAACACTGCTGCACTGTATGAATGATATGCTGAAAACACTGCGCCAATGCTTAAACATTTAGGATTGTGTTTGAAACCACAACCTTCTCATTTACCAGTTTAAACAACCAACAAACCAGGCCTGGGAGGAACTTTTCCTCCGGCAGATGTTTCTTCTCTTTCTAGATCAGAGGTACTGTGTATCCAAATTCAGAAAGGATAACTTATGGCACATTTGATACACTTACTCAGTAGCCATTGGAGACTTCCAAATACTACCTCCACTTAATTAAAAACAAGGGCTCATTTTCAATTGACCTGCACAACCTAAATTTATTTATTTCGAGATACAGCACAGAACGGGTCCTTCGAACAGCACCACCCAGCCACACCTGACAACCGGTTTAACCCTAACCTACTGCGGGACAATTTACAATGACCAATTAACCTACCCAGTATGTCTTTGGACTGTGGGAGGAAACCAGAAGGCGAATACCTGAATGAATAAAGTACAAATCTCTTCATAAGGAAGCCAATCAGACATGCTAGGGCTTGCTAACAACTGGTGGACAATGAAAATTACAGATTCTGCTAAAACACGATTCCCATGTTCAAGGGTAGAAACTGAAAGAATGCAGTTTCTGTTCTGCTTACCTGCTGTCCCATTGGGCCCATTCCTCGTGGAGGAGGATTCATTCTCTGCATTGGCCCACCCATACCAGGGTGTCCTATAACAAGGGAGAGGAAACTTTATGCAGTGTACACCACAGAATTCTTTTGATTCCTATCTGGAGTTGGGAATACATCTCACCTTGCTGCCGTGTGGGATCCAATGTGTTTGGTAGCAACGGCTGTGCACCGGGAACACCACCTGGGGGCTAAAACAAATGCAGGATTACTAAACCGCATCCACTTTCACAGAATTTACCTCTGCTCCACACACAACTAATGGATATCCATGTGCCAGTTGATTAATGAAGGAGAGACAAGAGAGTGCATATGGGGCTACAGTGAAGGGTGGCTGCAAAGGATGAATAATTGCACATTTCCCGTAATCAGCAGCTTTCCAAAAATTGCACTGGAACTTGCACGTTTGAAGCATTATGAAGAAATTGTAATGACAAAGTTTTATGAAGTAAAATACAGTATACTGAAGTGATAAAACACTTCCGTGCTCTTTCATTTTTTCCCTCTTCTCCTTAGGCATGAACTTTTGCCCCTCCTAAACCCCTTCAATGTCATGGATCCAAGTGGTCTACTTGTGTACAAGTGTTAATATATTGTCACAGATTGACTTAAAGGGGAACATGCCTAATGAAAATGAACCTTTTTTTAAAAAAAAATTGCTTTAAGAAATTTAAAAAAGACAAGCAGACATATCTTTTAAAGACCATCTATTTAAATCTTCTACTAAGTAATACTACACCTTATATGTTTTATTACCATGAACTGTGGCAAGGCTTTTGACAAAGTCCAGCACAGCAGGCTAATCCAAAAGGTTAGAACAGACAAGACCTCGGGTGAGCTAGTCAATGATGGTAGCAGTTAGAAGCTCATCGTGGAGGGCTGTTTATCAGACTGGAGGCCTGTGATCAGCAATCCCCTGTTGTTTGCAATGTAGTTGGAAGAGAATGTGGGTGGCATAATTAGTAAATTTGCAGGTTGCACCAAAATTGCTGCTGTAGTGGACAATGAAGAAAGTTGTCTGAAGTTGTAGCAGAATTTGGACCAGATGCGGAAATGGGCAACTCAGACAATTAATGCAAACTGATGCATTTTGGAAAGTTAAACCAGGCAGGACACAGACAATGAAATGTTGGCAAACAGAGAGATAGGATCCAAGTACATGTTTCGCTGGTTGTTTTCACTGACCACAGCACTGAGTGTAAGAGTTGGGACGCCATGTTCTATCTGTATACAACACTGGTTAGGTCGTATGGGGAATTGTGTGTAGCCCTGGTTGCCACATAGTCAGGACATGATTAAGTTAGAGAGAATGCAAGGAAGATTGAAGAGAACATTGCTTGGATTGGAAAGCTCAAGATATCAGGGGAGTGCAGATGGGTTGGTTATTTCTTTCCCTTGACTGAAGGAGGCAACACAGCAGAGGTATGTTAAATTATGGTAAGTGTAGATAGCCAGCGTCTGTTTCCCACTGCAGAGGTGTTTAAAACTAGAGGGCATTGGTTTAAGGTGAGAGAAGTTTAAAGGGGATCTGAGGAGTATTTTCCCTACAGCGGGTAGTCGATATCTGGAATGAGCTGCCAGAGGTGGCAGAACAGCAACAATATTTAAGAGGCACCTTGAAGGGTACATGAATGAATGGGGTGGGGGGGGGGCGGGATATGGAATTAGTACAAACAGGATTAGTATAGTTGGGCAAGGTGGCTAGTATAGACACAGTGGGCTGAAGGGCCTATTCCTATGCCACACAATGTTTAAAAATTCCCAATAACTGATTCCTATCAATCATAGTCTAATGAAAATGTTAGACCACAGGTTAGAAAATGTGATTAGACAATTACTGTGACAGCAATTAAAGTGTTGCAATAGAATCACGAACTCAATAATTCTGGCTCAGCGTACTTTACCAATAACACTTAGAAAACTGCTACACTGCTCAAACTAGGAAGCCCTACATTTGGGGGGAGGGTGGGGGAAGAAATACTATTACTAATTACTGAAGATGATCCAGCCAATTGGCTCAACATTCCTATGCAAAAGACCCAGAACATGCTGACGTTAGGGTCCGTCCAGTACTTGTGTGTTATACAATGGATTCAGCAGAATACAAAGACTGCACCCCAAGTTCAGTAGCTTGGGGTGACTGAAAGCTCACCTCATCTCCACTAATGGCATATGTAAAATTGTTGCTCAGCCAATCACCACTTGACTAGCTGTGGATGGTAGGGCAGATTGAATATTAAAACCTTTTCCTTGCACTCCAGCAAAAAATTTTAAAAGTTGCATAGATTTTTCCAGCTCCTTTACAAGGAGAAAGGTTTACCTAAACTAAACTGGAACAACAACTCATCTGTCTTTATGGCGGTCCATTTCACTCTAACTGCAATAATTAATTTGAGCCATCTTGAAAAGAAACACAGTATTTTGATATTGTATTCCACCAGTCCACAGTACTACAAGATATTGCAGTCCAGAACGGTTCTCAGAAAAAACAATGAGGACATTATTGCTAATAAGCTAGGGCTGCTGCTGTAATCTGAATGGACCGAAAAAAAAAACCCCTTCTGTTTCTTGGTAGTCTTTCTATATTATTCAGGAGGAGAAATTCTTATGGCATCGGAAACATTTTAGGAAGGAAGGGCGGGTTCTTAATAGCACCAGTTATTTAATCTTTCCCAGAAAAAATGCCGCGTCTCTGCACAGGAAGCTGCAGCTGACACTCAGAAGAAAGAACATACAAGTTCAGGGTCAAATGGAAGTAGTTTATTATCATGCCACTGGGCGTGGGGAACAGGAATGTATTGCAAAGACCAGGCTCATGTTTTGGAAAAGCTGCACGGTCGTATTTAGAAGGCCTCTGCATGAAGAGAAAAGTGACATCTTTATGCTTTTAAAGTTGCCTTCAAGGAGGTAATCCAGCAATGGTTCAGCTGAACAACTAATCTAAAATTAATTTGTCAGGATTAATTTTTGGTTTGGGTTATACAAAATCAGACCTTTTAGTTATAGGGAAACATTCATTCCTAACTTGTCCTGTGGTGCGAGGGGAGAAGGGGGAGATCAGGAGGAGGAAATGGGAAATGAAGTAGTAACAGCCTGGCATGTCAACGTACTGATGGTGACTGTTGAGCTGGTGGAGCTACATATCCTAAGTTGTTCTCAATGTGCCACAGACTATGAAGGTAGGTGAGCAAGGCAGAGTGAAAGCAGTGAGTGAGATTTCCCACTCCTAATCATTGCTCACATCCAAAAAATCACTGGACGATGCGGAAATCTGATGGGGTTTCAGTACTAGCTACATAAATCTAACATAAGTGATAGTTAATGCAGTTGAGAAGGTGAATTGGGTTTGGGTGAGGTGGCGATGAAGAAAGGTGCTCTGGGAACTGGAAACAGATAAATGAAGAATGCAGACACTCCGAAAACTAGTAGAAACAAAACACAACGTATTTCATTCCAAGGACCATGATCATTTCGATGGTTTCCAAGACAAATTGTTGAATTAAATATATTCTAATGGTTATCTCATGTCCCAACAAAATAGATATACTTCGCAAGGGCTGAAAAAGAGCCATCTCCAAAACCAGGTTTTCCCAAATGCCAGGGTGCTGCTGAAATCAGATGCCACATGTGTACATGTATTCTGTAAGCAAGTTTTCTCAATAAAACCATTAACACTTGTGCCAACCTCATGCAAGAGTGTAAGCAAAGACAGGCTCCACGTCATCATTGATCTGACATTCAAACCAACTGAGCTTATTTGTACAGGAAAACAAAACTCAACAACAGTACAATATCACTCACAAGATGGATCAGCAGTGGATGTGGTAAACCATTAGAACAAAAAAATTAAATATATGCATTTTAAATTTTAATATGCTAGAACCAGTGGTGACTCCAAAGATCCATATATACAAGTGCACTTAACTGTAGAGATCAGGCACCAGAAGAATGGAAATAGCCAAAGGAAAGTTGGCCTTTGGAAGACCAGAATACAAAGGGGGGGGGAAACTCTTGCTACAGCAAATCAAAGTCTTGGATAGCCCACATTAGAAAGACAGTACAGACATAAAGGAATGTTATCAGGGAACTAAAGATTATTTAGATTTGGAAGAGAGATTATTTAAATTAAGCTAGACTTCCTTGGATGATAGGTTAAGGGATGATCTGACTGAATGCCTTTACATTGGCAGGATGGGTACACAGGAACTTATCCCACTAGTGGGGAAACTAGAGGACAAGGGACAGAACTTAAAACATGGTGTTAAGTCATTGAGGAGATACTCCTTCATGCAAGAAACTGCAGCATAGCGTGAGAGAAACATAGAAAGGTCTCACACAAAAACAAAATGCTACCTCAATTAATAATTTTGAATCTGCAAAAGATGAAAGTTTAGCCAGTTAAGGCTATAAAGCAGAAACCAAGGAGAGGGTTGCAGTTGCGATCAGCCACCACCTCACCGAATGCCAACGTCGGCTCTACAGGCTGAACAGTATAATCTGTTCCTATACTACCGAGGATATTAAAATCACCCCAGCCAAACTGGTACAGGATGGGGCCACTTACTGTGGCCTTGTGATAGAAGCACAGTGGGTACAGTACCTGGCTTCCCATTCTGATGGGGGGCCTTGGACCTCCTGCGTATCGCGGTGACATAAAAGGCTGCAATCACATAGAATTGGTTAAGTCTACAATCTGCTAAAATAACAGTCTTAATCTCACTCAATTAAAACATTTTTATACAAGTGGAAAAAAAACTGCAGATTCATGCAACAATTTGAAAAGTTACCATAGACAAAGCAAGTGATTTGGTGACGTGTGAAACAGTAAATTAACCAACCCTATGAATTCCTGCACTCTCAGTGAGCTCAGTACAATTTACAATCCATGCAAGGTTCAGGTGGAATTGAAAACAGTGGTTTCTGAGTGATTTCACTTGTGGCAATAAATCACTTGCCATAGCCATTTCTTGATTACTGCATCTGGATAAAAATGAGGACTCGGAGGTGACAAAGGAAATTGTAATTCACTTTTCAAACATCATACTATGCTTTTAAAAACAATTTTTTTCCAAATATTCCAATGAACAACACTACACAAAAGAAAGTTTAATAGAAACTGAATACTGCATATTACAACTCAACTTCTCTGACCCTTCAGAGAAGAACCTTTATAGCTTTAAAGCTGTATCAATTTCCTTCACAACATAACAATCTGTCTGGAATAATTAAGCAATATATTCCACTTTACCGTGGAGTGTGAAATATTATAGGGTCGTGCACTGATTCGGTGCTAAGTAAGGAATATGTTCACAGCCAATGTTTCTCCTCACAGTGGTGCTGCTCTTTTACAGCTAAACTTTAAAGGATAACAGACTCTAAAGATTGCAAAGAAAAACAGATCAAATGCAACTCAATTTTTATTCAGTTACAAAGAATTTGTTTCACTTTGTGAACAAACTGAAATGGACATAAGCAGTCTTACACTTTACCTAAGCAAAACTATTTCCTCCCAACAAACAAAGCCACGGCAAATTTATGCAAAAACTGGATGCTGGAAATTTGGAAGTTTTTGAAAATAATTACAGAAAATTCCAAGCTCCCACTGAAACATTTGAGGCATCCACATAACAGGTAAAACTTCTGCAAGACTAAGATTTACAGGAGTATTTGCTATTCTTTTAAAAAAACACCATTGTACTGGAAGGGAAGAAGATTCTAAAGAAAATCCTTCTGCCTGGGTATCATTATACAGTTTTTGTGGAGCAGCACCAGCCAAATAAAATGTGGATTGAGAGAGGAATGCAATAGATATTCAGCTGGAGGGGGGAGTGAATTAATATATAAAGCCAAGTTATTTTAGATTTTCAATATAAGACATTAAATAGGAGTCTTAATTAAACAAACTGTGGAGTAATGTACAATAAAAAGTTGCTGGGAGTATCATTTGTTTGGAAATGTTTTCTCAACTGCCTTGTGTCTAAACACAGTAAAATGAACACATTTGTAGACAGTGAGCTCACGATAGCCAAGGAATCAGTGACTCAGCAACATCTTGAGGGGATTCCTCAACGCCGCAAATAACATGGTAAACAATCATGCAACAAAATACTGCACATTTAATACAGAGACACACGGACATGTAAATACAAAAAAATCACCAGTAACATAACTCATCAATAAACATCAACACATTCAGTTTTAAACCATGGACTCAAAGAAATGAAAATGCTCACAGACCCAGTATCAGGGCAGTGAACTGCACACATAGCAAGTACATTTAGAAGTATTTACAATCATGGAAGGAAATATGTAATAGCTAATCTGGTTATCCCATGAGTGAACCTTCTTAATCCCAAAGGATCATGTATATACTTTTGAAAGTCAAGCCACCGCACCACCCTACAAAGTTTCCAAATAAAAAATTAATTAGTCCTGCCATCTGAAATTGCACACGTTTCAAAAATGCCAGTATGCCAAATGAATTTAAGACATGAAGTTTAAGACGAGGGTCTCACCCCACCTGATACATGCACTATACGGGTTGGAATCGAACCAGGTGAACAAAGGAGACCAAGGTTCAGCTCCAGTTCGATGCCCTGATTTAAGAAAATTTGGCAAAGCTCAATACGCTATTAACCTCATGCCTCTGGACCCAAAAGGTGAATGCCGAGGGATAGATGGTAGTTTAGGACAGGTGGGTGATCTAAAGAAATGGGGCAAGAAAACTATAACCAACCAGAGTTCCTACTTCCATTCATTATCCACTGATTCTTGTGGGGAAAATGTGCACGTGTCTGTGTGGATGGCAGGACAGGACTGGGCTGTGATGGCCTCCGAGTGCAAAGAATCACCTTGCTTTCACTGACAAGGGTCACCTCTGAAGTCTGGCCACATCCCTCAAGGGTAGGCATACCACGACCTAATCTGGGGAGAGGCCTGAAGGGCATGAAGAGAAGGGAACAAAAAAATGATTTCAATATGCATTTGTGTACTGTGGGCCAGCAGAAGCCTGAACCAAACTGAACAAATTTAGAAGAGCCCTAAACGGAAGCTTCACTTCTGGGGACAACCCGATCAGGAATTTTGTACATAAAAGAACAGCAAGCAAAGGCAAATCATTAGTCAAATGTAGAAATTCTTGCTCCCTTTGAAGTGAAGAACCCAAGCAACTGCATCAGCTCATTACCTGATTGTGGGGTCCCATCATGTTGTTAGGATTGTGAGGAGGCGGCTGTGTATGTGGCGAGGGTTGAGAACCTGGGGGTCCCTGCGAGAGGTTAGAGAGCAAAGGAGGGGGGTTACAGCGTCAGTGCATCAAGTTGCAGGAGGCTCGGAGAATTGTAGAGCCATTTTAAAAGATTTTTTTTAATATTACAAGAAGAGCATAACAGCTGTTGCAGACCCGCCATGTTTGTGCTTTCAACAAGTGTTAGTCTCTAGGCTGCTGCCAGCGACAATGTAGTTTGTTACCACGAGCAATTTTCTTAATTAACAGACATTAATTAGTCATTTAGCAATTCTGCAAAGCAGCTTTACCAAACATGAGTACCACTGTGATAAATAGTACTGATTAGAGGGTGCCCTAATTAACAGCGATGAGCAAGAGAGAAATGAAATTACGCAAATTAAAAGGGAGTGGAAGTTAATGAAGCCGGAATGCATTTGCACCTGTAGTTCTTTTGTGTTGGTGAGAACGGAACACACTACAGAATTTACATCTCATCATTTCGTTAAAAGATTCATGGCAAAACACAGTAAATAAAGCTTTTGAACCAATTAGGTTGATACTCAGCCAACCAGTTCCATTTCTAGATTTACAAGAAGCTTTTCTGTAAGTCCCTGTAATCATCACCAATTCTACGCGTTATTGAATTCTGGGATTCAAGTTTTGCATTAAACATTGCAAAGGGGACAAACAAAATTCAAGACATGGAGTGGGGAGGGGAGGGGGACTAGGAGGAGGGCCTTACATGCAGAAACTCCTCCCCCAACTTGTCCATTAACCAATCAGTTTCCTCCAGCTCTGCAACAACAACAAAAATTAAACACTACGTCACTTTTAACAATTTCAAATTAGGTATAAAATTTCAGATTTAAATGCTGGTTAAAAGTGGAACTCAGAAGCCAAGGGAAGAGTAATCACAGCTACAGGTTTCCATTACCCATGACAATCAAATTAAAAACTGCACTCCTTTAAACTGCATCAGTCAGGAATATTGAAAAGTAACTACCCAAAGGAGGCAATTTCCTCCTCCCCTCCTGAAGGTATAAACTTCTCCTGGGATACAATTCCATCAAGTTTCAATATGATGCCTCATAAGCCATACATTGTATTCAACCCAAAGAATCAAAACTCAGCTCTACCTTGTTCAATCTTCCCAGATGGTCTTGTGCCAAAGCCTAATTCCACACCCCCACCCCACCTGGACCCCCCCCCCCCATCCTCATCCCCATCCAGTTTCAGACAAGCCAGCAGAGTTGGGACAGAATTTGCCACTTTTTTGATCTATTTGCCTCAGCAACACAAGAGACAGTGCACTTATTCACTGAGCCACTTGGGGAGTCCTTTTTATATGAAGGAGCCTCATCAATGGAAGAGAGCCTGAAAAAATTACCTGAAAGCTGAGAATGGCCTTTCCATAGAGTGGGAGTTAACAGAATTAGGAAGACAAAATATTTTAAAACTCTCATTTTACTGGTTAGAATTACTCATTCCATTAAATCTGGTCTCATGGAATGAGTATTCAACTAGGAATTCTTTTTTTTTGCTCCTGATTTTGTGGAATTTACATCACTTAACATTCTACAAAACTCTTAGAATGTATATTTCTCCCTTAACCAAAAGACATTGTCCCAGTTTAAAATCTCACTTAAGGGTTAACTGAACAGAAGGTCAAATAAATATGTTTTTTTGTGTGAGAGCAACCATAATACTACTGCCTCAAGCAATAAAAAACTTTAGACATAAAAAGGAACGCCCAGGAAATCCAAAACTTCACAAAACCTCCCAACTGGCAGTAAATTTTTTTCAGATATGAATCAAACCCTTGCAGCAATTGCAACTTCTTGCGTTGATGTTTCTGGCAGATACTTTCTGGATAATGTGGCGGCAGACGCAGCATCAATGTAAACACTTCAGCAAACATCGCATTCTCATGCCAGCTCTGTCTGTAGGGGTCGTAGGGCTTGGCTGTCTGCATAACAAAAGTGTTTTAAAACCCTGGCTGTCCACTTCCTCCCAGCCTCCCACGGGAGGGTGTATGGAAAAGACGGCACACTACACCTCAATATTCTAACAGCAATGAAGAAACAGGATGCACGTGAGACAAGCAGATTTCAAGAAGGAATCCAATTTGATTTTTACATTATCGGAATGTTCTGAGAACATAAAATGAGCACAATCTGTTGCCTTAAAATCATAACAATGATTTTATACGTTCAATTAAACCTCAAAGTTTGGAAAATGAGCTGGTGATTGGCGGCAGTTGAAGAGGGCTGGGAAGATGAAGAGTGTGCAGAAAGTTGGGGAGGAAAGAGAAAGTGGCTGCACAGTTCGATCTATATTTAGAGTTAGTCAAGAATGGGGATATAGTGTGATCGCAATCTCTTAAAATCAGTTAATCTAATTTCAAACTACAACACAATACACACTGAATCCAACATATAGCACATTACATACAGCCTTGCAAGCAAATTACCAAGTACAATGCAGACATTGCCCTCTACAGAATACCCAACAGACAACACAATGTACACTTAGCATTTGAGATACTAATCCAATTTTAACATTTCTGCTCCTTTATGAAAAAGATGACTAAAAAAAGTGTGTCTACTGTTAGGAAAAGATGCCTCAAAGTGTAGAAAGTATTATGCTGGTGACATCAAAAACAGCCTGATCTTCTTTTAGACACATTTTTAAATTGGGTTACCTCTTAACCTTTCAAGGTAAACTGCTACTTTAAAAAAATTGAAAGGATTTAAAGCATTCAGATAGAAATGAAGCAGTGCAAGATTACGTTTGGAAGTTTTCTTTTTAATTTTGAACTACAATTGTCGCATAAACATCTGCCAAAATTCTGCTCAACCAGTTACAACATGAGGACCACTGTATCAATACCAACATCCAGAATATCCTAATCTAGTGTGGTCTGATACTATTTTACTTTTGCTGTGACTGCAAACAAAAATGTACATACATATATACAAATACAAATATATACATACAAACACACACTTACACAATTAGTAGAAATTGCAAGCGTGTGCAGGGCAGTGGAATAGTAAATCTTTTGAAGTTGATAACCAAACAGTCAAGTTAGCTGTACTGACTATTTCTTCAACGTGACGTGTATACAACTGTCTATCCAACATTTCCTGCAAAAGTTGTTCAAAATTTCCACCTGAACTCATGTTGGTGCAAAATCCAGTACAAAGTTGTTCACTTCTGTACAATATCACAAAACATTAGGGGGCAGTGGTGGCACACAAGACGGGCTGCTTTGTTATTCCTCACGCTGCAGGCTAACTGCTGATGCGTAGCAAACACAGCAATGGACATTGATTTATGAGCAACTTTCCATTTCAACAGTGGTGGTTCAAACTCTACATGGCTAGTTTCTGTAGAAAAGAAAACCTGATGGTCGTAGCCTAAAAGTTTCCAATTTAAGGTAGAACACAAACAGATCAGCCATGAATTACTGGAAAAACTATACCTTGAACATTATGCCATTCGTTAATTCATAAAGAACCATCTGTCAGAGAAGAAGTGAGAAAAATTGCACCTACCTTTCAAGTTTGTAAAATAAAAACAAGGAGCAAGATCATTTGGAATAGAGAAAGCGAAAACTTATCTGGAATTAATGTTTACTTTGCCTGAATGGTATAGGGTGGGAGAGTGCAGAGTTCAGGGAAGGAGGAAGTCAGTTTGGATTTTCGGTTCTGATCACTAAAACACAGAGCTGAACTGTTGGGACGTGTTTGTACCTATATGCCAAACGTATTAGTGGTGAACTAAATTGCCTGCAATGCCCCTTCTACTGCCCTTGCAGTGCATTAAGTGTATACAAAGCTAGGCAGTGAGTCAAAAATCACCTGAGCCAGAAGCTTTCTTTAGGGTTTTTAATGGGATCTTTCTTACTTGTGAAAGGATATTGCTGTTTCAAAGGTACATAAAGAGTGCATGAAGATGGATGTCTTTCCACCGTGTGCTTCAAGCTGAAATCTAAATTAACCCGCGCAGGAAATGATATAAAAAAAATGCTCACATGCAGGAAGTGATGTTCATGCAAAACAAACTGCATAGGAAACGAACTGCGCCTCCAGAGTCCAGAACACTTCCCCCGGCATCCATAGGATGTCAAGTTAATTACTGAAACTAAAAGACAAGTGTCGACTCATTAAGTCTTTGGTAACAGAAGGATAGTCTCAGAAACTAGCCTTGAAAACAGTCTTGAACCGTTCTCACTTCGAAAATGTTGCTCATGGTGGCAATGTCTAATGAGCAGACATTAGACATGGTGCTTACTCAGAATGACAATTGGGTAACACTTTGCCTTGCCCAGGATGAATCCAACTTCACTACGTCCAGCAATGTCTGTTGCCTTCAGATACTTTTGTGTTTCAGCCTAGAATTCCTTCTCTCCCTTGATAGCGGATTACCAGAGCTGGCAAGGAAGGGACAGTTATCAAATACATGAACTTTCTTACTGTACTCCAGAATCTTGATGTCCAGTTGGTGGCCTTGAAACCACAAGAATCTGAGGTAGACTCGATGATCCTCTCTCATGAGGCAGCTGGACCAATTTCTTTTTCACAGCCAAGATACATTTGTTCTAAGTCTACCATCACTGGGACAGACTCAGCTCTGAGGCACATGACAACCCCAAGCAGACAGTTATGGAGGTCTGGACCCTGCAAGAACACATTGCTCAGTGATACGTCTTTGAACTGTGCACTTGAATCAAACAATTCGTACTTATGCAGGTTTCTGGGGGTGGTAAACATGAAAGTTGGGCAAGTACCAGTTTTCTTTTTTGGGATCTGGTGGAGGTGTCTACTCAGCATTATTGTCCCTGAGGTCTCTCCGTGAACTCTGCGTAATGATCTTTCATTTCCGGTTTCCTTCTCAATGTGACTGAGGGACACGAGTCAACTGAGAGCCTGCTCTCTGTTGTCTGGTAGGAGTTGCCTTGGAGAGCAGCAAGGAAGGGAAGATACCCAACTGTTCAACTCATCTTTGCTGAACTCTTCATAGTTGAAAGGAAGACTTCATCTTCAATGGAAGATGCCAGCGTATAATCATCTGAGTGAGAGAAAACCAGCTTGCCTAAATCTGATTGAGCAGAAGTATGTCAGGGTGCTTGGTTTGCTCGCCTACAATCTTCTCTTTCATATAAATTCTACTCTCAGAGTCTGAAATGACTTAGGTGCACATTCTCCGGGATATTAGTCTTAAATGTGCTGACAGTGGGCTGATGAACACCATCACGGTAGACTTCACCCACTGTGATCCAACCCAGGTCCAGTCATTGGGCATAAGGTGAGCTGAGCAGACCACTGCGCTGATCGTGTACCTTACGTGCACAGATGGTGTCTCTGCCAAGCAACAGGAGAACCTCAGCAGAAGAATCAGTGAGGGATCTAGTCAGCTACGTCCTCGTGTGCAGCTTCAGGAATTGGAATGTCATCCCTGTTGTTGGGAACATGGCCGCACTCAATGAGGGTTGGCAAGAGTAAGTAGACCTCTCCTCCTATTGACTTCACAATAAATCCATTGGCTCAGTTGGCTCCCCTCTGTGCTCTGCTGCAGGTACTCCTTAGTTCTCTGTTGAGGCACAACATTTGAAACATATTGAGTATGCCTTCAGAAAGTGTCTCCAGTCTGCAAGCGGTTTCTTGCTGAACTCTCTGCATTTCTTAAAGGGGGTAGGTTTCTGATGGTCAGGGCATTGTCTACTGAGGTTCATAACAGAGTTTTCAACTTAAGTTTTGTTGACCGTTGTAAAGTGTTCTCGTTTCCCATGCTTTTACCGAACCGAAAACCTCTTTGAAAGATGTGTTACCTGAAGCTGAGAACATAAAACTAGGGTCATTTCGCATTTCTGTGCGGCAGCAGACGGACTCCACAAAGAATGAAAAATGACAGATAGTGGGCATGATAAAAACGCAAACAACAGGAATTCTGCAGATGCTGGAAATTCAAGCAACACACATAAAAGTTGCTGGTGAACGCAGCAGGCCAGGCAGCATCTCTAGGAAGAGGTGCAGTTGACGTTTCAGGCCGAGACCCTAGTGGGCATAATGCTTTGTTTAGTTATCCACTGTTCTTGCTTGGTAGTCTCTGCACTGTAGGGTTTATTCCTCTTGCCATGTCCAAGTAACTCAGTCCTCGTAGGTAACCCTTGTTTTGTTCTGACAACAGATCTGCAAACTCCAGTAGCTTCTGCTATTCTTTGTGTGAGAGGTTTGGAAAATTAAGAGTCTGCTGAAGAGATATCCTTCGATTGCCCCTGGAGAGTCACAGAATTTGTCCACCTCTCCAACAGCATTTGTAAAGCCATAGCTGGATTATTAATGTGCACCACCCTAACCTTTCTTGCATGTTGCAGTGACATCAAGCCACTTAGAGAAGGTCTAGCTCTTCACCATGGCATTGCAGAAGCTTGATTTCCAGGACAGATAAAGGGTCGACCGGTTGCCAAACACTTTAGTCCTGCTGTGACTAGGTTACAGATACCAAGTGAAATTTAATGCACCTAAGGCTCCTGATTGAAAGCATTGTGGAGACTGGTTTGCCAAATGTATGTCCTGGGATAGATGGAAGCTCAGTCTGTCCATGTCTGTGCAGTTGAAATTGGTATCACTTGCAACTCTTGACAGAGGTTTTTGCTGTGATGAAACTGAAGAAGGGGGTATTTGTGGATCTTTACTGCTGTAGACCTTGATAGTCAATACCTGGAATACGCGAAAGGCATATGGGCCGTATGGTGTGGGCAGCTGGACCAATTTCTTTTCACAGCCAAGATACATTTGGACATATTCTTTGGATGCATTGGTTCTTGTGATGGCAAACCATAACTGATTCTAGTTGCAGACTCACCATTATCTAAATCAGCTGCTGCATCATACACCTTGGCCTCTGCTGAGGCAGCCTCAGCCTCGTCTTCTTCCCCAAGTACATTTAACATAGCCTCTACACTCATTCTCTCTACATCTACGCAAGCTTTCTCTGTTTGCATCTCAACTTCTTGTTTAGCATAAGCCACTCGCTCTTATTCTTGCTGCATTGGCTCTGCTGCTGATTCATTTAAGCATCGCAATGACACAGTCAATGCGCTACATTCTGACTTCATTTCTAAGTCTTGGTGATCAATGTTGCTCAGGTCAGAGGATGACACTGTCGTGTACAGCGTTCAGCGTGTGTTTGTAGTGTGTATACACAAAGCTGTGCAATGAGTTAAACACCTTCTCAAATATCACCTGAGCCGGAAGCTTTCTTCGGGGTTTTTAAATGAGATCCTTCTTGTGAAAAGATATTGACGTTTCAAGGCAAATAAAGAGTGCATAGAGATGGATGTCTTTCCACCATGTGCTACAAATTGAAATCCAAATTAATCCGTGCAAGAAATGATGCAAAACAACAGGTTACATACAGGAAGTTACCTACAGAAGATTGGAGGCAGAGTTAAGATGGCGCTAAACGGCGACTCCTTTGCTTTGCATCTTCGGAAACAGCTCTATTTCCATCTTTAATATCTTTATTTTTCCCTTTCAGGGTTCTTTTGAAGTCCCTGACCTGAAGTTACACGCAGACTTCGGTTCTTTGCAGGAATGGGACCCGTTCTCGGGGTTTCAGGATTGGCCAATGTTCGGCACACCAAGGGTTCAACCTGAGAGTCCGGCTCGAATTCAGAAGCCTACAATTTCAGGGCTCTAGAGACGGGCGGATTGAGTGTCACGGTAGGAGACTCGCATGTCGTTGGGGAGACCGGAAAATCTATCGCTGTGGGCCCAAAGACCCAAGATCTTTGCGATCTTTGGGCACAGAGCTCGAAAAAAGCAACAAAACGGACTTTTTAAACATCGTAAACCAGCAGGCTGTTGTTATGTATCCCGCTCACAGTGAAAATGGGGGACACCTCCCTCTCCCTTACTGGGGAGAGAGAGAACCTGTGGGCTGCTGAATGCCGGATGAAATGCAATAGTCTTTGGGGTAACTGCAAGGTCTAGGTCTTTGCTATCGCTTAGCTCACACTTGTGCTTGGTAACGGCCGCGCTTTTTTTTTGCGGGGGGGAGGGGGTATCATTGCCCTGCTGCCGCTTACGTGCGGGGGGGGGAGAGGAGGGGGAGGGGGACCGGGGTTCTCACTTTTAACTTTCGTTCATTCTTTGGAGCACTTCTCTGTTTTCATGGATGTTTTGCGAAGGAAAAGCATTTCAGGATGTATATTGTATACATTTCTGACATTAAATTGAACCTTTGAAATGATGTTCATGTAAAACAAACTGCACCTCCAAAGGACAAAATACTTCCAACTGGCTGAACAACCAAGTAATTCTCATCACCTGGACTTAGATGAAGAATGCCCTTGCAAGTGAAGTGACACTGAGCAGCCAATACCACAGGGAATATGGGTGATGCCAAATCAGGGGAACAAGAATTAAGAACCAAGGATCTACTCACTCCATAAATGGAACAGCTCTGCTTGTATGTCTGTTATCAGAGATGTTATAACTCAATGAAGATCAATCCTTCACTATTCAGTGCATAGAGCAAGTCAGAATGAATGGAACATCAATTGCGTTGTTGCTTCTATCACATTTGAAATATCTTTGGTTTGACTATACACTAAGGTTGTGTGATACAGGTGTGCCAATTGGACTGGAGATGAAGATTAAATTTACAAGACAACCACTCAAGAACCACTGCTGCAATGAGAACCTGTACTAGGTCAATTTTTCATGTTTCTATATAGGAAAGCTCTCAAGCTGAGTAAGTGTTAATAGATGATGGCGCTAATATAGATCAGGATATCCTCATTTTAAAAAGAATTTTCATTTAAAATGTTGTATGTGGATTAGTACTGGGAACCACCTTTGTAAATTATTCATGCTTCAACAAGACCCAGTAGCGGTACAGCAGTAGAATGAAAATACAATGCCATGATTTACACTGTGCCCATTACAATGATGGGAATTGTGTATATTATTGTATTGTAAACCTAATGGGAAGAATGGACAGGAAGAGTAAAGGCGTGTGTAGTCTGGACATGATCATTGTACTTTACTATTGAATATCTTGCCAACACTTATCACCTGGAGCAGGGAATCCCAATCTGGGGTCCATGAACCCCTTGCCCATGGTAGAAACAAAGGTTGGGAACCCCTGATCTAGACTCATATGCGACTTACCAAAATGCTACCAGTGCTAAAGCTGTACACTGGTATGAGATCAGCACTTTCCAAGGAGAGAACCTAAAATTGCATTCTTTGTTGTACACTTTTTGTTTACCATGCAGTAACTCATTGAGACTGCATTCACATAAAAAAAAAAAGAATTCTCTTAAAGCCATCTATGATCCCTCCTTTTGCCTCGTATTGTCCCTGGGAACAATTTTCAGAAAGGCATCCCAAGTCTGAGTAGGAATGCAGTTTCTTCTTCCAATAAAGAAATCCTCCCCCTCCCCTCTTCTTCCATTCCCCACTCTGGCCTCTTACCTCTTCTCACCTGCCTATCACTTCCCCCAGCCCCCCCCTTCCCTTTCTCCTTTGGTCCACTCTCCTCTCCTATCAGATTCTTTCCTCTCCTACCCGCTGGCTTCACCTATCACCTTCTAGCTGGTCCTCTTCCCCCTTCCCCATCTTTTTATTCTGGTGCCTTCCCCTTTCCCTTCCAGTCTTGAAGAAGGGTTTCGGCCCAAAACATTGACTGTTTACTCATTTCCATAGATTTAGCCTGACCTGCTGAGTTCATCCAGCATTTTGTTTGTGCTGCTTAGGAAGGCAGGTATTTTCCTTCACTGCAAGATGCAGGCACACTTAAGTGGTTAAAGGTAGAGATTGCATGAGACTCCCCTACATCATTCAAGACTGCGCTGAAGTTTTATTTAATGCTGAAGCATAAATTCAAAAATAAACCAACCCAGTTCACATTTGCTAATTTGCATCTGCCTGTAATTTGAGACTATTAAATATTTAATACCTTCCAAAAATTATTCTGTTTAAATTTACTAAACTGTTGCCATGCCATTTGCTGTAGCGATCCTAAACAAGGGATCTGGGCCAGTTTATACAATGCAAGATATAGAATTTACTTTCATATTTATTGGGGTTTTTTTTGGATTCTCAAAATGCTTTATCGAGTTTTGAAGAGCAAACACCCTTGAATAGCAATAATGCCATCCATGATATAGTACAAAGTTTTAAATCTCACATGAACACTGCAGGATGCATTATGTTGTCTCTGGTTTCAAATCCATTAGCTCAGACTTTGAAGAATAATTTCCGATGGTCCCAGTCTGGGACTAGTGGAATTTTTGACCCCGAGTGAGATTAATAGCAATTTACATATTTCCTATGCTTGCATAATTAACACATCTGCCTGCTGGCTTTGTGATGAATGTCATTTTCCCTTTTCCATTATGTGGCCCTATTAAACTTGCTCTCTGGTGAGTTGACAGCATGTTTGTTATAAAATCCTCTCCTGAGGTTCATTCACGATGCTCATCACAACAAGCAACATTACTTTGACCATCATTGGGCCATGATAAAAAGAATACAGCTAAAAGTTGTTCAAAAGATTACCCAATTAATATTTTAAAGTTAAAAGAAACCGATTTTTTAACAAATGTTATCTAAATAGGGTGGTACAATTAAGAATACAAATCAGTTAATTTTTCCCTCCTTACTTCATTCATGAACAATGTCTTGAGAAAGTAAATACAAAAAAAATTGACCAAAATAAGGCCCAAAAAACTGCGTTCTCATTAAAGCAAAGATTAAACTGGTTTTCAAAATTCAAAACACTGGTACAGGAAACAGACATTTCGAACTGCAAGCAAAACAAAAATCAGAGGTCACTGACTTAAGATAATTAGAAAATCCTTGGGAATGATTGCTCCTTTTTATAAAAAAAATGAAAGCTGACTTGGACTGTTTAACACGTTGGTGACGCAAGTTTAATTGCAACTTTCAAAGAGGAATGCACTACTCTCATGAAATCCGTGTGGGGCTATCGACTCTTTAAGGCCAGCAAATGGTTCCAGGATTCTAGGGATGCTGCTGCACAGAAGAATTTTGTTGATAGGGCACTTACAGTCTGTAATAAGCCTACCAGAAAAGGAACTTTCACAGAGTGCCTCAAAAGTTGGCCAGTGGTACGGCAGTACAACTGCAAAATGCTCAGGGCCTCTGCCCAATCTCACAACCTACCATCAAAATGTGCAAATTTCCAATGACTCTCAAAGACATGCCACAATATTTATCTGATTTTTCTCCTCCCTACTCCAATTCAGAGCTCAAGAACACCAACTGCTGCAAATAAGCAACAGCAAAAGGATCCTTTCTGGAATTACCCTATCTCAAGCACGTCAGTCCCCAAGACTCACCTATTAAGTCAATTATAATCAAATAAAAAGCTGGCAATACTCAAGATTAGCCTGCATCTGTAGGAAAATAAACAGAGTTAACATTTCAGGGTTGAACTTTAAAAGTAAACTGGTTTCTCTTTCAACAGGTGCTGCTTGGTCTGTTGAGTATTTCCAACATTTTCTGTTCTTATTTTAGATTTCCAGCATCTGCAGTTTCTTTTGTTTTTCTTTAATTCAGCTACTTGACCAAACTTCAGCCACAATGACTTTCAAAAACGAAACCAGGTGGTAATATTGCAAGGCCACACAATAGCAGTTTGCATTTAAAACAATGCAAAATGCCAGAAGGCGTTTTACAGGAGAAAATTATGATCAAGTCAGTATGGAGAAACTAGGACAAATTACCAAAATTTACATTAGCATTTTAAAAGATGCAGAGGGATTAAGGGAGCAAATCACAGAGTTTAGAGATTATAAAGCAGCCTCCAATGGTAGACCAAGGAATCAGAGATGCCCACAAGCCAGAATAGTGACTTGCGGGTTGTAAAGCTTGAAAATAAGGAAGGGCAAAGCCAACAGGAGACTTGAAACAAAGTTGTGAATTTCTGAATTGAGGAACTGACAAATTAGAATCTGATAAAGGAATCAGTAGATGTGGAGAGAGGGCAAGAGAGCAATTGATGGTGAAAAAAATCAGTGGTGAGTAGCTGATGATCAAGTAGTTTCACTGCATCCTGGGACAATAATCTATCTAAACTTGAAGAGCAGAGTTCAGGGCTAGAGGCCAGCTCTTAATCTTGTTACACAATGTACAGTATGTTAGGAAACAGAATTTTGTATAACCCCAAACCAAGTTTAGATGAGGAAATATACTAAATCCATCAAAATACTCTATATCCCAGTGCCTTTTCAACTATGAGTTCTACATTCAATGAACAAAATTATTCTTGAAGAAAGCAATCAAAGTTTTTTTTAAAAAACCACTCAATTTGTAGTCGTAAAATAAATGTAGAAAATATTGATCTGGATTCAAGAGTATCATAACATCTTCTTTTGTGATGTGGATTAAAACCATTCTATTCAGGACTGACACCATGACGTTGGAAAGCTTGAAGTCATTTATCTTCATGCCCCAGTCAGAAACATCCCTTCACCACCAGCTCCATCCGTTTCCCAGGCAACTGACACATGGAATAAGATTGTTTGCAGTCTTTGTATTCTGGTTCATCCAAAAATGAACTTCAGACTATGCCATTGCTACAATCATCTACTTCCTGATATCCATCCTTTTCTCAACTTGGCTAGCCACTACAACCCTCATCCAGGCCATTGATACCCTACTAGCCAGTCCGTTCACAACAAAGTGGAAGACACCTAAAAATTTGCAGCCTTTATCTCAACTCTTGCCAAGTTCTGATCACTATAACAGTGTTGACTGACCTATTCAAACTTCATTCTGAAATTATCACCTTGATTTTCCAATTGCTCAGCAGCCTTACTCATCAATACAACTCTATATCATTTGTGTTCCTCCAACTCAGGAGTTCCCAGCCTTTTTGCACCACAGACCAATACCATTCAGCAAGGAGTCCATGGACCAACCCTTGGTTGGCAACTCCTGCTCTGGTTTTGTTTTTACTGCTCAATCACTGGAGTCTATACCTTCAGCAGACAAGGGCTCAAGTTCCGCAATTCCTTCTAAACTCTTGAGATGTGCTTTCAAATCTAGCTGTTCTGGCCACCTGCCCTAATTTCATGAGGCTCTGGGTCAACTTTTGTTTAATAGTACACCAGAAAAATGTTCAAATACTTTGGGCCATCACCGAGGTGCAGCTAATGGAACTGCTGCCTCAGTTCCACCAATCTGAGCTAAAGGACCACGTGCATGTGTATATGGGGTCTCCACATTTTCCTCAGGACACTCTAGTTTCCTCCCACATCCCAAAGACTTGGGTTCATGACTGGCCACAGTGTGTAGGTGATAGGAATGCCAGGAGAAAAAGGGATTCGTACAAATGGATATTTGACAGTTGGTGCAGAGTCAGCGAGTGGAAGCGCCTTTTTTTTTATTGCTTATGATTCTGACTGATGATTTTTCTTTGTTAAAGATGCTATATAAATACCATTGTATGTGTCAAGGCAATTCATCTTTGCAAGTACTTCACTGCCTGTAAAGGGCACAGGGACATTTTGAAATCGTCAAGTGGTACCAGAGCTTAGTTTCTCACAATCAATAAAGAGAACACCAATGACTAAAATGATCCCCAGACCCGCACTCATCTTCAGCCACAACTTCTCTGGCACGAGATTCCAAAGTGGAATCTGTTGACAGGAATCAAAGCACCATCCGCTTCAGTTGAACATCAAACTCACCTGCACCTTCAACAAGCCAAATAGTTCAGATCCACAAATACAACAGGAATCACAACCATCAGTGATAACATGGTTTTAAAAAAAGCTACAGTTTAACCTTCAAATAGACTGTAATTTGGATACTGAGGCAACTCAACCAATAAGAAAGCCTGTTTTTGGATCTGCCTGCCATTTTTAGCTACTCATTTGAATCTCAACTCTCGGCCAATGAAATGCAATGATGCATAGTTCACTTGCTTGTGAAGGTCAACTCAGGCATCATACTGGTAGAAATCAGATCAACTGATGGAAGGTAAAGTGTTCTGCATCACCTATAACTTTCTCCACCTAAATAACCCGTCAAAGCACCAATATTAACAAATTATCACTGTTCTAGAGAGAGGAAAAAAACTTTACGAGTACAGTGTTTGTAAAATCAGGAATAAATTGGTCAAAACATTTAAGATCATAAAACCTTTTTACCTGAAAAAAGCCTGGAGGAATGGGGCCTCCTGGTATCCCATCACTGGGAGGAATGTTTCCAAGCACTGGACTTGGAGCTGCCGCCGCACTCTGCAAGAAATAAAACATTCAGATTCAAACCTCTGTCACAATGACATACTTCCCTGAACCCCTTTTGGCAAAAGGTTAAACTCGGTGGGAACAGTTCACTCACTACCAGAGCAAGAGATTCATTTACAAAGAGCAATCTGTGCCTAACTACCACAGTTCCTTTTCACATTGTTCTGGAAACTCAACATCCACTGATCCATTGCACATTGTGTCACAGTCCTTTCACCTATAAAAAAAACTGGATGCTTTCCTCACACACCCAGATGTTGTTAAACGAGAGATCTTTTTCCCAAAACCCTTGGCATGTTTGAAACTTACACTTCCCAATTTCTTCCCTCTTGAATTCTAACCAAATCTAATGGTCCTGCTTTTAACCACATACCCAGCAAACGTGGACTGTGACGGATTTATTCCTGTCAAATTAGGCTGCTTAGAGACATCTCAGCATCTTAAGTCTCATAACCTGACAGCTACTAAAACAGCTGTCCAGAGATTCAATGTTTTGTGCAATTGCAACTCCATCAGTCAATGTTGTTCTGTACACACAATGAGAAAAAATATTTGCAAAAGCTCAAGTCATTACTTTTCATCTTCCTTTTTCCTCATTCACCCTAACAAATCACTGATTCTGAGCAGAATATCTGACCAGTGTAAAACTTGTACAATACTTTATTACATGGCTTACGCACAAACGAGATTTGCCATCACCCTCAACCTTGTACACAAACCAGCATTCTTTTCTGGGTTGGCAAGAACAGAGGCCAAGGTTGGGGGGGGGGGGAAGAAGTGTATTGTTTGTAGACAGCAAGAAAGTTTTGCCATTCTTGAATGGATTTCCCTGCCACACTCCAACAGAAGTAAAAATGAGATGCAGCATCATGTGTTTCATAACCAGAATCATTATCATTGACATATGATATGAAATTAGGTGTTTCATGGCAACACTACAGTGCAAGGGCATAAAAGGTATAAATTGCAAAATATAAGAGTAAAAAGTCTTCCTCTATTCCCCAGTCTGGCCTTTTACCTCTTCTCACCTGCCTATCACTTCTCCCTGGGTCCCCTCCTCTTTCTCTCTCTCTCTCCCATGGTCCATTCTCCTCAGAATCTTTTTTCCCCTTCAGCACTTCTTAACATTGCCCACCCCCCTGGCTCCACCTATCACTTTCTGGCTATTCTCCGTCCCCTCTCCCCACCTTTTTATTCTGGTGTCTCCCCCAACCCCCGTCCTTTCCAGTCCCGAAGAAGGGTCTCGGCCCAAAACATCGACTGTACTCTTTTCCATAGACGCTCCCTGGCCTGCTGAGTTCCTCCAGCATTTTGTGTGTGGCTCGGGATTTCCAGAATTTCTCATGTGTATAATGTGGTAGTGCTCATGGGCCATTCAGGAATCTGATGGCAGAGGGGAAGCAGTATTGAAATATTTTGAAATTGTTTCTAACTGAGTTACTGACATACAATACCTTAATATTTCATGTTGAAAAGGGAAAGCTAACTGCTCCAACTAAAAACAGAATATACCTGCACACAGTGTTATCTTACAATTGGGAGACAGATTTGTCCCTCAATTGATTTTTTATTAAATGAAGCCATAAAGCTGGTCAGTAGTGCTGATCTTTTATAAAAATAGGTTGCTGTAAATACATTGCATACTCTGATTCTGCTCTGTTCAGATCAATTACCTGTAGAATTCTGAGCGACTTACATCCATAACATTAACTCGTGCATTAGTTAATAACGGATTTGATTTGTAACCACTTTAGGTTTTATTAAAAAAAATAAAATCTTAAATAACTTGGGTGTCGTTTAAAGCATGAATGGTATTTTACTCCCTCTAAGTGAGTGGATCTAAACCAAATAGAACAAGTTAATGATCCAAATTTGGAACTATAATGATGAAGCCCTCAGCATTCACTGTTGTTCAACAGTATTAAAAATACAACAATGGGTTTAGGAAGGAGAAATCCAGAAATTATGGTCACTGATTTTCAGCTCCTTCATGAGTACGCATCATTTTGCAATCATTTCCAATAAAATCTTCATAAATCTAGTTAATGGGATCACAGATATCTACCAACTACCCTGTTTTGTTACAAGAGGGCTAAGCAAGTTTTAACTGCCACCATTAGTAATTCAACATCTCCCACACCACCCCCCCGCACTTCCCAACCCTAATAAAAACTAAATTTACACATGGATTTTAATTCCATCATGTAATTTAAAAATAACATTTTAAAATTATTTTATACTTAGATTTCAGCTACCTCAATTCCATATTGACATCTTCAATTTACACTCTACAAAATGCTTAAAATATAATAAAATTGAGTTCTTTTTCCTCATTTGCTGTGAGAATTCTTCAATTCAGTTGGCCTTTCAGTTGTTTCAATTGGCTTGATAGCATCCTTCTTGACAGATAACAGGGACACTCCCTCCCACCCCAGAATTCATTGCTCTCTACATCTGGTATCCAGGAAAGTGGTGTTGGTGGGTCAGAGAGGAATATAGTAAATTAAATGGTAAACAATAAGAGGTACATGGTTGTATCAAGAGCTCAGGGAGTTAGGGAAAATAAATATTGGATAGTTTCTAGAATGGGAGAGGGAGACATACAGCAATCAAGAAAACGTGCAGGGTTAAAAATAGAATGCACTCCTTTCAATCTTCCAGCCAATCTTGAAGCAAATGTATTCACATTGAAGCCAAAATATACTCTAAATTATCGAGCCTTGGCGATTTAGCTTTGTAAATGACTACAGTCATGGTATCAAGCCACTTGGCTTGGCTAGAGAGAAATACTAACAGATCTTCAAATTTACCACAGTTCAGCGAACTGCAGCTTGGGAACAAGATCAGGCGATGAAGTCACCTCACAAAAATCAAAAACTGGAAGCAATACTAGAGTGAACACAGTCCAGCGAAAAAGAATAGGTGGTTAGGGGTAGTAGGAAGATGATTATTCTTGGGTAGGGAGTGGAAAATAATGGGAATATTTGCATTCCAGCAATCCACAAGCAATTCCTATATTTTATATACATATAAAAATTATTCAGAAGTAGGTAAGCTCACACTGTACTAAAGCCTAAAACAGTTATAACAAAATATTCCTGAACTGTGATCAAAGGCAAAAAAAAATTGAAATCTCTTACCAGCTCTATCATCTCCAAATAATTTATTATATGCAACATGTAATAGTAGCCATGGAACCAGATAATATCATATATAGTATTTAGCATTTTCTTGGTTTACCGAACCCATGTTTCACGCACATCTTCCCTAATTTATTCAAGACTTTGCTCATGACAGAGCAAACTCTCATTGAGAGTAAACCACACACAGATTAGGCCATGCAAGGTCTGTGGTTAAGTCACTAGTCCAGCAAGTTAAAGCTGGACTATGGATACACAAGTTCAAATCACACTGCAATAGCTTGGGAATTTAAATTCCTGCAACTAATTAAATATCAAGAGTAAAAGTAACCATGAAACTATTGGGCTGCTGTTTAAAATTATCTGTCTTTCAGGCAAGGAAATGTGATATCTTCATTAGGTTGGTGACTGTGACATGGTTGATTCTTAGCAGTACTCTGAACTGTCTTAGCAAGCTCCAGTTCAGAGGCCACAAGTCCGGCTTAACAATTCACCATTCAGTATGACTGTATCCTTAGTTTCTAGCTTCGTCAAGTTGTGCTTCACCTGCTGGACAATAATAAGAGTAAGGGAAAGAACACAGAACAATCCCTGAAAGAAACAGGCCCTTTGGCCCATAATGTAGTGCCAAACTCATTAATCTAATGACACCTTCTACATGCACACATAGTCCATATCTTCTTCACAACCCCCCCTCCCCCATTCAAACATTCCCATCTCAGAGCCTCTTAAACATCTGTCACCACCCTGGCAGCATATTCCAGCACCCAGTATTATAATAACTGGCCCCGCACATCTCTTTTGAACTTTCCTCTCTTACCTTAAGTGCATTCATTCCTTGTAGCATTAGACATTTTCACCCTGAAGAAAGAAGCCGGCTGTCTACTGTCTATGCCTCCGCCTCCCAATTTAACAAACTTCTATCAGGTCTCCTCTCAGGCTCCACAACTTCAGAGAATACTGAAGTTTGCCTGTTATGTTCTCTCACCTATAACAACAGATGAGACCCGAAACCAGGAGATAGGACAAAGCTGAAGCAAATTCAAAATACTCTCTTATTCAGTAAAACTATGCAATTACAAATCACAAACTCAAAAAAACTCACTGTACATCCTAAAGCATGACCATTTAAACGGTTTACCCAAAGAACATTCAAGATGTTGATTAGAACAACGACAATCAATTTGTGGAAGTCAGCCTGGAATTGGCTGTCAGCTGACCAATAGGTGCTAGTTGTCCCGGCTTGCCGTAACACTTCCCTCTTGAAAATTTGAGCCAGAGGTTGTTTTGAATTGGAACGACCGGCTCACGCTACAGATCAGTCCTTCTTTGTGGTTGCAAGCTGTCATTTTCTTGTCATGGTGTTGTTTGCAGCTCTGCTGATGCTGGTAGTTGCTTCAGTCAGGGTAAATTGAACCAAACCAGGAGTTGAAGGCCCAGTTCTGTGTCTGATCATCTGCCTGACAAATTTGTTACACCGTTGGGAGCAAGTGGTCACATCTGGTTGATGTGGCAACGCCAGCGATGTCTGTCTATGATAACTTCGTACAGCACTTTCCCTGTTCATTGGCCAATCTGACCTGGTACCCAGGAGTGTTGTCCATTGCGACACTGTCTGACCCATGCTGCAGCTCCAGGCTTGCGTGGCTTCATCCACTGACCAAGGTCTGTGTGGCCGCCTTTATGCACCTGACCATCTGCTGCCCAAGATGTTGGATGCTGTGGCAGCATTACATCCAACACGGTGTGCAGTTTTCTTCCCAGAAGTGCTTCAGCCAGCGACTTCTCCTCGAGACCTAGATGCGATGTAATTCAATATGTGAGCAGAAATGTGTTGACAGCCTTGGTGGACGCTCCTTGATTTCAGAAGTGACCATTTGAAGGTATCTACAAACCTCTGTGCTTGGCCTTTGGACTGTGGATGATATGGGGGTGAGTGAATGTGGATAATTCTGTTGTTCTGGCAGAATGCAGCAAACCTGTGACCTAAGTTGCGTGCCATTGTCATAAACATGTTTTTCTGGCCTCCTAAAGTAGCTAAAAATCTGCAGCAGATGTTGTATACTAGCCTCTGTTGTTGACGCCATAGATAATATTTATTGAGATACGGTACGGCCCTTCTGGCCATTTGATCCCCCGATTTAATTCTCGCCTAATCACAGGTTAATTTACAATGACCAATTAAACTACTGAGCAGTACATCTTTGGACTGTGGAAGGAAACCGGAGCACCCAGAGGAAACCCACGTGGACATAGGAGAACGTACAGACTCCTTATAGTCAGCAGCAGGAATTGAACCCAAGCAACACATACAAAATGCTGAAGGAACTCAGCAGGCCAGGCAGCATCTATGGAAAAGAGCACAGTCGACGTTTCGGGCTGAGACCCTTTATCAGGACTGGAGAAGAAAAGATGAGAAGTCAGAGTTAGAAGGTGGGGAGAGGGGATGGAGAAACACAAGGTGATAGGTGAAACTGGGAAGGGGGAGGGGGGGAGAGAGGGGTGAAGGGTGAAGTAAAGAGCTAGGAAGCTGGTGAAAGAAATACAGGCCACGAAGAGAAAAGGACAGAATACAAGGTGTTGCGCCTCCGCCCTGAGTGTGGCCCTCATGACGACGGTAGAGGCCATTGACTGACATGTTGGAATGGGAATGGGAAGTGGAACTGAAATGGGTGGCCACTGGGAGATCCCGCTTGTTCTGGCAGATGGAGCGCAGGTATAGCAATCAACTTCCCAGCTCTTTACTTCACCTCTTTCCCCTCCTGGTTTCACTTATCACTTTGTATTTATTTCTCCCCTCTCCTCCACCTTCTAAATGTGACCCCCCACCTTTTCTTCTCCAGTCCTGATGGAGAGTCTCGGCCCAAAATATCAACTGTACTCTTTTCCATAGATGCTGCCTGGCCTGCTGAGTTCCTCCAGCATTTTGAGTGTGTTGCTTGGATTTCCAGCATCTGCAGATTTTCTTTTGCCTGCAATGGAAATCGAACCCGAGTTGCTGGTACTGTAAAGCATCGTGCTAATTTTTGGCTATTTGGAATAGGCATCAACTAAGACAAGGTAGGCACACCCACTGATTGGACCAGAGAAGTCAATATGTACTCAACTCCAAGGGCTGATGACCTGAGGAAATCCACGGTTGTGGATCTGCTCTACTTGGATCCTTGCTGCCATCAAGCACTGGTTGCAAATGAATGTGATTACCTTTGTCTCTAACTTGCCCCAAGAACTGTAAACACAACACCCCTCAAGAAGAATTTCAAAATCCCCTCAAGAATAACTTTGCTTAAACAGCACCTCTCACACAACTTGACAACTCCCAACCAACAGAAGTAGTAAAGTGTCCACAGCATTTGGCTTGCTCTGAACTCCAGCACGATCAGCAGCAGTGAAGAGACTCTTGGCTTCTCTACCAGGACTGCTTTGCTGAAAATTATCAAGCGTTCCCTGAACTAATGCAGTTGTTCTGATATGGAGTGGAAAGTCCAGTTCCATCATAACCAGTAAAGATATATCCAGCAGTTTCTGCTGGTATCTCACACCAGTTCTTGTTAATTGCCAACCTGAACCTATATCTGAAATCTTTCAAAGAGCAGATTGTAATAGCTGTAAAATAATGCAAGGCCCATCAAAGCAAACAAAGGACAGAGAATAAGCACAGCCTTGCCAAAATAATCCTTATCTCAAGGTCAAAGCACAGTATTGTCGACTCACGTGGAGGAAGTCTCTATGCTGGTTTCTTTCTGTAATATCCCAGGAAAACTGGTGATATGGTAGTGTGCTGACTGCCATTCTGATTGACAGCCAGTCATTTTGGCAAAGACAACTTCAAGTCTTGGACTATGACAATAAACCTAGTTATCCAGTGAAACTTTAGCAGAGGATAGCAAAAAAGTATTTCAGATTTCTAGTTGTTTTTATTGCAGTTGCTGGTGAAGATTTATTTTAAATGCTGCCTTTGAGCTTCCATTCTTATCTGAGTAAAATGTTAACTCTAGCCTCTTTAATCACTCATTTTACTCTACATCAGGGGTTCTCACCCTTCTTTATACCATAGACGCTTCCATTAACAGAGGGGTTCATGGACCCCACGTTGGGGAACTCCTGCTCTAGACCTAAGCAATTTTGGAGTGTTCCATTTCACCAGGCTACCCATCCCCCATTACTTCCTCTCCAGTGGCTTGCAAGAGCTGCAATAATCTCCTACTGGGTCACATAGCCCTCCACAGTTTAGAGGCAACAAAGAGCTAAGAAATGCTGCTTGTTTCAGCAGTCAAACTACCCAAACCCACCTTTGCACAAGCTCATAGTCATAATTATTATAATTAGGAAAATATTGAAACTAAACAGAAAATTACTGCATCATTTTTCTTTTGTCTTCTTTGAAATCTTATCAAAGGTTTATTTAATATGAAAGCATGTATCCATATACAACTTGTATCTAAATTAAAAGCAGTATTCAGTCATTAAATACTAACTGGTCTCCAAGAGATTGCAGCAGATACTGGAGGTAGAAGTCTCAACTGGTCAGACTGCATGTGACAAGAACACAAGGAGAGACTCATTAAAACTGTGGTGTACTTCCGCAGATTGCTATCTCTCCTTCCACCCAGTGAATATATTCTGAATTTAATCCAATCGAATGTATCCATTTCAACATTGCCCCCTCTACTGTAAAGATGAAGCCACACTCAGGTTGGAGGAACAACAACTTATATTCCATCTGGGTAGCCTCCAACCTGATGGCATGAACATCGACTTCTCTAACTTCCGCTAATGCCCCACCTCCCCCTCATACCCCATTTGTTATTTATTTTTATACACACATTCTTTCTCTCTCTCTCTCCTTCTTCTCCCTTTGTCCCTCTGACTATACCTCTTGCCCATCCTCTGGGTTCCCCCCCACCTTGTCTTTCTCCCCGGACCTTCTGTCCCATAATCCTCTCATATCCCCTTTGTCAATCACCTGTCCAGCTCTTGGCTCCATCCCTCCCCCTCCTGTCTTCTCCTATCATTTTGGATCTCCCCCTCCCCCTCCCACTTTCAAATCTCTTACTAACTCTTCCTTCAGTTAGTCCTGACGAAGGGTCTCGGCCTGAAACGTCGACTGTACCTCTTCCTAGAGATGCTGCCTGGCCTGCTGCGTTCACCAGCAACTTTGATGTGTGTTGCATGAATTTCCAGCATCTGCAGTATTCCTGTTGTTTTCATTTCAACATTTGTTTGAATAGCAGTTATAGCGTACTGCCACCAAAAACATCAAACCCAGACACAAACAAGAGAAAATCTGCAGATGCTGGAAATCCCATCTACACACACAAAATGCTGGAGGAACTCAGCAGGCCAGGCACCATCTAGGAAAAGAGTACAGTCGATGTTTCAGGCTGAAACCCTCAGCTTACAAGTACACCAAACAATGCAGGGTAAGTATTTAACCTACTGTTTCAAGAGCTGGTGACCAAGAAAACTTTGCCAATCAGAACCCCCAAATAAAGCTGATAATTCACTATTCAATTATTCACAAATTCCAATGTTTCATCATCTGGACTACAGTTGATGTCTGCCGTGAAGCTAATGCACTGGGACCTCAGTTCCAGCACTCTGCACTATCTGGGGCCCTGAGCTTTCTCGAATTTCTAGTGGACCAGCTAAGTTTAATTATAATATTATGTAATATCTAAAAAAATAAATTAAAATGTATTGAAATACTATTAGAAATAGCATCCTATAGTCCATAAAATCTGCTAGCCTGACAAAGTCTCAAGCGTGTGAATTATCCATAATGTACGTTAGTAGACCTTTTGGAATTCTTCATCAAGCAAATTAATTTTCATCTGTCCTCCACTAAGACATACACAAATCCAGAACAGTATGCAATTCAACATGAACGGAAGTCTGTATAATCACATTAAAACTCCCATCTTTCCCCAGACAAAAACAATAAACTTTTGCAATACATTCAATACCAAGAAATGAGGAATGGTGGGAAGGAGGTTCCAGTAAATGACTTCGATCAACTTGTTAGCCCTGGTTTTCTAACTCTCCTGGAATATTATGTAACTATGTGTGGGAGAGAACAATGTCACTATTCATAGCTGTAGCATTTCTATCTGCACTCACTTGATGTACCAGGCGGCCTCGTTGATGCTTTAGATGTTCTTTCATGAAAGCAGCTCGAGCAAGTTTCTCAAATACCCTCGTGCATAAATAGCAAACCCATACAGATTTTACCATGATGTTACTTTGATTTTGCTCTTTCACAAAGAATGCCTGAGGCATTAGATGAAAAAAAAAAGCCACATCAACAAAATAAATGCCAGGTAGCCAAACCCAATAACATCACCTTCTCATGCCACAACTTGTTCATCAGGAAATGCGTGGAACCTTTTTGCCCATGCTCTCTTTACCACAGCATATGCCACATATCACAACAAATCAAAGAATGTCCTCAAGAGCAATCACTGCTATTCAAATCTATTTGTATACTCTGAGTACCAAGTACTTGCACACTGGATGTTATACTTACCCTTTTCTAATGGTCAGCTCCAAAAGCTCGAACTTTGTTTACTGTTCTCCAAGGACATGCTCATTCATTTTACCACAGCACCCTGACACAACACAACTTAAAGAATTCAAGCATAAAATGGAAGGATATCAAAATGCCCTTGTGGAAGTGTCATATTATAAACAATCATTTTATTCCCCTTTTCTTTCGCAACATAACATTTCTGAAACATGGTCAAGCTTAAATTACTAGTGTTATCTTTACAATTCATCAGTTGCATGTAAAAATGAGTTATTGAATTTTAGATTTCAAGGAGAAAACGTCCAGTTGTTCTGTGTGGGGGGGGGGGGAGGGGGGAGGAGAAGATAGAGTTTATTTCTATTTCCTCTCATTCTCACAATTTTACATCCAGTAATCTCATGACAAAGTGGAAGAAGCCATTTTTGAATCATTAACTGTGGATCTTCAGGCTCCTGTACCTCCTCCCTGGTGGCAGTAACTAGAAGAGGGCATGTCTTAGATGGGTTCTTACTGACGGATGCCAGCTTCTTCAGGGACTGCTTCTTGAAGATGTCCTCGAAAAAAATTGGGTGTGGGTTACACCCATGATGGATCTGGCTGAGTCTACAACCCTGTGCAGCCTTTTGTGATCTGTGTACTAGAGCCTGCGTTATCAGGCTGTGATGCAACTAAAATACAGTACAATTATATCAATAGACATTTGCAATTGTCTTTGGTGACATATCAAATTTTGACAAACTCCCAATGAAGTAGAGCCACTGGCATGCCTTCTTTGTGATTGGATTAATGTGTTGGTCCTAGGATAGATCAAGAATACTGACATACAGTAAATTAAAGCTGCTCATCTCTGCAGAATCCAAATCCTATCAATATCAATGATCTCTCCCAGGCCAACATCCCAGTATCACCATTAATCAGTTCCAATGAACAGATCAAAAACTATTCATACGCTCATCATTAAATTTCCAATGCAGGCAAACAATACAAAGCTCTGCTCAGTTAAGAGTCAGAGCAATGCAGCACGGATACAGGCCCTTCAGCCCAATGATTCTATGCTAGCCACAGTGCCCATCCAGCAAAACCCATATCCCTCTAAACCCCACCCCTCCATGAACTTATCAATATGCATCTTAAATGATTTTATCGTATGTGCCTTAAAGTTCAAGATAAATTTATTATCAAAGTACATATACAATCACCAAATACAACCCCGAGATTCATTTTCTTGTGGGCATACTCTAAATCTATAGAATAACCATAACTTAATCAATGAAAGATCATGCAACTTCAGCATTTAATAAGAGTGCAGAAGACAACAAACTGTGCAAATACAAAAAGAAAGAAATAATAAACAAGTAAGCAATAGAGAACATGAGATGAAGAGTCCTTGAAAGCAAGTCTATTGGATGTGAAACATTTTGATGATGGGGTTGAGTGAAGTTATCCCCTTTGGTTCAGGACCCTGACGATGGATGCTCTTTCCTGTGACAGCATTTCAAGTAGATGTGCTCAATGGTTGGGAGAGCTTTACCCGTGATGGACTGGGCTGTACCTGCTATTTGTAGGAATTTCTGTTCAAAAGCTTTGGTGTTTCCATACCAGATTGTGATGTGGTCAATATTACTCTCCACTACACATCTATATAAGTTTGCCGAAGTTTTAGATGTCCCTGAATCTCCACAAACTCCTAAGGAAGTAGAGGCACTGTCCTGATGAAAGGTCTCAGCCCAAAACATTGACTGTGCTCTTTTCCATAGATGCTGCCTGGCCTGCTGAGTTCCTCCAGCATTTTGTGTGTTGCTTGATTTCCAGCATCTGCAGGTATTCTCTTGTTTGTGATTAATTTACTGAGGAATTTAAAGTTGCTGACCCTCTCCACCTCCGACAGCGGTGTTGTCAGCAAACTTGAATATGGCATTGGAGCTGTGCTTAGCCACACAGTCATTAAGTGTAAAACCAGTAGAGCATGTGGCTAAGTACACAGCCTGTGGTGCACCTGTGCTGATGGAGATTGTGGAGGAAATGTTGGAGATGTTGTTGGCCAAACTGATTGAGGTCTACAAGAGAGGAAATCCAGGATCCAATTGCACAAGTATTGAGGCCAAGGTCTTGGAACTTACTAATTAGTCTGGAATGAATGATGGTATTGAATGTTGAGCTGTAATCAATAAAGAACATCGTGATATATGCATCTCTGCTGTCCAGCTGTTCCAGGGTTGAGAGAAGAGCTAATGAGGTGGCATCTGCTGTGGACCTGTTGCTCTGGTAGGCAAATTAGAGTGGATCCAAGTCGCTTCTCAGGCAGGAATTGGTGTTTCATCACCAAGCTCTCACCTTATATCTAAGCCCCCTAGTTTTGGATTCCCCTACCCTGGGGAAAATGACTGCAACCATCCACCTTACCTGTGCCCCTCATGACTTTATAAATCCGTTAGGCTACTCCTCATTCTCCTAGCCTGGCCAATTACTCCCTATAATTCAGGCCCTCTGGTCCTGGTAACATCTTCATAAATCTTTTCTGTACTCTTTGTAGTTTAACTATGTCTTTCCTATAATAAAGTGACCAAAACTGTATACAATACTCCAAGTGCTGCTTCACAACAACATGTACAACTGCAACATGAAGTCTCAACTCCTATGTTCAATGCCCTGGGCTGATGAAGGCCTGTGGGCTCAACTCCTTTTTCATTACTACCTGTGATGCCACTTTCAAAGAACTATGCAGCTATACTCCTGGTTCCCTGTTACCTTACACCCCCTTGTGCCCTACCATTCACAGGACAAGTCCTGCGCTGGTTTGAGTTCCCAAAATGCCTCACCTCACACTTATCTACCACTCCTTGGCTCACTCTTCTAAATGATCAAGTTTATCTATGAAAACCTTCCTCACTGTCAACAGTAACACCTATTTCTCTGTCACCCGCAAAATTACCAATCAAGCCCTGTGCACTTAAATCCAAATCACTGATACAAATAATGAACACAGCTCACCTTTGGTTACTGGCAGCCATTCTGCGAAACCAGCTCCAGCAAGAGATCAGAAAAAAAAATATGGATGATCTCAAAGCCTATCTCGCTCACTTGTGGGAATCCCATGACTGGCCTAAAATGGAGAAGGAATGACTTGGGTAACAATGACAACCTCTGGTGTCTTTGATGGGAACATACAGAAGCCCAGCAAAAATGGCAGGAACTCCCTGCCTCTCATACGACCGACCCATCTGCCTGTACCTTCAAGCAGCTTCTGCCCCATCTGTGATGGTTCCATGGGCTTTCTTAAAGCCATAAAGAAGAAATCCCTTCCCTAAAATTAGTGACCAATGGTTTCAAACCACATACCAGTTTTCCTGCTGTCTGTGCAAATAGAACCTAACTTGTGCAGTCAACAGATTGCTACGTTGTGGCAAACAAGGCAGTTGGAGATGCCATTATACATTTGTGTTGGCTTCCGGGGGGGCTCAGCTGGTGCCTTTAACAAGAAGTCACAATCAGATCTAGACCATCATCTATCTGAATTTGAGTTGTTTCCAAATGTTGAGATTTGTGGAGAAACATCTTCTGAGATTTTGTTTCGTTTTTACCTTGGCAGCTTCAAGCCCATGGTCTGCTCAGGCAAGGTGGAGTCAGAGTTTGAACTGAACCACAGAGAAATGGACCTTTCAGCCCATCTTCATGCCAACCTTTCTGCTAATCTATACCCATCTCAGTAGCCCACAATAGGCTTGTATTCCTCCACATCATGTCTATTTAAATATCTGTTTAAACATCTCTTAAACATGGTGATTGTATGATTCTGCTACATCCTCTGAGTTCCAATACCAACAACTGTGTAAGCAACTTTCCCGTCAAATCCCCACTAAAATTCCTCCCTCTTACCTCAAATCTATGCCACTTTCGAACACAGAACAGTAGAACATGGGTCCTTCAGCCCTCAATGTTGTGCCAACCTTTAAAAAAACTGCTCCACTATCAAGCTAACCTTTCCCCCTAACATAGCTTCCATTTTCCCAACTTCCACGTGCTTATTTAAGAGTTGTTTTGATGTCTCTATTGTATTAGCCTCTGCTACCACCCTTGGAAGTAGGCTCCAGGGACCTACCACCGTGTAAAATACTATCTCTGACACCTCCCCTACAATTTCTTCCAATCACCTTAAAATTATGTCCTCTGATATTGGCCATTGCCACCCTGGGAAAAAGGCACTCGTTGTCTATGCCTCTCATAACCTTATACACCTCTAACAAAATACCCCCATCTCCTTCACTCCAAAGACAAAAGTCCTGACTCACATAACCTTTCCACATAGCATCCTGATAAACCTTCTCTGCATTCTCTCTATAGCTTCCACGTGGTTCCTATAATGAGGAGACAAGAACTGAGCACAATACACCAAGTACGGTCTAATCAGAGTTTTACAGTGCAGCAACACCACCTCACAGCTCTTCAACTCAATCCCCCCACTCATGAAAGCCAATACACCATAGGCCTTTTCAACCACCCTATCAAGTTGTGTAGCAACTATGTGGGATCTATGGGACTTACTTATGATGACCTTACCATGGGATAAAGACTATTTACACCTCTGATCATTCTATACACCTCTATCACATCATCCCAAGTCTCCAGTGCTCCAGAAGAATAAGCCCAGCCTGTTCTATCCAATCTCTCCCCTTAACTGAAGTTCTCCAATCCAGGCAATATCCTAGCGAACCTCCTCTGCACACACTCCCCAGCTCAACCACAGCCTTCTTATAGTGAGGAATGTACACAATACTCCAAGAAAAATCTAATAATTGTTTTATTCAGTTGCAACACAATGGCCCAATTGTTATTTTCTAAGCCCCACCCTACGAAGGCAAGCACGCCATATTCTTTCATTACCCAATCCTACTGGCATTGCCACTTTCAATTAACTATAGACTTAAATCCCAAAGTCCATCTGTTCATCACCCTTTGCACCCCATCATTTACTGTTCAGATCCTACTCCTATCAGATTTAGTGAAATGGGCAAGACAAATTTCTTTACAGACTGACAGAACCAAAACCAGCTCCTTCCCTTGTCCAGATAACTACACCAACTCCAAATCCAAACCCATTCTCAAACAGAGGTGATCTTTTTAGGGTGCATTTATAATTGGGACATACTTAATTTCTGCATTCCGTTCATGTACTCAATTACAGGAAGTGCTCAGCTCGCAAAATCCTAGTCACCAGATCAGCTGTTTTTCTTTCCCCAAGCCTTGAGATTTTATAAACTGAAGCTTCCCATTTGCAGAGCTCAGCTGGAGAATTGTAATTCATATTAAGGAATAATGCGTACATGGTTTGAATGTAGAAATTGACTAGATCCAAATTATAAATGCGCCCCAAGCAATTCATTTTAAATCCTAACCCAAGTTCGGTTAGTGCATCTCTCAAATACAACAGAAGCTTTTCAAATTTGCCTGAGGGGAATATGATAAAACCATAGAGCAAAAATTATAGAGGGCAAAGAGCACAGCATCCTTAATTCCTACAGCAACACTGCCTTGGTGAGGACTCATCAATATTTTTGAGCAAATCCTGGAACTCAGACCATATGATGATACCAATGGTGATATTAAAATATTACTTTTAATATAGGCAACAAAACTGATGATAATACCCAGAAATGATCCTTAGGATAAAGCAGTCCATTTGGTAGCTCATCCCATCACCTTACGCATCTCCCTTGCTCCACCACAGTGCAGCATAACTATACTGCATGTTCACTGCAGAATCCACTGCTAAAACTCACCCAGGCTTCTTTGACAGTAGCAGCCTGAAAAGCTCCATCATTTCGAAGGACAAAGTCATCAACTGGATCACCTCCAAGCTACCTTCCAAACAACATACATCATTATCAATGTTCTTTCGTAATCACAAAGTCAAAATCTTACAACGTCCCATTTAACAGCACTTTGGGAGTAGTGGGCTCTAATGGTCAGGAATAAAGCTCATGAAGTTCAAAAGGTTATCTACAGAAAGGTGAAATTTTGTTTTGGATATATTTTGATAGATTTTGATTTAAGTGCATTAAGTTTAAGAAATACATTTTTTAAAAAACACTTCAGTTGTTAACAATACTGAATCTTCCACTCTTTTCTTCCCCTTTACCTTTTGCAGAACAACCAAATCTTAATACAGGCTTTCCTTTTCCACAGACAGAATTTGAAAACAAATCACTGCATGGCACTTACTCATGAAATAACTTTTTAAAAGAATAAACAGAAGCCATTCTCCACCTGGTTGGACCTCACTCACATGATAAAGTGGTGCTGTTGGTTGGCAATGCCTCAATAATACTGGAGCTCTTAAAACCACAAACCATGGACTCACTTTCAAGAACTCTTCATCTCATGTCTGATATTTATTGCTCATTTATTACTTTAGTTTGTGCTTTTTTTCTTTTGTATTTGTAATCTGTTGTCATTTGCACATTAGTTGTTTGTCCACTTTGTGTGAAGTTTTTCATTTATTCTATTGTTTCTTTGTATTTACTGTGAATGCCCACAAGAAAATGAATCTCAGGGTAGTATACGGTGACATACATGCACTTTGATAATGAATTTAATTTAAACTTTGTAAGGGATACAAAGGGATACAAAAGGATAATAGGATCATTCCTGACAGGCACCCATTAGTGCCAAAGAACAAGACAGAGGCCGCATACATTCACCATTAAATATTAACATGACATGTAAATAAGAATCAGTGTTGTAGAGGAATGGGGCATGAAAGTAGGCTCTTTGACCCTCCAAGTCTGTGCTAGCAAGTACCCTTTGTTTTTAAAACACAATTCCTTTCCTACTCCATTTTATTCCACATTCCCATCAATTTCTCCCAGATTCTATCACTCGTTGATACATTAGGGACAGTTCACAGTGGCCAATTAACTTATCTACCTGCACTTCTTTAGAGTGGGGAAGAAAACCAGAATACAGCAAAAACACAGTCATGGGGAGAAGATGAGAATTCCATACAGGTGGCACCAAAAACCAGAATTGAACCGGGTACACCACTTACATGCCACTCTACTGCTATGCCATTCACAGAAATATTATTAATTTACAAGTTGTATGCAGTCCATTGTTGCTGCAGGAATAAATGACAACATAAAGATACAAGTTTTCAAAAATCTTTTTGGCTGAACTGCAGGTCAATCAAAATTAGGATTAGCAACTTTGAAAATGGGATTGGCGTATACAGGCATCATGATTGGTGCCTATCACGATGCTTATATATGCTCCCTGGTCGTGGGTCACACAGGTTTGTTTCTGTGTTGTACCTTGGTACAACTGAAAACTTTGCTACTTTTTTTTTGCTTTCATTGTTTATCACCTAAAGGCGAAAGTCAACATCAGCACAACTCAACTAATTAAAAACTTCTCAACCTGTTACATTTTCCTAAAAAAGTGCCAAACGCAAACAGACATAGCATCTTACACAAATTAATAAATTAAGAATTTTTTAATAATATATACATGTTCTTGCATATTTAAATAATTGGTACACATCTCTAAATCTGTGAATGTCCTGGAGCAGAAAATTCAGGTTATTTGTTAGCATTTGATAAAATTAGTTCTAGGACCAAATAGTTCAATTCACTCTAACGTCTGACAACCCAATGATATTCAACTTTACTCAACCAACTACAAGGCAATGCAGTCAAGTGCTTCTTAGATGTCTTGGTACTAATTTTTATTAGTAAAATCAAAATTAGCACCAAATTAGCAAAATTTAAATTGAAAAGTAAGGTGTCTTTCAATATTCTATACTGCTTGCTCATGCATAATCCTCAGCATAAGAGACTTGGTTTTGACAAATATGTAACAATCAATAAGGTATTGAAAGGGTAAAGTGATTTAATAATCACAGAAGCCAACAACTGTGCAGTGCAGGTCTTGCTGATCTTGATTTCTTTCTGGACTTTCCAAGCAACCATTCTTCTTGAGTGAAGACAGATAAGCTGAGCTGGCAAGCTGCTTGACGAAGTCCCAAACTCAACTTCCAGCAACATCCAAGTTTATGGAAATAACAGCAGGTGGACAGAAGGAAAAGATCAGGTATGTTGTCCTTACATTGCTGATGACTCCTTGGAATCCCCGGCCTTTGACCACACAATGTGGAATAGCAGGATTCAGGGTGGCATCACGAGTCTCAGGTCCTTGCATCAGGAGCACACAGGAAAATATGTACTGTGAATGGTGGAAGCGCCACCTGCCTACCAATCCCGTAAGGTACCTCTACAGAGCAGTCTCAAGTCCCACATAAGCTTCAAGACTCAACTCACAACCCAAATATTAGAGTAGAAGTAATCCTTGATCCTGAAAGACTGCCTACAGGATCACAGATGAAGGTCTCAACCCTGAACATCAATTGTCCATTTCCCTCCACAGTTGCTGCCTGGTCCACTGAACTCCTCCAAGCAGCTCATTTTCAGCTCTGATTCCACCATCTGCAGTCTCTTGTGACTGAGTAATATACAGAACCTATTTAGATGCTGCATAAACTGTCAGTGCAGATTCTGCATCGAATGTAAACAACAACAAACTTTAGAGCAATGTTTCTTTGATAAATGAGTAGACATAATTGAAAGCACAGTGAGGGATGAATAGGCAAGAATGCTCTCACTCTCACCAGAACTCAAAGTTCAGATTGCACCAAAGGAACCATATCTTCACAAAAAACATTATGTGCAAATCAGACTCACAAAACGCATCTTTGGATTAGACTACATTAGACATTTCTATGGTCAATTCATTGCAAGCAAATGCTTTTGCTGGTGATCCCTGAACATCTGCCCGTTTAACAATTCACATGTGTCAAAGAACAGAGGCAACGCAGCTTACCATATTCATTACCAATTTAGTAGAACCATGCAGTTGTTTTGTCTTTAAACCGATAAACATCTGGCGTGTAAATTGGTTGTGAAAGCTGAAACTGACCCCTTAAGGAAAGCAGGAGCATTGCTCTGCTTTAACAGTATCAAGATGAGATGCCCACACTTCATTTAAACAGCACTCTCGCCACAGCAAAAAATCATTTCTCATCAACAATGAATTCAATTCATTGAGCCCCAATACTCCACACAACCTCACTTAGAATTGGCATTATTTGCCAAATTTCTCTTTTCTCCTAGGAGCTTCACATCCTGATCAACGACCAGATGATATACGCTTTGCAGTTGGCCAATACAGCCATTTCAGAAGGAAAGAGTTTCATTATGTGAAATTATATAAATCGAAAATGCTGGATGCAAATCTTGGTACAATGTACTCCCATACACCAAGTGTGGCAGGCTGTTCTCTCCAGTGAAAAATAGTTGCAAGTAGACAACAGTATTATAGCTAATACTTGTGAATCAAATGTTGCAAATCAAACTACTCCACAAAATGTTTTGTCAAGACAACAGATTATAGTCCCTAACTAATATGCAAAACTAGGTTCCAGAAGGCGTCACCAGATAGTAATTTAAAATACTTCCTGGATTTTCAGCAGGCACCAAAAAAATAATTAGTATTCCAATCACTAACTGAGCAAAATTAATGCTGTTGTCTCCCACATTTTGTTACCTCAAAAGAATATGGAGCACACTTATGATGAGCCAAAAGATACATAAAACCTGAAATATTTAGAAATATTTATATTTTTTGTTTTCAAACCTTCCTCTAGTTAGAAAGTACGTGCATAACTCTCTTCTGAACCTTCCTTCCCAGTGATCTAATGCTGATATGACACAAATGCTGAATATTCAAGTCACTTTTTATTGTCATTTCAACCATAACTGCTGGTACAGTACACAGTAAAAATGAGACAACATTTTTCAGGACCATGGTGCTACATGAAACAATACAAAAACTATGCTGAACTACGTAAAACAACACAAAACTACACCAGACTACAGACCTACCCAGGACTGCATAAAGTGCACAAAACAGTGCAGGCACTGCAATAAATAACAATAAATAATAAGCAAGACAATATGCACAGTAGAGGGCAGTAGGTTGGTGTCAGTCCAGGCTCTGCGTATTGAGGAGTCTGATGGCTTGGGGGAAGAAACTGTTACATAGTCTGGTCATGAGAGCCCGAATGCTTCGGTGCCTTTTGTCAGATGGTAGGAGGGAGAAGAGTTTGTATGAGGGGCTGTTTGCTTTATGGATGCAGCATGTGGTGTAGATGTCTGTAATAGCGGGAAGAGAGACCTCGATGATCTTCTCAGCTGACCTCACTATCCGCTGCAGGGTCCAAGATGGTGCAATTTCCGAACCAGGCAGTGATGCAGCTGCTCAGGATGCTCTCAATACAACCTCTGTAGAATGTGGTGAGGATGGTGGGTGGGAGATGGATTCTCTCTGCCTTCGCAGAAGGTAGAGACGCTGCTGGGCTTTCTTTGCTATGGAGCTGGTGTTGAGGGACCAGGTGAGATTCTCCGCCAGGTGAACACCAAGAAATTTGGTGCTCTTAACGATCTCTACGGAGGAGTCGTCGATGTTCAGCGGAGAGTGGTCATTCCATGTCCTCCTGAAGTCAACAACCATCTCTTTTGTTTTGTTTACATTCAGAGACAGGTTGTTGGCTCTGCACCAGTCCGTTAGCCGCTGCACCTCCTCTCTGTATGCTGACTCATCGTTCTTGCTGATGAGACCCACCACAGTCGTGTCATCTGCGAACTTGATGATGTGGTTCGAGCTGTGTGTTGCAGCACAGTCGTGGGTCAGCAGAGTGAACAGCAGTGGACTGAGCACACAGCCTTGGGGGGGCACCCGTGCTCAGTGTAATGGCGTTGGAGATGCTGCTTCCAATCCGGACTGACTGAGGTCTCCCAGTCAGGAAGTCTAGGATCCAGTTGCAGAGGGAGGTGTTCAGGCCCAGTAGGCTCAGCTTTCCAATCAGTCTCCGAGGAATGATTGTGTTGAATGCTGAACTGAAGTCTATGAGCAGCATTCGAACGTACGTGTCTTTTTGGTCCAGGTGGGTTAGGGCCAGGTGGAGGGTGATGGCAATGGCATCGTCTGTTGAACGGTTGGGACAGTACGCGAACTGCAGGGGGTCCAGTGAGGGGGGCAGCAGGGTCTTGATGTGCCTCATGACGAGCCTCTCGAAACACTTCATGATGATAGATGGGAGTGTGACGCGACGGTAGTCGTTGAAGCAGGATACTCTGGACTTAATAGATTATGGTGTTACATACTATTACAGAGGGCTAGGTTTTGTACATAACACTTAACCACATAAATGCTGTTTTCCATTGTAACTCTGGAAAACACAAGATGTTCACACAAGGATTTTAATTTGTGAATCCCTGAAACAATCTAAATGGATTGGTGCAGTTAAGTACGGAAGCACAGCAGGGGGTGTGATAATACCCTTATACTAAATAGGAAATCCACAGGAATTAAAATAAGCAAGCATCTATAACTGCATTTTCTTTAACATTTTCATTTTAAAGTATTCAAGTATCTTTAAGTATTATTTATCCAATGTCTCTGAACAGCTGAGACATTCACATATTAAGCCCATGTCATAGCTCCAGCTAAACTTGGGAGCCATGGTTTAGCCAGCTGGGTCTGCTGGATTGGCTTGATCTGCCCCCACCCAATACGGTATTATGTTGCAACATACAGAATTTTGTCACTGAGGACTTGGCTGGCTTACAACTCCAAGTTCCTACTGTCAAAGATTCTAAGCAAGAACAGACTTAGTTTTGAGATTAGTAACAAACATGAGCTGACTATAGACTCTAGGACATTGCATTTAGTAAACAGAACATTGCCCATAGTACAAGTGTTGGGATAAGTCACTCAACACACCCCTTCATTCCTTGCTTCTTTGCGTATTTAACTTACTTCCACCAAGTTACATCGAAGGTGTGCAGTGACCTCAGCTTGTAGTGTTTGACAACTTTGGGTAAACAGTCTCAAAAATTCTCTATTGGATTTGTAAGTGACAAACTTATATATACAATTCCCATTCCTAATCTTCTTTGAGATAAACATAAAAACATCATATGAAATTACTGTTTAGGAAGGTGAAATTACTCAGTTCAGTCCTGCCGAAGAGTTTCGGGCCGAACCATCGTCTGTACTCCTTTCCACTGATGCTGCCTGGTCTGCTGAGTTCCTCCATCATTTTGTGTGTGTTGCTTGCATTTCCAGCATCTGCAGATTTTCTCTTGTTTAGGAAGGTGTCCAACTGATAGCACAGGACTGTAGCCATTCAGCTAATAAGTAGCATCTATTATTCAGGAATTATACATCTATCTACCAGACATCATGCCCACATATCCAATCTTTAATAAAGAATTTAAAATGTTTACTGGGTCTATGAGAAAATTTGAATTAAAACCACTGCTATAAGGTAAACAAGTGAGTAACAAACTAATATTACTGCAGATTTGGTCTCTGTGTATCAACCGAACTATTTTTTCCATTGGAAATAGTAAACCTGTGGCCATGATCAAAAATATTCCAGTGCCTGACTTCAATTAATATAAACTTTAATCTCTTCTCTTTGTAATAGGCAAGACAGACATTGACAAACCATGTCTGTGGATTTCTGCCCCTCAACAATGAGGCACCTCACCAATAGAAGCACAAAAAATTTATGACACAGGAGGCCATTCAAAGGAAACACCACACGTTTTACTAATCAATGCCATTAAGATCATTCACTCATTCCAAAAAACTCTTCTATCAAACTTTTAAAATTGCTTCCATTCAAACGTAAATCCCATTAATGATTTGATCCCAGGAGAGGGCATTAGCCATCCAGAGGAGCCTGACTTTAGAGTTATTATGTGTAAAAGATGACTGCACATCAACAACTGAGTGGAAGGACTAAGAGGTTTACTCCCATTGTGGAAGTTTTCCCTATTTCAATGTGTTTCTCTTCCAGCCTATTATGTACAACTACAAACCAATTTCCTATTTTCCAACCTTGGGATACCTCTTGGTTGGGTGGCAAACTGACTACAAAAACATTTATGTTGAGCCTCTTCTGTTTTCATTATACATTTCCCAATCACTGGCTCTGGTATACCGAAGAGGATAAAGAATGGGAGCAAATGTGATAGCTCAGTTTCCTGGTTAGGAACCATGTGGCTACTTGCATAGGACTTGGTTCAAGAACCAGGAGGGAAGCTTGCCCAATGTGTTCCTGAACACCAGCAAAAGCAATAAATTATATTTTAGCACCTCCAGTACCTCAACTTTACAGAAGTGTCACTGAATAAAATTTCATAAATATCAGAAGAGCCAAAAGCTCAAAATGTGCAAGACATAGGGAATCAAATAGACACTGATTTCAGGGGTATTAGAGAATGCTAAAGGGACAAAGATTTAGGGAGCAAATTCCATGCTGAAGAACAGCTTCCAATTATGCATAAATTTGAAGTGGATTAAGAGTCAAGAAATAGACTTACATTTGAGGATCACAGGGCTGGAGATGGTCACGGAGATATGGAATGCAAGGCCCTGGAGGGATTTGAAATAAAAGTGAGAATTTTGAAAGAACCGCAAAAGCGAGTAATACTGGTCAGCAAGCACAAAGATAAGTTAGGGTTTGGAATATCTCAAGTTTACAAAGGAGGGAATGAAGGAGGCTAGCTGGGAGAACAACAGAATAGTCAAGTCCGGTAATGACAAACATGGATTAGGGTTTAGCAGTAGTGAAGCTGACAGTTGCAGGGCTGGCTATGTTTTTCAAGTGTAAATAACCAATCTTAGTGATGGCACACATATGGAATAATTAGCAACAAACAAACTGCTGGAGTAACTCAGTGGGTCATGCAGCATCTGTGGGAGGAAATAAATTGTTTACATTTCAGGTCAAAACCCTGCATCAGAGATCACCTTGTCTGGAATAACTAGCTGTTGTGGCAGACAAAAGCAGGGCACCGTTGTGCTGTACATGGTAAAGTCTGATCTAATTGCAAACAACCAAAACAGATGTTTGCCTAATCCAGACATCTGCACCACTTGAACTTAAAGAAACAGAGTTGAAGGCTGTATCAGGAGAGTGTAGCACAAAATGTATGCAATGACTTTAGACTAGGCCATATTAAAGCGACAGCTTCTACACAGAATCTTTAAATTCATATGTATTGTATGAAATGGTGAATATTTCTCAAAATCGTTTTATAGCATAATGCAAAATGATGCAAATCAATAAAACGAGGGAATGATTCAGATTAGTTCATTTATCACACGTACATCTAAAACGACAGTAAAATGAGTCGTTTGTGCTGAGGCAGCAAGTGTCGCTACACATTCTGGGGCCAACACAACATACCCGCAATGCTCAGCACAACACAAAGCATGACAAGCAAAAAAAAACAGCAGCAAAGCTCGCTCCTTTCCTCCATCCCACCCACATTGGACAGTCCTCCAATCAGCACATAGACAATGGGCATCTGATTTTCCCAGTGGACTTCAGGGTTTCGGCAATCGGGCTTTGATCTTTAGTATCAACCTCAGTCAATAACAGGATACTGAACTCCAGGCCTCGAACTCTGGACTTACCAACCCTGTATATCTAGGGGGAGTCACCAGCTCTCATGCCCCTTGATGGCACGTACATTCGATCCCAGGACCTACTGACCTGGGGGACTAGCTGACCTGGTCATCCTCATTAGTCTTCATCACAGCGCTTTCCATCCCCACATCCACTGACCACCTTCGTCCAGGTTGCTGGCCTTAGAGGCCTAGACTCCAAATGTCCCTCAACACTCGCCTACATCACTGGCCTTCACATGCGGAGCACAGGGCAGAGGCCTAGACTCTGTCTAACTCCTCCACATCCCTGTCCCTGAACGCTAACCTAACCTCTAACTCCCCTCTCTGCCCCCAAAACATTCCCTACAAACTTAAAATACTTAATTCTGAGCCACAGCCTTGACGTAGAGCGCAGCTCGATGCCATCTTGACCAGAATGATAGGGATTCTGAACACTGAATTTCTTGACCCTGTATTTCACATAAATTTAATCTCATTTCCCTCTCGCATTAAATAAGCTATTGGCGTTGCTGTCCCATTTTTCCTCAGTGAAAAATTATTATGTACAAGAAACAAGTATTGCTCACTTATTACCATTATGCCCTTGAAGGAGCCCTATAATATACTGGCAGCGCAAGATAGGTACCAGAAAAAATTATATATTTTGCACTTCATGAGTTTCCGTGTAACATACAAATGTTATTACAAAATGGAATATGACTTGCTGCAACAGTTTGCTCTCCACATCGAACTGCCATGGCTTGCATACTGGCAAGCATATCACAAACAGCAACATCCATGATCAACTGACCAATGGAGTGCCTCCAAATATGACTTGGTGCAAATATCCTAACGATGAAGGGTTGTATGCTTCCAATCGGTTTTTTCCAATGGGGTAGGGATCAAAGCCATCAAAACTGATCTACTGAAGACTTTACTCCAAGGAGTTGGGGTGGTTTCAACCCTATTTTAAAAGCATGAGTCAATTACACACAATATCCACTAATTAGTCTTGAAATTAGCAACTTTGTAAACAGAAAGGATTAAGTAGGCATTTGAAAGTGAAACCATTGGCAGAGAAAGAGCTTTTTTTTGAGGTTGTTGTTATGGAGTAGTATTAAAATACAACAAACATAGCTTTAATTCTCATTTTTTCTTGTATTGTATCTGATATGGCGTAGCTTAGCACTGCAAAAAGATGAACTGATAAGGATACAGAAAACTTCCATCTTTGTCCCGGCATTTGATGAACATAAATGTCAGTTAAAATTTATTTTAAATTTGCTTATTTGTAAAGGCATTAATCTGGAAATACATCATTATTTGACAATTTGTAAAATTCTTTCCCCTCCCCTCCTCATTTGCCCACCACCCCACTCCCCCAATGCTGCACAATATTTATTGTAAGGTCATTTTTGCCTCACAGAATGTGCAAACAGAGCTGGGTTCAAGCAGATGCAGTGTAAATCCTGCAATCAAATCATGCACTAATTGTGCTAATTGACATAACGAGCACTGTTGAACTCTCTACTCCAATCAACAAGCAGCCACTAATATTACTGCAGAGACACAAGCTGTTGGCTTTCATTTTATTGTGTTAGCCCATTAAATGATTTGGAGCCATTAATTGATTTATTACTGTTGCCTGAAAGTACAGCTTTGCAAATCGAGAATGATGTAGTTTGTAATTTGGATGAGAAAAAAATGAGACTAGAGCAAGGGTACTTAAATTATCTGTAGGACTCTACTCATCAAGTCTCTTGACACTTGGGTACAAACGACAGTATGTTGATTTGGCTGCATAGCCAGAAACCTGCTAACTAGACTGGCACGCCAGCAGGAGAAGCAATTATTAAGTGCCAGTTCTTCTCTGTACATGGTAACCTATCAAAGCCTTCAGCTGTGTCAAAGAATGATAGACTCGTAACACACTCAGAAAACAAATGTTTATTCTCTTAGTTTATATTACTAATTCAATGAAAACCCTCTTTTTGTTTTGTACTCTCTGCCTGACAATGGACAAGTGAAGCTAGATGCCATCCTCTTCAGCTTCTTCTTCATTTATTGCCATCTTCTTCATCGCCCTTTCTTCTTCATTTATTGCCATTGAAAACAGAAATACAACTTAAAGCAATTTCTAACTGCTGGTTCCACGCAAAATATATTTAATTCATATAGAAAATTAATTTTAATTGATAGAGAAATCCATAAACCAAACAGTAAAGCTTTTCTAAAAGCAAGTGATTGTTCATGAAACCAGTTTACCTTAAAAGCTCTGATGCAGAATCACACAAAATAGTCAATAATCTAACAGGGGATACCAAATTTTTTTTTCCAGAGATATACAGAGGAAGAGGCTAGAGTGGACATTGGAAATTACACCGGAGAGACGTAATGGGAACAAATAAATAGTGAATGAACTGAATATGAACAGTACTTTGCTGTGAAAGCACCAGCAGTATGCCAGAAATTCGAATGTCAGGGGGCAGAAATGAGTGATGTTGCAATGACTAAAGAGAAGGTGCTTGTGAAACTGAAAGGTCTGAAATTGGATAAGTCGCTTGGAGCAGATGGACTACACCCCAGGGTTCTGAAAGAGGTAGCTGAAGAAATTCTGGAAGCATTAGTAATGATCTTTCAAGAATCACTAGATTCTGGAATGGTTCCAGAGGGCTGGAAAAATCGCACCCCACTCTTTAAGAAGGGAAGGAGGCAAAAAGCAGGAAAGTTCAGCCTAGTTAGACTGACATCAGTGTCCATCAGTAAGAGTCCACTACTGAGGTTGAGATTTCAGTATACTCCAAGGCACATGATAAAATAGGCCAAAGTCAGCATGGTTTTCTAAAGGGGAAATCTTGCCTGACAAATCTGTTGGAACTCTTTGAGGAAATAACAGGTAGGATAGAAAAAGGAGAGTCAGGGGATGTTGTTTTCTTGGATTTTCCAAAGGCCTTGGACAAGGTCCTGCATAGGAAGCTACTGAACAAAGTAGGAGCCCATGGTATTACAGGAAAGATACTAGAATGGATAGAAGTTTGGCTGATTGGCAGAAGGCCAGTGGGGGGCTTCTAGTTGTTTCTTAAAATTTACTGTGAATGCCTGCCAAGAATTTCAGGGTTGTATATGGTGATGTACATGCGCTTGGATAATAAATTTACTTCGAACTTTTTATTATTTCCTCCCCCCCACTAGTAAGTGCTTGACTTCTTAAGCCTACTTTTGAAAATTAAATTAACTGTTTGTATCATGTATAAATGTAAATACTTTAAATTTCTAAGACCAGCATTAATAATCCAAAGAATAATACATCTACAGCTCTCTAAGAATAAGCAGTAGCTTCTTTGGGGTGGGTCTCAACACAGTTTTCAAAAACAGAATACTGTATTTCCATTACAGTCAGGTCATCCACAAATCTATACAATACTAAAGGTATAGTTTGACCCAAACATTAGTCTGATGAAAATAAAACTGTAAATGCTGAAAATCTAAAACAGAAAGAAAAACAATGGAAATATTCAGGATGTCGGGCAACTTCTGTTAAATGAGAATGTGTTTGCACTTTGGGCCTGACACCCATTGTCAGAACTAGGAAAGCGGGATTTAAAATATAACAAAAACATCTTAAATTTGTAAAGATGGCAACAGGAGAAATGGAGAACAGAAATGGAATGGGATGGTGAGACAATATTTACATACTTTTAAAAAATCTAACTGCTCAATTCTGCTCCCAGATCACAACTTCTTTCAACATTTACAAATTGTTTGGGCTGTGTGAGACACTTGTAAATTTATACCAATGTACTGTGGAGAGCATTCTAACTGGCTGCATCACAGCTTGGTATGGAGCCTCCAACAAAGGAGATCACACAAGAGGCTGCAGAGGACTGTAGACTCAAACAATTCCATCATGGACACAACGCTCCTCACCATAAAGGGCATTTTCTAGAGATGGCGACTCAAGAGGTGACATCATTACGGAAGACCCTCACCACCCAGAACACACCCTTTTCATGTTACTATCATTGGGGAGGAAACAGGAGCTTGAAGATCCACATTTAATGTTTTAAGGACAGCTTCTTCTTCTCCATGATCAAATTTTTGAATGGTCCATGACTACTGCCTGATTATTTATCTTTTGCACAACATAGCCATTTTTACCTCGTGCTGTACTGCTGCTGCGCAGCAAATTTCATGACATGTGTCAGTGATAGTAAACCCGATTCTGGTTCACTGAGTTGGATAACCTGCTCCTGAGTTCATTAAACATGTTGAGAATTAAGTCAATTAAGAAACACTCTCCCACAGTTCCTATCCCACTGATTTTTATTAATTTCCTTCTCAACTATTTCCAACCCATTCATACAGTAAAGATTACCCAAATTCCTCCCACCCCACTGTATGTCATTGTTTCATTATTTCACGTCTTTAGAATTATTAATGTAGTTTGAAAGCACATTGTTGATGAATTATCTTAATTGCCAAATATACCACATCCCAGTTCCCATTCACAAAACTGAGCACAAAATGATTCCAAGGAGGGAAATAAATACCTTCACAAAAAGTCATTTCATGACTCTAGACTCATCATCTTTTTCTGAAATAGCAGTTTCAACTAAGATGACCACAAGCATTACTGGACTTTCTCTGGAGACGCTCAGTATTCATCATGGGATGGGTTATATAATGCATGCAGAAATAGTAACAGAAATTCAGAGGAGATGTGACTGTTGCATGGATTTCAGAATCAGGTTTATTATCACCGGCATGTGACGTGAAATTTGTTATCTTAGCAGCAGCAGTTCAATGCAATACATAATCTAGCAGAGAAAAAAAACTAAATAAAAAGTAATATTAATAAAGTAAATCAATTATGTATATTGAATAGAATATAAAACGTGCAAAAACAAATACTGAATATTAAAAAAGTGAGGTAGTGTCCAAAGTTTCCATGTCCATTTAGGAATCAGATGGCGAGGGGAAGCTGTTCCTGAATCGCTGAGTGTGTGCCTTCAAGGCTTCCGTATCTCCTACCTGATGGTAACAGTGAGATAAGGGCATGCCCTGACTGCTGGAGGTCCTTAATAACGGACGCTGCCTTTCTGAGACACCGCTCCCTAAAGATGTCCCAGGTACTTTGTAGGCTAGTACCCAAGATGGAGCTGACTAGATTTACAACCCTCCGCAACTTCTTTCCGTCCTGTGCAGTAGCCCCTCCATACCAGACAGTGATGCAGCCTGACTGAATGCTCTCCACAGTGCAACTATAGAAGTTTTTGAGTGCATTTGTTGACATGCCAAATCTCTACAAACTCCTAATGAAGTATAGCCACTGCCTTGCCTTTGTAACGACATCGATATGTTGGGACCAGGTTAGATCCTCAGAGATCTTGACAGCCAGGAACTTGAAGCTGATCACACTCTCCACTTCTGATCGCTCTCTGAGGATTGGTATGTGTTCCTTCATTTTACCCTTCCTGTAGTCCACAATCAGTTCTTTCTTCTTACTGATGTTGAGTGCCAGGTTGTTGCTGCAGCACCATTCCACTAGTTGGCATATCTCAGTCCTGTACGCCCTCTCATCACCACCTGAGATTCTACCAACAATGGTTGTATCGTCAGCAAATTTATAGATGGTATTTCAGCTATGCCTAGCCACATAGTCATGTGTATATACAGAAGAGAGCAGTGGGTTAAGCACACACCCGAGCTGTGCCAGTGTTGATCGCCAACAAGGAGATATGTTATCACCAATCCGCACAGACTGTGGTCTTCCGGTTAGGAAGTCGAGGATCCAATTGCAGAGGGAGGTACAGAGGCCCAGGTTCTGCAACTTCCCAATCAGGATTGTGGGAATGATAGTATTAAATGCTGAGCTATAGTCGATGAACAGCATCTTGACGTAGGTGTTTGTGTTGTCCAGGTGGTCTAAAGCCATGTGGAGAGCCATTGAGATTGCGTCTGCCATTGACCTATTGTGGCGATAGGCAAATTGCAATGGGTCCAGGTTCAGTCTAGTCATAACTAACCTCTCAAAGCATTTCATCACTGTCGATGCATGAGTGCTACTGGGCGATAGTCATTAAGGCAGCCCACATTATTCTTCTTAGGCACCGGTATAATTGTTGCCTTTTTGAAGCAAGTGGGAACTTCTGCCCATAGCAGTGAGAGGTTGAAAATGTCCTTGAATACTTCCACTAGTTGGTTGGCCAGGTTTTCAGAGCCTTACTGGGTACTTCATCGGGACTTTCCACCTTGCAAGGGTTCACTCTCTTTAAACACAGTCTAACATCAGCCTCTGAGACGGAGATCACAGGGTCATCGGGGCTTATGTTTATTGCAAGACTTGGAAAATACTTTTAACAAAATGAATTAGAAACCAAAGAGCAAATAATCTGATCGTAGAAGGAACATCTTGAGAGAATAGATTCTACTTTCAATTGGCTTCATCATAAAATGCAACCACCAAACTAGAAGTTTAATTTATGAACTAGCCATATGAATGAATTCAGTTTTCCTAATAAAATTTTGCTATCCTGAGGCCCTTTCTGGAGTAGACACTTAGGTTGTCTACTGATTCCTTAGTAAGTGGAATGTTTTTAAAAGAACAAATTAAAAACTTATATACACAATAAAACACCACAAACTTTCAATTTTAGTTAGTCAACCCAGACAACTCCAGAAATAAAATTTCTTGGTTCCTTTAGAACCAAATGAGTATGTACCCAAAACATCCTAATCTGTTGAATTACTAAAATACTTAAATAGAAAACAAACACTGGTCTGATAATTGATAAACAGCTCACTTTTCAATATTTTTCTTCAATATTTTGCTCAATATAGGTTCTGCCACAGTTGAAAGTGAATTTTTGGCTTGTTTTCCTGAATATTTAGGGCTTCAGAACATCATCTTGTATCACTGCAAAAAACTTCAGCAATAAGAATTAGATTTTGATTGTGGACTGTAAATTCAGAATATTTTTCACTTAACAGAACCTATTCGATACATTTAAAAAATAACACTCCTTTCCTTTATTCTTCATCTGTCTGCTATCCTTAACTGACAATCAAAAACTGTCTGCAGATACATAGCCAACAGCCACTTTCACCCACTTCTTACATTCTCAAGGACCAAACCACCACTGACACCACCAGCCCTATTTCCCCTATCATTTATCCAAAATCTATTACTGGATGAGAACTTCCTCCACATGAATATCAAATACTAAACCCACTGCTTCCAATTATCTTCACAAGCTGCCATTTCCCAGCAGCTCTGTGAATTTTAACAAGACTTATTGTAAACTTGTTAACATAGTAACGGTGCAGTTGAATTCCCTTTTCTAACATTGCCCATATTGGCCATTGTCTCAGCGCACCTTGGAGCAAAGACAGAACTGGAAGAATAGGAAAAACTTACTTTTCAATTGCACTCTCAGCACACATCCTATATTCTATGCTGTGTAAATTCAGAGTCACCCAAAAATTTTATACCTTTCCCCAATGCACAGTCAACACCCCAGCATTTGTTGAATTACACTGGGTCTTGGTTAAGCAATCCCTCAGATTTTCTAAGTTGCTTTGTGGCCTTACTCCACTCCTTTGTAGAACTCCCAACTTGACAACTGTTTGCAAAAACTCCAGAGTAGGGATTTTCTCATTCCCAATTTTCATGATTTCACCACAGATAAGGATGCCTTCAGCTGTCAAGACCTGAAGCTCCCCCCAAAATTGTCTGCTCCTTTCTAATATCAACTTCTGTAATATTTTTGTTGATAAGACACCTGTGAAGCACCTTGTAATGTTTTGGACATCTGTTGCAAGTATAAATCTTTTGTCAAGTCAAATGCTAGGCTGTGTGGCTTAGTACCACATGTACTTTTACCAACTAATGAACTGAGAAAGCCAAAATGTCAATTTAATCTTGCCTGCCCTTTACTTAGACAGTATACAGTAATAAGTGATAAAATTATTTAGACTTGTGGTAGGGAGGGGTGAAATGGAAATATGACCCATGTCCTTATATTTTTGTGACACCAATTATGAAGAACACAGTTTTAATGAAAGTTCTGCAATCTGTCCCTAAGTGTGTCAATGATGTTCAGAGTAGTAATACTGGTGTTCAAATTCTGCAAAGTAAATGTTATTTAAATCCTCTTGACAATGTTTCCAGGTTAACTAAGTGTTAAATTGGCCCCAAAGGGTGACCAAAACCAAATGTTAATGTCTCAAACACGGCCTGGATAAAGTTCAAACTATTCTCGTTTGTGAATGAATTGCATAAAGCCAACCATTTGTGTAGCTTATACCAGAGCAGTTAATTTTATAATATTCAAAATGTACCAATTTTTGCAGTTCTGTGTTATCCTTTTAGCAGCTCTGCAAATTGAATGAAGCTTCACACTTACACTAATAGAGCTTACTCATCCTGAAAAGAAGGGGTTAAAGGACTTGAAGTGAAGAGATTAAAGCATGATACTGTGCAGGAGCAAATCTTGCTCTTTAAAGGTTGATGATTGAAAAGATATAGTGGTATTAAAACAGTCAGACAACTTTCAAGGAAGAAACAAACTAAAAGTGAATGACAGAATTACTTTGGACAGTGTTACTCACTGGATATCATCAGCATCTTACATCTCAGTCCAACATCTCAAGTTAGTTTCTTTGAATAGAGTTTTATTACACCAGATCACCACATTCCAGTTCAAGACAACACCTTCAACTCAGGACTGAAAATAGAATTTAACAGAAGATTTAAATAATCTAGATGGAAGTGAAAACAATATATTTTAATTAAATACAGGTCTCTGTTGGAGATTTCCAGGGTACATGACAAAAATGAAATTTTTGTAATGGTGTATTCCATTTCAAAACATTGACTGAAACATCTGATGAAGCTATTTGCACAAAAATTGATGCAGACTCTACTGACAAAGTTGAACTAACAGCAAACTCTACACCTCTTCCACAGGTGTCCTGGTCTTACAATGGCAAATCCTTTCCACTTTAAATGAGATAATAATAGCATGGAAGAAATAATATCGTGTAAGTGAACTAAATTGAATGGTAGAAACATTCAGGGTTGAGATCAAAGGGAGATATTTCAAGAATCAATTTGAGTTCTCTTACTTGCAAGGTACTTTTAATACTACTAGATTACTGTTAATACGGGTGGTAATGCCAGTCATTCCCATTGTATGGGCTTGCTCAAACACCAGCAGTCTCTAAGCAAAATTCAGCATACACTTCAGTTGATAGAGGAGATTCCCTAGTTTTAATAATTCCAAGTCAGGTACAACTTTGGGAAATGTTACAAGATGGACAAGACCCACACATCAGGAGCTAGTGATTGCAAGCTACTACAGAAATAAGCAATTTAGAATTACTGTCCAGACTACTAGTTAATTACTATTCACGTTAAATGGCACCAAGGTCATGGAGATGAAATCCTGATTAACTGGCACCTATCAACATCTTTACGGATCACAAGACACCACTGGTGATAGACAGCAGAGAAGGCTTTAATAAAGATTATTTGGGGAGCTCACTTTTTTGGAACTGTAAGGAGGAAAGAGGTTATCAATCTTTTGGATCTTTATCTTGTTATAACTGCTATGGTCTCAGAGCCACCAATTCTCCTGCTGATAAGTAATGCTTGCCCACATCTAGATGACAGGACTAAGATTGTTGTTACTCCCTCAGGTTCAAATTTCCTGAAGCAATACACTACTGTGCACCTTAGATATTTTTTCCCCAGTAGAAGTTTTGTTTTATATGTATATTTTTTGTTTTCTGCCTTAGTGTCTGTAGAAAAGAGATTTTAGATTTCCAAACATTCATTTCCCAAAAAAATTAAATGTCAGAAACTTCAGTAAAGAAAGTAACATTAAGTAACAGACTACTTTTCAAATAAGAACTTGATTACTTTGCAGGTAACACACACAAAATGCTGGAGAAACTCAGCAGGTCCGGTAGCACCTATGGAAAAGAGTACAGTCGACATTTCGGGCCAAAACCCTTTATCAGGGACTGGCAAAAAAGAGAAATGAGAAGTTAGAGTAAGAGGGTGGGGGAAAGGGAGGAAGTAGTACAACGTAATAGGTGATAGGTGAAACTGGGAGGGGGAGGGGTGGTAACGAGCTGGGAAGTCAATTGGCGAAAGAGATAAAGGGCTAAAGATGGGGGAATCTGATAGGAGAGGACAGAAGGCCAAGGAAGAAAGGAAGGGGGATGACCACCCGAGGGAGGTGATGGATAGGTAAGGAGATAAAAGTGAGGGGGGAAATGGGAATGGTGAAGGAGAGGGGGTGCCATTCATTATCAGAAGTTCCAGAAATCAATGTTAGTTTGTTGGAATATAGCCCAGTGTATGATTAAACAAAGATAACAAACAGGTGCTAATGATCAATGACATAATGAGTTGAATGAACTAAACTGATTAACTGAACAGAAACTGGTCGAGAAGGATCAAACTAAAAGGTGAGGTTGCGACAGATGTGACAGTTTAACCTTCAAGTTGTCATTTCTTGCACCATGACAAGAGTGAGCATAGCAACAAGACACAAGGTGATTGTCCTGCATCAGCAAGGTCTCTCGCAAGCAGAAATTTTGCAGCGGAAAGGAGTTTCAAGTCCTCTTCTAAAGAAGCACAAAGAATCAGGCAAGGCTGAGGACCAGAAATGCAGTGCTTGGCCATGGACACTGAGTACAGCAGACGAAAGATACGAACTGATGTCCCTTTTAAATCGGAAGTCCAGCAGTACTAACAGCTCTGAACTCACAGAAACCACTAGAACCAAAGTACACCCCTCTACAGTCTGGAGAGGTCTTGTCAGAAGTGGTCTTCGTGGAAAAGTTGCTACCAAAAAGCCATTCCTCCAAAGTGGAAACAAAACCAAGAGACTCACCTACGCACAAAAACACAAGGACTGGGTTGCTGAACAACGACAGCAAGTGCTATGGTCTGATTTGAAATTTTTGGCTCAAACAGGATGCAGTTGTCCTTCGAAGAGCTGGAGAGCTCTAGCTGGATGAATGCCTGCAGCCAACAGTGAAGCATAGTGGTTTGGGCAGGTTTGGGTTGCATTTCTGCAAATGGAGTTGGTGATTTGGTTAGATTTAATAGAATCTCAATGCTAAGTACAAGCAGGTTCTTATGCATCACACAATACCACCAGGGAGGTGCCTGGTCAGTCCCCAACTTCAATCTGCAGTAGGACAATGACCCAAAACACATGACCAAGGCCATAAAGAACCATCTTCAGTGAGAACAACAAGCAATTCTGCAACAAATGGAATGGCCTCTGCAGAGCCCTGATGTCAACACCATCAAGGCTGCTGGAGAGACAGAAGCAAGTGAGACAACCAAAGTCTGCAGAAGAACTGTCGCAACTTCAAGATGCTGGGGAAAACCCATCAGCTGATTTCCTTACAAAACTGCACAACAGTGTACCCAAGAGATTTGCTGCAGTTTAAAGGCAAGGGTGATCACACCAACTATGGATTTGATTTAGATTTTACTGTTTACTGCTCTTTATAGTTTTTTTGATAATTAGAAACTTACAGTTTCATTATTTTTGAAAGCATCTTCATTTCACACATTTATTTACATGTACCCAAGACATTTGCACAGTACTGTACGTGGTGAAAATGCGTGAGTGTGCGTGCACACTTTCTGCATAAACAAACTTTATTCATCCTCACCCATTTAACCCTTACTGAAAATCTTTCCCATGTACCTTCAATTTAGGACACTTCCATGCCCATCTAAACCTATTAATCTTGCAGATCCATCAAATCTCAACATTTATCATTAAGAGAACACCAATTGTTTCAGACTGACTCGTTCAAAGTTCAAGGTAAATTGATTATCAAAGTATATATGTCACCATATACAGCCCTGAGATTTTTTTCCTGCAGGCATTCACAGAAAATACAAGAAACACAATGGAATCAATGAAAGACCCCACCCAAATGGGTGGACAAACAATGTGCAAAAGACAGCAAACCACAGAAATACATAAAGAAAAAATAACAATAATAAATAAATAAGCAATAAACAGAGAACAAAAGATGATGAGTCCTTTAAAGTGAGCTCACAGGTTATGGGAACAGTTAAGTGATGGGGGCAAGTAAGTTATCCCCTCTGGTTCAAGAGCCAAATAGCTAAGGGGTAATAGCTGTTCCTCAGCCTGGTGCTGTGGATCCCAAGGCTCCTGTACCTCCCTCCTGATGACGGCAACAACAGAGCATAGCTGAGGTGGTGGGATCTTTGATAGTGGATGCTCCTATCTTACAACAATGTGCCGTGTAGATGTACTCAGTGGTGGGGGAGGGCTTTACCTATAATAGAGTGGACAGTATCCACTAGTTTTTGTAGGCTTTTCCATTCAAGGGCATTGGCGTGTCCATACTAGGCCACGATGCAACCTGTTAGTATAGTCTCCACTACACATTATAAAAGTTTGTCAAAGTTTTAGATGACATTTCAAAGCTACACAAACTTCTAAGGAAGTAGAGGCACTGCCGTGCTTTCTTCATAATGGTACTTGTGTGTTGGACCAAGGAGCTCCATGGCTTTTCAATCTTCAACCTTTAAAGAGCAAGTTTGGCTTTTGCCCAGTATTGTGCTTTAACCCCTTCTTTTCAAGCCCTTTAACCTGTTTCTCCCCCCCCACCCCCACCCCAGGGTATGCGCAAGCTCTACTAGCACAAATGTGAAGCTTAAACTCATTCAACTTGTACCGCTGCATTTGTGACACCTTTGGACCAGGACAGATTCTCTGAGATGATAACACTTTCTCTGCAAGGAGGCAGTAGAGGATATAGTTTCACAACAAGGTACTGAGCTCAAAATATTATAGCTTATAGATTAGATTTGAGGGGATGACAGTATTGAATGCCGAGGTGCTTTCTTGGGAACATGAGTAAATGTTAGAAATCTCTTAAAATATCTTTAAATTCTTAACTATGGTGTCCAGAACGGAAAGCCTAAGCGGAGATTTTAAAAAGTTAAGCATAATAAACAGACTGCACTCTGAACGTTGAAGATCTAGGCACATGAACCCAGAAGCTGCTTTGTTCCTCCGTAATTCAGAGCTTTGTCACTAAGTATATAAAGCCTGCCCACATACCTTCTGCCATTTGCAATACCTCAACCGCCTCATTTGTCTGCCTATTCCAGTAGCTTGTCTATACCTGTTGCAGTGGACAGGTAGCCTTGAAGTACACTGTCCTTCAGAAGTTTGGTATAATAAATTTAAGGTATACTCTGTATGCCAATATCCTAATTGTTTAAATGCATCAATAATAAAAGCACAGAACAAGCAATGACCTTTTGGTAAATTCCACTGTCTATCAAGCTCCTGTCTGGAGAACAACTTGTTGCCACAACTTGGGTAATCCTTTATCCAAGCCAATACCTAACTCTATTATTCCAGAACGCCTAATTCTGTTAACCAGTTTGTTTGAGAAACTCTGTCAAAGACTTCAACCTTCAGTCAGGCTAGTCGAGCACAGTCTGCTTTTACACAAATATGTCCTGGTATATGTACTTTGATAATAAATTTACTTTGAACTTTGAAATCTCTCCTGCATGCCTGTTAATTACCTACCCCCACCACCATGCTCATTTCTAATTTATCACTAATGCTAGCCTTACTGATCTGTAGTCATGAGGAATGCCCATACTTTCTTGCTTTCTCAAGCAAAGGGGGCATATTTACTACTTTCCAATCCCCAGGATCTACTATCTGGGATAGACATCAGAGAAAATGTCATCCACCATCTCACAGCTGAGTGCAGCAGCAAGTAAACATGGGGAAAATTCAGGAAAACAAAACACACAACTGACCTTGGTCTTGAACTAAAAGTATTTCACTCAACAGGAAGATTACCAAAAAACGTCTACTGGCAACTGCAGTGTGTTTTTATTCAGAATTAAATGGCTAGTCATTTTGCCCTCTTCCTACAGGAAGCCATCTAGCTGATTGTGGAATTCATTGCAAAACATGAGACAAGAGATTAATTTTTGAACTGACTACTAAAGAGTAATTTGCAGAGGTAACTGTCTCTGCTCAACCGTGTTTGACCTCTAAAGTACTGAACCAAAGCCAAAAGAAAAATGCAGATGCTAGAAATCTGAAACAAAAATAGAAAGTACAGGAAACACTGAAGAGGTTGGCATCTATGGAAAGTGAAACAGTTCAGGTCAAAGATCCTTTTTCAGAACTGAAGAAAAGCAGTCAGGTTTACATTGAAGGTGAGTGGGGGGAAAAGGAAGAGCATAGGGAAAGAAGCTGAGTGCACCTTTCTTGCTCAACATGCATGTTTCTTTTGCATGGTGAGTGTTTTATAATATCCAGGCATGAAGAGCTAGGAAATTGAAAATTATAATTCTTTGGTGACAATAAAAACCAGGATTACACACTGAAAAGGATTAATGATATTACACTGCCCAATTCATCATATTTCAGTCAGAAAGCAAGTATATTTATTTCCACCTTCCAATTCGCGAGTGAAGAATACTGCTGCGATTTAGCCTTCCTTCACCCATTCCATCACAGCTAACAATGCTTCAGCCTATTCCAAGACTTCCTCCCACACCCTCAGTAAGCCTTTCACCACTCAATCTTATCAACCTCCTAAAGATGAAAATAAAGTCTTCCTGTTTTACATTATGTATTCTGTACACAAACTATTGGCAAAAGGCAAACAATTTTACACCAGGTTTCCACAGCAGCTGGATCAGATTTCACATTCGATTCCAATGCAGGCACATTTAAATTAAGCTTGAATATTGCAGCTCAAATAAATAATTTGAAGGTTTTTTTTGCATGTTTGACATGCATAGGCATGCATTCGCATGCATTCATGACTGAACACAAATCACTTAAAGTTATGTACATAGAATTTCTGTAGCAGGGTTTCCCAATCTCGGTAAATGGTAGGGGTCCATGGCATGTAAAAAAAGATTGAGAACCCCCGCTCTAAGGTGTCTTATGATCACAGGATTAAGGAGGTATTGGGTCAAACAGGCCTGAATGTATATTTAGAAGAATAAGAGCAGATCTCATTAAAACAGACAAAATTTCAACAGGCCAAATACAAGTGGTATTGTTTCTCCAGGTTAGAAGGGTTTAAACTCCAGCGGTCAAACCTCTCCACCATCAAGGACAGCTTCAAGAGCTGGTGCCTCACGAAGGCAGCATCTTTCAAGGACCCTCACCATCCAGGACATGCCCTCTTCTCATTACCACCGTCAGGGAGATAGCACAGGAGCCTGAAGACCCGCACCCAAAGAATCAGGAACAGCTTCTTCCCCTCCACCATCAGATTTCTGAATGGTCCAGGAACTATACTTTTTTATTTTCCCACTATTTTGTAATTTTTAGTAAAATTATGTCCTGTGCTGCACTGCTGCTGCAAAACAACAAACTTCACTCCATATGGAGCAGGATTCTGATTCAGGACTGAAAGAAGAAGAATTTCTTGATGCAGAGGGTGATTGACCTTCAGAATAATCCTTGAAGGCAGTGGAGCAAATATGCTGAATACAGTTAAGGAGACAGATTCTGAGATACAAAGTACAGTGGCATGCAAAAGTTTGGGCACCCCAGTCAAAATTTCTGTTACTGTGAATAGCTAAGCGAGTAAAAGATGAACTGATTTCCAAAAGGCATAAAGTTGAAGATGACATATTTCTTTAATATTTTAAGATCACTTTTTTTATTTCCTTCTTTTACAGTTTCAAAATAACAAAAACGGAAAAGGGCCCGAAGCAAAAGTTTGGGCACTCTGCATGGTCAGTACTTAGTAACACCCCCCTTGGCAAGTATCACAGCTTGTAAATGCTTTCTGTAGCCAGTTAAGAGTCTTTCAATGCTTGTTTGGGGGATTTTTGCCCATTCTTCCTTGCAAAAGGCTTCTAGCTCTGTGAGATTCTTGGGCCGTTTTGCATGCACTACTCTTTTGAGGTCTATCCACAGATTTTCGATGATGTTTAGGTCGGGGGACTGTGAGAGCCATGGCAAAACCTTCAGCTTGCGCCTCTTGAGGTAGTCCATTGTGGATTTTGAGATGTGTTTAGGAACATCATCCTGTTGTAGAAGCCATCCTCTTTTCATCTTCAACTTTTTTTTTTACAGTGTGATGTTTGCATCCAGAATTTGCTGGTATTTAATTGAATTCATTCTTCCCTCTACCAGTGAAATGTTCCCCGTGCCACGGGCTGCGACACAAGCCCAAAGCATGCTCAATCCACCCCTGTGTTTAACAGTTGGAGAGGTGTTCTTTTAATGAAATTCTGCACCCCTTTTTTCTCCAAACATACCTTTACTCATTGCGCCAATAAGTTCTATTTTAACTTCATCGGTCCATAGGACTTGTTTCCAAAATGCATCAGGCTTGTTTAGATGTTCCTTTGCAAACTTCTGACGCTGAATTTTGTGGTGAGGACGCAGGAAAGGTTTTCTTCTGATGACTCTTCCATGAAGATCATATTTGTGCAGGTGTCGCTGCACAGTAGAACAGTGCACCACCACTCCAGAGTCTGCTAAGTCTTCATTAAGGTCTTTTGCAGTCAAACAGGGGTTTCGATTTGCCTTTCTAGCAACCCTACAAGCAGTTCTCTCGGAAAGTTTTCTTGGTCTTCCAGACCTCAACTTGACCTCCACCGTTCCTGTTAACTGCCATTTCTTAATTACATTACGAACTGAGGAAACGACTACCTGAAAATGCTTTGCTATCTTGTTATAGCCTTCTCCTGTTTTGTGGACATCATTTATTTTAATTTTCAGAGCGCTAGGCAGCTGCTTAGAGGAGCCCAAGGCTGTTGATTGTTGGGACAAGGTTTGAGAAGTCAGGGTATTTATAAGGTTTTGCATCACCTGGCCTTTCCTAACGATGACTAACAAGCTAATTAAGGTCTGAGACCTTGGCAAAAGTCATCTGAGAGCTCAAATCTCTTGGGGGTGCCCAAACTTTTGCATGATGCTCCTTTCCTTTTTTCCTCCACTCTAAAATTGTACAAAACGAAAATAATACACTAATCTTGCTTAAATGTTGAAAAGAATGTTTCATCTTTAACTTTATGACTTTTGGAGATCAGTTCATCTTCTACTCACTTAACTATTCACGGTAACAGAAATTTTGACCAGCGGTGCCCAAACTTCTGCATGCCACTGTATATGGGAATATGGGGAAAAGGCAGAGAGAGTTCAAAGACAGAGAGTCAGCCATGATCATATGTTCCATGCCTCCAAATATGCAATAATTAAATTTTGTGTTTTAGTCCAATCTGAAGATAACTTTTTTAGTACACTTTTAGCTAAAGGTGAAATCACCAACTGTGCTGCTTCTCCCAAGAACAAGGAACTATTATGAACAAAAGAAATCTATGATACAAGTGCCATGTACCAGGAATCAGGAGCTAACATTAGGAAGATAGAAGGGAAATCAGGGTTCACTTGTAAAATAAACAAAAATAACAAGTCTGACTGCAACAAATGAATGCTACTGAAGAGGACCATACCAATCATCCACACTTCCATCAATTTAAATTTCATCTCCACATTTGACCTAGCCTATTGAAATATTGGTAATTTTGAGTGTCCACAGAAGGTTCACGAGGATGATTCCAGGAATGAAGGGGTTAACATATGGAGGGTGTTTGGCAGCTTTGGGCTTGTACTCACTGAAATTTAGAAGAATGCGGGGCGGGGGGGGGAAGAGATCTAATTGAAACCTACTGAATGTTGAAAGGACTAGATAGGGACGACATGGTGGGGATATTGCCTATGGTGGTGGTATCCAGAACTAGAGGGCACAGCCTCAAAATTGAGGGGTGACCTTTCAGAGCAGAGGTAAAGAGGAATTTTTTTTTTAAGCTAAAGAGTAGTGTATCTCTGGAATGCTCTGCCACAGATGCAGTGGAGGCCAAGTCCGTAGGAAGTTGATCGCTTCCTGATCGGTCAGGGCATCAAAAGATATGGCAAGAAGGCAGGTGTACGGGGTTGAGTGGGATCCGGGATCAGCCATGATGGAATGGCGAAGCAGACTCAATGGGCGGAATGGCCTAATTCTGCTCCTATGTCTTACGGTCTTATGATCATGCTTCAGCAACTACTGTTTGCTTTTGAGAAGTATAGCAAGTTGGTTAAAGAAGGTTCAATAAAAAAAAATAGGGCCTTGGCCTGGCTTCGTACGTCCTTTAGAGCATTTCCATTTTAAGGAACTCTTGTTTTGGAAGACTACATTGCGACCCAAAATGTGGGTTATGATTGGGTGACTATCACAGTGCAAATATATTTTCAGTCTGCCAAATTGGCTTAATCTAAATATATTACAGTGAAATACGTGTCCACTATTTCAACATTGGCAAATACTTTCAGAACAACATGACAGGAAAAACGTTACAAAAAAAAATCTAAATAACATCTGCAACTTTTTAATACAAAAACAAAATACAAGAATAAGTTTGTTCCCACATATAGGTTTGGTCCTCATCAGACCCTGGAATCACAGTCTTTGTGCAAGTGAACAGCCCCTACCTACAACCATTCCAGAGCACAGAACCAAGTTAACATACCTGGGCTGTTAAACAGCAGGCAAGAGTCACATCCCTGCCTTCCAACCATCAAACCCATTCCAACTAGAGAATCCAGGGATCAGGTTTTAGACTTGGAATAATTTGGATACAGCACAGTACTTAACTAAAACCAGGATATTCACGACCAAGTGTGTAATATTAATGTGAGGCACCTTCAATGGTTCAAGAGCACTTTCAGTTGCTCAGTCAATGATGTTAAATGAACTCCACTTCAAGCATTCGGCACGGACTAGAAGGGCCGAGATGGCCTGTTTCTGAGCTGTAATTGTTATATGGTTAAGTAAAATAATGTTCCCAGTATAAAGCAATGGTCTTCAAGGTCAGTTTGTTTTCAACATTTATACAGCCAAACGAACAACACTCTTCCAGATCATGTTGCACAACACAGTACATACAACTCTCACACACAACAGAAGTAATATTACCACAAGTAGGTTAACAAACAATAAGATGCATTTATGACACAAGCTAAACTGTAAACAGTATAATGCTACTGGTGCTTGATACATGATGAGACTTGGTGATGGCAGAGAGTTGAGTTGTCTTACAGCCTGGGGGAAGAAGCTGCTTCCCACCCTAACAGCTCTTGTCCTAATGCTCTGGTACCTCCTGCCCGATGGTAGGGCTTCAGAGATTGTTGGACAGATGGGAGGTATATAACAGTGACAAGGGTAAGGGCCCTGCATTTGCAGCGCTCTGGATAAATATCTCTGATGGGTGGAAGAGAGACCCCAATGATTCTCTTAGTGGCCCTCACAATCCTTTGTAGGGACTTGCAATCAGATGCCTTGCAATTCTCATACCAGACGGTGATGTAGCTGGTCAGGACACTCTTGATGGTGCTCTTGCAAAAATTAGTTAGAATGGGGGTAGAGGGGCATCCTCACTCACCTCAATCTCCTCAGGAAATGGGGGTACTGCTATGTTTTCTTGACCAAGGTAATAGTGTTGAGGGACCAGGTGAGATCACTGTATTCTACAGTGAAGAGGAAATTAGCAGGTCATTCATTTCAATGTAGTTCATAGTATTGCTGTGTTGTCTGCCTTTTCCAAATCCCATCCTTCAAATTCATAAGTCATGAAGTATGAGGGACATAAATTTAAAGATGGGTGGAAGTTTGTATACAAGTTAAAATAACTTAAATGATGACTAGAAAAATCAACAGTGAACTTAACCAGTGTTTTTTTCCCCTAATCTACAGCTTAGTAATAGGCACATTCTTTACAGTAGTGGTACAAGAGAAAATCATTCAACTCTACATGATACACAAACTTTTTAAAATTTGTCCTCATCCACTCAAACACACATACCGCTACTCTGATAGGAAGAGAGCCAGGGGTCCAAAGTCTTAACAAATGCCATTGCCACTTCGAGATAGAAAAGCTTTATTCTAGTTACAGCATTACTGAATCACTGCAACAGATTAACTGAAGCATATAGGGAAAATGTGCTTCATATTCTCCCCCATCTGCCTGCCCTGTACAACACCTCTCTTTTCCACGGCTGGAAGTACTTATCTCCCCTCAGAATGATACATCCCAAGATGCACTGGTGAAAACAGTGCACTCTCAATGGCGTTCAACCAATGAGTTTAGTGGGTTTTTCTTCATCATGAAAAATTCCTGCTTCTTCACATTCCAACCCTGAAATTGATCAAGCATAGTTTGTGCAGCTGCTTGGTCACAATCCCTTCACCTATCTGCACCTGATATACCACGATGAAAACCCATCTCTAGATGGAACACTACATCACAGGAACAGGTCCTTCAGCCTATTCTGCTAGTCTCATCAACCTGCACCTGGACCATAGCCCTCCAGGTACAACAAACCTTTCACAAAGTTAGCTGGACATTCAACATCTGAGCTAGCTGTTGCAGCACCACCATACTGAGTCAGTAACATAGCATGGAAATAGGCCTTTGGCCTAACTCATCCTTGCTGACCAACGGTCCTGCATTTGACCCATAATCACCCGAAATCTTTCTTCTCCATGTACCTACCTACGTGCCTTTTAAACGTTGTGATTGTACCTGACTCTATCACTTCCTCCAGCAGTTCATTTCTGTAAACTACTTTAATGAAACTGTTCGAATGCAGTGTTACATTCTCAGTTATTCACACACAGGAAGCATGGTGCAAAAGAAAAACTGAACATCACCATTTATGAAGCACTGGTACACAATGGGTCACATTACATTTTTGGGATGAGCTACAGGGAAAATACTCCATTTTTAACTTGGGAATTAAGGGGTTTAGAGATGATCAAAGAAAAAATTTTCCACTAAGTATTTATCATTATAGTAGTAGGATCTTGTAGTGATTTTCTACATCACACAGACCACAATGCCATCTTACTCCAACTCCTACCCCTAAGATTTGCCTCATTGTTCATTTCTGCTGGAACAGCCGAGGTTATTAAATATTTACAATTGCACATATGCCAACCAGCCAGTAGATAATGTGACACATGGGTGTGTGCACTGAAACCAATTCTCTCCATTTAAGGCAATTAGCAGTATGGAAATCAGAGCAACCTGCAAAAATCTGACCTAGCCTGCTGCGTGTACAGCACAAATAGAAAGAATACCTGTTGTTAATTTAAGCTGCTTTTAAAGCAGAAAACAGGAAAGGGGTTAGACGACAGTTCATCTAACCCCTTTCCTGAAGAATCCACCCATCATCAACAAAGCACCTATTGGTGGGAGATAAGGGCCTGTGCTGTATCTTTCCATACGAGCCTCTTGCAATATTTAAGGCTCTTTTATTTTGAACCTTAAATGCAAAAGGGTGCAATTTTTCCCCTTTCAATTATATATACTCAGTTTCTTGTTTCCTACCACTTTATTACTTTTATCTTCAAAAAGGCACGTCTCCTCATCCCTGGAACCTCAAGGCCCAGTAACCCAATGAGTTGTGATTTATTTCATTTTAAAAATCCCATCTTCCTCTTCAAGCCTTGTTTCCACACCAGTTTAATGAATTTTCCTATAGACCTAAAGAGTTTGCCAGAGGTGGCAGGTGTTCAAACAGGTAAGGGGTACTCCATTGATAGGTTAGTTTGGGAAGTGCGTGATATTCCCATAGTTTATGTTGGGCTTCTGTATTTCCAATGAATAGGCTCAAAATTCTTAACACCATCCTAAATGCTCCTTCTCCACTCTGAGCTATCGTGGCTAAGAACTCCCTCGAGTTGATGTGGATATTGCAATTTTTCCAAGGCATCTTTGAGAACATGCATGAATCTGTTCCTCTGTTCAGACTAGTAACCTCTTGCCTGTAAGAACTCAAATTTGAGTTACCTACATCAGGGTCTGGCGTTGCACATGCAGACAATGAGGTTTTCCTGCTGGAGGCAAAGAAGAGAAAGAGTACAACTAGCACTTCATTGCAGATGTTGACCTGGAAGAGAAACTTACATTGATTTGTTTACTCTGAGAATATATTTGAGGATTTTGAAAGGTTTTTGAAAGTGTTTGCGGTCTCTCCATAGTGAGCAAGTGAGGTACCTGCTATAGGTAGTCCACGTCTCAGAAGTATACAAGTTGGACAAAGGTCACTTTTGCCCAGTAGACCATTGTATACTTTATGCTCATCTATTGTCTCACCAACAGCGTGGCCTTGAATGTTACAGAGCTGGCTGCAGAAGCTTTGATTACTACTGTGGGAACAGCATCAAAGTTAGTTGAACACAAAGGTGGTGACAAGTGATGATTGGTTCTAATTTAGTGGGTTAAAATATACTGGACCACTTACTTCAGCATTTCATATTAGTGGAAAGGGTTTAAAAGTAGAGTGTGCAGAGGGATTGGGATAGTTTATTTAGGGGGCTTTGCTGTCTGGCTGGTTGCGGACAGTGCTGCGGATCGGCTGAATGGGAGGGTGCTGCACTGCAAGAGGCCTGAGTGTGACTAGGTAAGTATTTTAATGCTTGCTCTGTTCTGTTCTATATACATAGTTTTGTAGTTCTAGATAATTGGACCTGGTATTTTTCTGTCGTGTTGCGTCAGATCCAAGAACCTGTTGTTTTAACAAAACATTCTGGCATAGTCAGCAAGGAATCTAGCAGGTGCAATAGAAAGCAAATATTTAGAAGTACGTGTAAGAAGAAAGAGACCCCGTGTGAAGAATACCGTGTAAAGGGGTGGATCGATAACTCTGCAGGGTTTGGGAACCTGGGCAATTTGCTGGCGGACTATGACATGCCAGCAGATTGGACGGACAAGCAGGAACCCCCGAAGGTTAAAGATGGGACACCATCTTGTGTCCATACTAATGGGATTAGGGTTTCCGAACAAGGAGGAGAGCCAGAAAAGGACCTTTTGGCTGTTGGTGGTCATCATGAAATGGCAGCACAAGGCAATCTCTCAGGAGGAGGAAATAGGGATACCTAAACATGAGGTGAAGGCACTGAATCAGTACTGCACAACCATGGGTGGAGGCCACCCGGTCAGCACAGACCTGATTCAGGAAAAGAATGTCGGCATCGCCTGCCACGTGGCCAACATCCAGCAGCAAGAAGCAGCACGTAGGGCTAATTAGCAACCAGACCAGTGAAAGCCCAGGCTCTTATTTTACAGGGTGATGACTCATATACCTGGTTTGGGGATATTTGGTTTGATGGTGAGGATTGAGAGAGTCATCCTCTTCACTGAGCCTCTGGGCCTTTGAAAGCATGACCAACTAGGGTTACTATATCCATAGAACAAGCCTGCAGGGTCTCCCAGCACTCCAGCATAATCCAACCCAGGAATAATGAGTCATCCAGCTAGAAGAAGATTGGGAGTGAAGACCTGAAATGGTGACCATCTCACTGATGACTAGGGACAACTCCTCCAAGGTGGAGCTGGGGGATCAGTAAAGAGAGAAATCAGGGGAACCATAAACAGCATGGTTGGGACGGGACGGGACGGGACGGGACGGGACGGGAGGAGGTGGAATGATCTTATCCAACTGAGAAGTGAGTGCCCTGGGAGGATTGTCATTAAACCATGGGGCAAACAATGCCCTACGGGTGACAGTCCAAGAGGAAAGGTCTTTGTGGAACAGAGTAACAGTCACAGTAAAGGTTAAGCATCCCTCCCTGTTGGACTGGGATTTTAAAACTTGAGAAGAGTGGAACACGGCAAAGGAGGGGACTAAGGCTCTCCATCATTGGGCCCTGATCACTGGGATTTATGGGAGTGGGGATGGCCCACCAGAGAATCAAAAATTTACCTCAACCATCATAGAGTACCTAGTATAAATGGCATGACTCCATCTCAAGGGAATAATGCTCCTTTTAGGGCCAGTGGAAGGAAGTACAGCAGGATTGGCTATTGGGCTCTTGGAGAGGTTGGCACATGTTTGTAGGGCTTGTAGCCAGGGCTCCCAGAGTATACGTTCAGTAACCCTTTCCCAGCCAGGAGACCTGAAGCCTCATATATCTACTGCAATACATTAGGGAAAGGGAAACGCATGATTATGGATGCTCCAATGGCATTAGCAAAATCGGGAGATGCAAAATAGGTGACAATCCTATTGGGAAAACATACGGGACGACACCCAGAGGCGGCAGATCACTGTCTACCATGCAGACACTCACATTGAGCAGCACACAACGCTGCTGTTGATAGAGATTCTCAGAAAATGACAGCCACGGCGACCACAAAGGAGGAAGATCAGAGGTTTTTTTTGGCTGCGTAGGCACAAGAAGAGTGAACGTCTCTGAGAGGAGGAGGAGTAAGGAAATGGGCAGAAGCCTGAGGGGTGGCGCAGACATGTGGTGAAGCCAAAAGAGCAGCAGTGAACAGTCCAACTTGCCAGCAGGTGAGGCCAAGGGCATGGCTGGTGGGCCTCCGGGGACAGATCTGAAGAGTTACGGAGAAGGGCTAGTCAGATTTGGCAAGTGGGCAACTTTAAATCCAGAATCGCAGGTCAGGGAGGGTTCCTGATACCCTGAAACTTGGTAGTGTCTGAATTCTTCCACCACCCCCCCGCCAACCAAAATTGAGGGGTGGAATTGAAAGAGAAGTGGGGGAAGGTAAGGATACAATAATCAACAGTGCTGCTGGAGAGGGGGAGAGATTGTGGTGCAGGAGCCAGGTAATACGCGGTGGGTGGCGCAGCAATGTCGTGGCAACTTCTGTAATGTAGGAAGCACACTACCACTCCCTTTTAGTTGTTGAGTGTTCAGACACACCATTTCCTGTTCTGAAAGCGCCACCCACCACGATCTGGGAATAATTGCCATCGCTGTTATGATGGGCAGGTTCCAATGGGGAACGGCCAGAGTACCTCTATGCACCATAATGGTATAGAGCAGTGTGGCACTATGACAAAGGGAATATACTGCTTTCTTTCCCCCCTTGTTGAATGGCACATACTGAGTCTGCGGCTCCCAGGCCTACCCTTGGCTCCCCATGGGCTGGTTGGGCTGCTGCTACCTGGAGTATGTCATGCCATATGTGTATCACATTGACCTGGCTAACAACCCTATCTCCAAGAAAAGGGACATCACGGAGGCTGATCAGTTCTGGATGATAGCTTCCACCTCACCACACCGCCCCCCACTCCGTATTGTCCTGCCCAGTTATCCAGGGAGGTCATCTTGATGGCCTCAGACAGAACAGAATGGCATTAGATTATAATCCTGGCAAAGGAAGGAGGTACCCACGCTATAATGGGCCAGAAGTGTTGTACAACATACATCCTTGAGTCAAAGTATATACAGATTTGGCTGACCATATCCAATGATCGGTAGGTAAGAAAGATGCAACATCAGTTCCATAACTATTACACTCCAGGAAGGAGTTGGTGGCCCTTTGGAGTGCCAGGAGGCTGGTGGGCTACTGTAGTGCACTGGGTGTTACTATAGCCATTTGCTTTTATGCTTAGTTTAGCAATTTACTTGTAGTATAGTGTGGTATCTGCAGGTGTTGTATTAATGCTTGTAGCTTGGATGCAGCAGGGCTGCAACAGACAAAATGCATTGTAGAGGGTTAATCCATGCTTGTCAGATGTCTCAACGCCACTGTGTTTCAATGCAACCATACTGGCTACAGAAGATTTGATTACAATCATGGGAACAGCATGAAAGTTAGCTGAACACAGGGATGGGACTGACAAGTCATCATTGGTTCAAATTTGGAGGTTTGGGATGGCATTATGTAGAGATCCACTCACTGCAGCATTTCATATCAGTGGAAAGGGTATAAAAGAAGAGCATTCCGGAGGCTTGGGATAGATTTTTTTGGGCTTCACTGTCAGGCTGGTTGTGAACAGTGTCGCGGATCGGCAGCCATAAGGTGTGCTGCAGTGAGAGAGGCCGCGTTTGCCTAGATTGTCAGTGAATTTTATCATTTTTGTTGAGGTGTTTCCCAAGATATGGGGAGGGTTAGCATTTTCCAGGATCCCTTCATGGACCTCAAATGCCTTGAATGGAAGATTTTGGAAAGAGAGAGTAGTGTTGCACATTGGAGTAGGGGGTGGTGTAAGAGTCTGGAAGGATGTAAAGTCATTTTCTCATATGCTTCAGTGAGCCTATTGGATTGACTTGGAGCTCAGCCAATGAACATGCACATAACACAATTATTGTCTGTGACGGCAGTTCAATGATGAAAGTTAAGTGACCTTGGTTTTGGAGCTCAAATGATACAGTTTAAACAGTTTCACTTTTGTTCTGGGGACTAGTTGTGCTCCATCAGGAAGTCTACAGTGCTGTTTCTCATCTCCAATATTGGGGAAAATTGCTGGAGCAATGATACAGCATTGTCTGACACCATTCTTCATTGAGATTGTGTCCATTGCGGTCCTACTGATTAAAGTTGTGGTTTATATGCCATAATGCAGCAAAACTTAGGTGCAGATTTCTGCAGGTGACTAAACTATGTTCCAAAGACCTTAATGATTGGATTGAAAAGTTGTGACAAGGTCTAAAATAAAAATCATGAAGAGTGGTTGATGCTGCCCCGTTTTTTTTTTCTTCAACTGGTAGTGAAGATCACACTCACAATGCCCTAAATTAATGGAATCCACACAGATTCAGAAAGCTATTTCACCTACTGAGAGGTGGTGCTTTTTTTTTTTAAAAAAAAAGGATCCTGGCAATGTCTTCCCCTGCAGCAAATGGCAGCAGGGAGAACTCGAAGAACTCTGAAGGAACACACACAAAATGCTAGAGGAACTCAGCAGGCCAAGCAGCGTCTATGGAAAAAGGCACAGTCAACGTTTCGGGCCAAAACCCTTCAGCAGGACTGGAGAAAAAAAAGCTGAGGGCTAGATTTAACAGACGGGGAGGGGATAGAGAAACACAGGGTGATAGGTGAAACCTGAAGGGGGAGGGGTGAAGTAAAGAGCTGGGAAGTTGATTGGTGAAAGAGACAGAAGGCCATGGAAGAAAGAAAATGGGGGAGGAGCACCAGAGGGAGTCAATGGGCAGGCAGGGAGATGAGGTGAGAGGGGGAAAAGGGGATGGGGAATGGTGAAGGTGGGGGGGGGGGCATCACTGAAGTTTGAGAAGTTGATATTCATGCCATCCGGTTGGAAGCTACCCAAACAGAATACAAGGTTGGGAATAGGAAGTGAAATTATAATAGGTGGCAACTTTTTCTGGTGGACAGAGTGTAGGTGCTCGGTGAAGCAATCTCCTGATCTACGTTAGGCCTGACGATATACAGGAGGCCACTCTTGGAGCACTGGACACAGTATATGACCCCAACAGACTCACAGGTGAAGTGTCGCCTCACCTGGAAGGACTGTTTAGGGCCCTGAACAGTAGTGAGGGAGGAGGTGTAGGGGAAGGTGTAGCACTTGTTCTGCTTGCAACAGACTCCCTCTGGTGCTCCTCCCCCACTTTCCTTCTTCCATGATCTTCTGTCTCTTTCACCAATCAACTTCCCAGCTCTTTACTTCATTCCTCCCCCTTCAGGTTTTACCTATCACCTTGTGTTTCTCTCTCCCCTCCCCCTTTTAAATCTACTCCTCAGCTTTTTTTTCCTCCAGTCCTGCTGAAGGGTTTTGGCCCAAAACATTGACTGTACTCTTTTCTACAGATGGTGCCTGGCCTGCTCAGTTCCTCCAGCATTTTGTGTGTTGCCTGGATTTCCAGCACCTGCAGATCTTCTCCGTTTGTGATCGGAGAACTCTGAAGGCTCACATGACTCATTGTCCAAATCAATGTCCCTGATGAGGGAGATACGGCTAGGCCTATGGAACCAAAAATATTCTAGCCGAATACCGGCAGAGAGAAACTGCAGTCAAAAATTCAGAAGCCACATCCATTGAGGATGGTAGCACATGAACTTCATCGTTTACATTACTTCTAATAATTTCCAACCATCCAGAGTACTGTTCACAGTGAGGTGAGTGGAAGAGGAACCACCAAGTTACTGAGTCACATGAATTATTCTTACATGCCAGAACATTTTCAATACAGTAGATTCCAGTTAATTGGGCCATCAGTTAATCGGGGCAGCTGCTTATTTGGGAACAAAGACCATTGGGAAAATAGCCAGTGGCACTATGCCACTTAATTGGGGCAGAAGACTGTTGCTGAACAGTTACTAACTAGTGTCAGAAGCATGCACTTGTGTGGGCATTAGATACTACACTACACTTAAAGCTAACAGTTTTTAATATAGCATCAGTTGCATGGATTTGTGTTCAAAAACAGTCATTTTTGTCACTGATACTTGGTGAGAAATAAGCAGAAAAACAATTCAGAACTGTTCTGCTCACTGCAGTTTCAAGCATTCAGGCTCGGAGATGCCAGAAACAGGCAGGAATGAAAACAAAACTATTTCACTATTTCAGCAAGTTAGGAACTAGAAAGAATTTGAAGGTATCCACAATCATCTTGAATGTTACAATGAAAATGAAGATTTGGAGAATGCATCTGTCGATAACATTGTATGAGGCAGTACAATATAGCCACTAGGTGTCCCATGAACCAGAATCCACTGTACTTTGAATTTGTTGTCATTGTCAAATGGAATTCTGCAGCTAAGTATTAGCATCAGTTTACAAAAACAATTTCTACAATTACCTTCCCACTTTAGAATTGTACCACTGAACTTCTTTAGAAAAATAATTCATCTCCAGTTAAGTGCCATGATTACAATCACTAAAGGGAACTCCTGTATGCAAAAGCACAAGGATGCACAATCAGTGGATGTTTACTAAAGAGAAGATGATAAAAGCTCAATTTTTGGTCTTGGTTAAATTAGATGTTCGTAGCTAACTTGGCGAGAGGATACCATGAACAGCTTTTATACTGAAGACTGAAAAGATCCAATTAGATTGAAGACCTCACAATACCTCCTATAATTTTGATATATGGACATCAAGTGAGCAAAAGAAAAATGACAACCAAATCTGTGGTGCTCCAGGATCTTACATGCAATAGAAACAAAGCAAAGAAAAAGAATGAACATAAATAACGTCACCACTGACTGAACTGATTTTGAATATGGCTTTGTGTTTCCAGTCTCTGCATCAGAGCTTGGTTTCCAGTTATCTCGATCTCCACTGTCATTGGACCAAATCCACGTAGCTCCTGGTATACAATCACAGCGTCACTAAAAGAATTCATACACAGATATTTTCTCTACTCAAGTGGAGTAGAATTAGATCCATCTTCAACTCTGGAGGGACTGCTTAACACAACACCACCTACACCAATACTTTCGATATTTTCTATTCAATATTCAAAGTTTGCCAGTAATCATGGAGTTGCACCACAAACTTCTAGTCATTGTGCAGGTGAGATCTGCTCTAAGAGAGTGATGACACTTGCCCCTGTTCACTTTTGGGCCAATGTGACCTCATCCATGTAACTTGGTGGATTCCATCCAACTGGAGGCAAAGGACTCAAGTTCACCAGATAACAATTCCAAGAGAAAAACTGGGAGCAGGACCAACCACAAAACCTTTTTTGACCAAATCCCTTGATTCTGTCAATCAAGGATAACTAGAGAACATTTTTTCCACATTTGGCTGCCTACAGGATTTTTTCTCCATTCCACATCTGCTGTGTTATTGCCTGCAAATTATGATTTTAACAATTAGTACTACACAAAAGACCAAATTTTAATGCCAACTAGTGTCATGCAAGGCTGCTCAATTTCCTCACTTTTCTGTCTTTCTTGCCACAATACTGTATCTCAAATCCAAGAAGCATTCTGTTTAATTGGATCTAATCCACACAAGTGGGAAACTATTCAAACAGAACACAGGTCACTCCAGCACAGCAAGACCCTAAAAAACACAGGATCACTCACCTAAGGGACAACCTCTCAACCAATTCAGGCACTGCTTTCTAGGCACCAACACGGCTTGTGAGCTTCTGAGACATCGTGTCTGACGATCAAAACTTCCAACCAACCCAAAGTTCATGTTCCATCAGCCAGTAGTGATCCCTACTTCAGAGACATGTGCTTTTGAGATCCCTGCTGTGGATAGTAAAAGGGAAATGCTGCCAAAATCATTTCTGCAAAATCCTCCAAATCCACTAGTAAGTAAATCCACACTGCCTTTCCTCTCACACATAATATCCTGAGCATCTAATCGTTTAGTACATTTAGCCAGCTCCAAATGATTCACATGTCCACCACAAGACTCCTCAAATAGACACCCTATGCTGATTACCAGAAGCAGCGAGGCAATGATTCATTGATGTGCTCAGTGCCTCTATGAAAAAAAAATATGATTTTCCCATGGAGTCACAGAACCCCATGGTGCTCAACTGCTCACAAATGAGGATGTTTGAGATTGCAATGAGATGATCAGAAGGAGCCTCTGAAAATGCCTGAAAGAGCTCATCACATCAAAAAAAAACAACTGCCCAGCTGTCTGTTAAGCATCCCATGTGGGAGTGTCTGCAGGTCTCAAATTGACCTCATCAGCCACTTCAGATCCTACAAAACTGTTGAATCAAACTGCACTTCATTTGTCGAGCAGCCCAAGAAGATTTCACAATTATGAATCAGGACCTTTAGCAGTAGATAAGAAAACTGTACCAAAGAAATAATCTAATTACCGGAGGAATGAGTAAACAGGAATAGGTATACAAAGCTGACCAGTACTAATTTCCTTCCATGGTTACATGCTGTAAACTCCAGACACAAGGGTTTCATGAGACTGCTGCATTTCTTTTGGAAAGCAGCCAACATTCAATATCACTCTGAGAGCATTAGGCACACTTGCGCAGTCCCACTGGTACAGACAGTACAAATACTGTAAGTACATAACAAAATCTGCGTTCATCTGGTTTATACTGCTGCTAACTATGACAGCCCCTTTAGAACAGCATCTGATAAGGGTAATGCAAACAGGAGCAACCATTTCTCAGAAAGAAATGGCAAAAGTTACCAGCAGGAAATGACAGGGACTCTGAAGCATTTCAAACATACAGCATTCCCACTGAGGCTTAGACGGTTCCTTAATATAACTCCTCAAAACTATGACTGCATGGAACCTCTCAATGACCCCTTTCCTTGAAGCAGAGACTTCAGTGATCTCTGCCTCACCAGTACTGGCTGGATTAGTTAATCATCAACTGCGATCATTTCTCTCTGCAGGAATTACTGCTTAGCCTTAAGCGATAATGAAGAACCTCCTGCTTTCAGTTAACAGGTTACTAAAGGACAAGTGAATTGGAGCATGCAGGGCTTTACATTCTGTATGAAACTGAAGTATTCTATTTAACTACTCCGATTAGTACAAAATCCATATGGATGGCTGGATATATCCAAGCTTGAGGGGCAAACTTCAGCTCTCAAAATATGTAATGTCCCCTTTAGACTTTTCTCTGATCCACACTCAGCAACATCCTTCTTCCCCATGGCAGCAGTCCAGCAAAACAAAAGGTATTTGGACACCGTCGTCAAGGCTGCAGGTGATAATCTTCCCCTATTTAACACCAGGCAGATTATGCCCACGTTTAACAGTACAATGGCAATCCACACTAGCATAGTTACAGTTTATGACTGTTAACATGTGGCTGGGATTTGTAACCCCCAAAAGGTCAAAATTTAAACTCTCAGCTGTCCCATCTGGGCAAAGTACCACACAGCACCCTACAGGATTGAGTGCTGGCTAAATCGTCCTGCCAGTGGAAGGGTGAGAAAGCATATTAAAAAGGCAAGAAATATCATAGGCAAAACAAGATTGAAGGAAAAATACCACTGTACTTGAATCATTATAAGGTTCCATGCAGTACAAGAAGACTATCAAAAATCAGAGATGTGGCACTCTGAGGTAGACAGGCCTGACACTGGCATGAGCTCTCTACACAAAGTGCAGTATGCCTCATCAGAAACTGTTGTCGATCTTGGCCATGCTCAAGGAGTCCTTTACACAACACAGGACGTTTCCAACAGCTGCCATTGATTAGATGAAAGGGAAATGATGCCTTTCCACCAGCTCAAAGACGGCTATTATTATTTTTTTAATTGCTGACCAGCCCAAAACCAGTGTCATCATGCACCTCTAATTAACCTAAAGGACTTTCCAGTGGTTTTATACTTACTTTGCTTGACAGTTACTACACTGTTAAATTAGAGAACACACTCAAAAAGGTGCCAGCAGAATCCAAATTCCAATTTCTATTTTCCAAGCAGATTATTGGGAGCTTTAGGTGCTATCTCAGCATCACCATCTTGACCAAGAATGTCATCCTTGGCTCAGTTGGCATAGCACTCAAGTCAGAAAGCTGTAGCTTCCAACACTGCTTCAGGTCTTGCACATATGATCTAGGTTGACATTTCAATGCCATACTGAGGAATGGAACATTACATCAACCCTCCATCTGCTCTCTTTTGGCAACATTCAAAGAGCAAGGTTGTCCTGATGGTATACAAGCCAGCATTTAGCTCACTCAACATGAAAAAAACAAACCATTTATCTCATGTGTTGCTTGTGATCTGTCCATGCACAAAAATGGTGGCAGCATTTTCCTACAAAGTTACATGTCAACACTTCAAAAGGACTTAAGTAGCCTAATTGAAGCAAAATATTCTAAGGTTATTACAGAGGCAAATATCAAATCATTTGAATTTATACAACAGGGAACTTGGACAAGATGGGAGAATGCGGTTGAGAGGAAAGTGACCTGGACTGATCTTTGGAAAGCCGAACCACACCGCATCCAATTTCTCATCCAGACAGTGTACAATGTGCTTCCAAGCCCATCAAACCTGCATACATGGGGCAAAGCAGTCACCTGCGTGCCCACTGGGCTCCAAGCAAGGAACCCGGGAGCACGTCCTCAGCGGCTGTGCAAGGGCACTTGGTGAGGGACGGTACAGGTGGAGGCATGATCAGGTCCTAAAGACCATCACTGAAGCCGTCAGCACAGGAGTTGAGTGGGCGAAGCGGTCCCGACCCTCCAAGCAGACCATTGCCTTTGTCAGAGCTGGGGAGCAGTCAATACCCGCCAAAAGAACATCTGCAGGCATTCTGACCTCTGCAAGGGACTGGCAGCTGTTGGTGGACCCCGAACGGCAGCTGAAGTTCCCCAACCATATCACAGCCACCACCCTGCGACCAGACATTGTCTGAGTCTACTAAGCAAGTGGTGCTGCTGGAGCTGACAGTCCCATGGGAAGATCGCTTGGAAGAGCCCTTTGAAAAGAAGCTCTCCAAGTATGCAGGACTGGTCAGCAACTGTCAGCAGGCTGGATGGAAAGCGAGGTATCTCCCAGTGGAGGTTGGTTATAGGGGATTCGCAGCCCGTTACAGCCTTCAGCAATTTGGGCATCCAGGGAGAGAGGAAGAGGAGAGCCATCCACAGTACCACCGATGCGGCAGAGAGGGCCTCAAGATAGCTGTGGCTCAAAAGAGGGGAGACATGGAGTCACAAGTAGCTAGCCATCTGGACACAAGCTGGGGTCTGATCAGCCCCGGCTGGGTCACCTGGAGGAGGTTGTATGATGTTGAAAGACCCAAAACACCCGATGATTCCAGGAACATCACTGAAGATGTGTCCAGAAGCATCAGTAGATGTATGACAGCATTGCCACGGTTATATTTTCCTGCCACTATTTTCCTTCATGACCTTAGCACTCGAGCACTCAGTCACAGAGTTATACAAGCCCTATGGCCCATCACATTTGTCTGCATTAAATCTGTATCCTTGTATGTGCTGATTATTCAAATACCTGTATAAATATACCACTAAAATATAACAATTGTATCTGACTCCAAACCTCCTCTGGTAGTGAGTGCAACTATTGATGACCATAAAAACTAACCCTTCAAGTTCCCTTTAAAAGTTCTTCTCACCTGAAACCTCTGTCCTCTCACAGGGGAAAAAAAAAAGATTCTGACTGTCTACCCTATCCTTGCTTTTTAAAACTTTATATACCTCAATAACGTCATCCCAAGCCTCCTTGGACAAACAAATCCAGACTAGCCGATCCTAAAGTCCTCCCTTCCAGGGAACACTCTCATGAATTTCTTCTGCACTTTCTCCAGCTCATCCATCCTTCCTATTGTGTGATGACCAGAACAGCAAACAATTATCCAAGTGGGATCCAACTAGTGTTTTGTGAAGCTGCAACATAACACCTCATCTTTCACGTCCAGCCTATGAAGTCAAGCATGCTGTATGACTTCTTGACCATTCCAACTTCACCATGAAGTCACTGCACCCTTCAGCTGCATAGCTCCCTAAATTTCCCCAGCACAAAATAAATTGCTTCAAATCTGTCAAAAGGTCAACCTGATAATTTAACCATTTCTCTCTTCGAGCTTGGTGCCTGACCTGGTAAACATCTCCAGCTACTTCCTTCCCCATCACCATCCAAAATTAGGTCTTCTGTACTCTTATATTTATGAAGATCAGCAGTGACATGAAACATCCCAAGGAGTGTAGTGAGGGCAGGAATGCAACTCAAAGGAACATGATAATTCCAGTTTATATTAACACACATCATTTCACTTGCCAAAAATATTTTATAAACAAACAACCTTTTAGTTTAAATTCCATGCAAGCTTCGGAAAAAAATAGATGCTGGAAATCAGAAATACTAAAATTTCTGGGAAAACTCAGTTTACCATTCAGGAAATGCAGAAGGGGTAAAAAGTAACTGCTTCAGGTCAATGACCTTCTCTCTGTAACATTGTCACTATCTTGGTAATGTCCTTAAACATCACAGACTTTCATAATCTGTACACTTTCCTAATTCTGGGAAAACTAATGTTTCAGATGATCACAAAGGCAGGACAGGCAGGACTTTGGGTGGATTTGAAAACAGGAGCAACTATTTTAATAATAAATCAAGACATTACTGTAGTAGCGACCAGCATGGGTCCGCAAGTACAGGAGTAATAAATGATGGAAGAAGAGACTGGTACCAGTTCAATGGTGAAGCTATAAACAAGATGTTAATAGACTTAACACAGTAAATGTGGAGCAGCAAGAAGAATACGTAGCCACATAATTTTGCTGCATTTGCAGCACAAAATTCATTTGTCATTTTGAAGTTTGTTTTGGTCTCCGTTGATCTATGTCACAACTGCCGAGGTCAGTGTTGGTCACCAAGAAATGTGAGAAACAATCAAGGTCTACAAACATCACACATGAGACTGAATCCTAGAGAATGAAATAGGATGAAAATGTTACCCAGTCTTGAAAAGAGGAAACCATTGTGTATATATAATGGGGGGGGGCAGTGGGGGAGAGGAGGGAGAGGAACAGGTATTGATTGATTTGATAAAGCTAAAGATAAAGCTAAACTGAAAGCAGCAATTCAACAAAACTCACCACAAGCCAAACAAGGCATCATGCATCCTAATTGATGAACCGGTTTCTCACCAATCTGTTTTACTTCGGTGCAAATTAACACCAGAAACAAAGATACAGTTGAAACAGAAGCAAAAGTATTGTTGATTCTTTGTTTGTCATCTAGTTAGCAAAGTCTGTGATAGGATGAGATCATCATCCACCTCTCGTTGAATGTCACCATGCACAAAAGAAATGGTACATGTCCCAGTTTTTCTCCAACAGCTCTGCTGTTTTCCTGGCACTGAACCCAGACAGGCCCCAATTGCTGCTGGAAGATTAAGCTAGTGATCTATCAGAAACCTACTCTTCTTTCAGCCTGTGTTGCCTATGAGCACACCAAAGTATGGGGATACTTGTTACTTCCTTAAGCCTATTCAACTATCTACAGGCAAAGGCTATTCAACCCTGAATACAGCGCGAATTATATACAGCAGACTAAAAAATATTATTTGCCTTTGCATCCATTTAGAATGTACGAATTTTCTATGAAATATTCTACAAAAGATATCATTTACCTGGAATTTTGCAATGTCTGCTAAATGCTAGCACTCAACAAGTGATCTCAAATAGAATAGATAAGAATTTGACTTGAAGGCAGGAAGCAGCGATTAATCATAATTAGCTGTTTTTCAGACCAGAGGATGGTAGATACAAATGCTCCCCAAGTTTCTGTATTGAAACTCTTGCTTCTTTGAAAGATTTGATATCACTTAAACATGGGTGTACAGGGTAAACTTACAAAATTTGCAAATTTTACATAGCTTGGCAGCATGTTAAATAATGAGGAAGGAAGTCATAGACTCAAGACAACAGATGAGCTGGCTGAATGGGAAGACAAGCAGCAGATAAAATTTAATAGCATAGCGCACCGCGATCAATTTTGGCAGAAAGAAGAATGAGTCATAATGAAAACTGAATGGCAGAGTTCTAAAAATGCAGAAACAGAAGAATCTGGATGTACATGTATATAAAATCCATGAAAGTGGCAAGCCATGTTAAGAGAGCAGTCGAAATTCATAAATTTAGACCTGTAGTAAAAATGTTTTAGAAGCCCAGCTGATCAAATACAAAATACTAGCATAATGTATCCAATTCTGCTTGCTACACCTTGAGAATAATGCAGGAGGTTCTAGTGAGGCAGATATGATTAACTAAAATGATTCATCAGCTGAGAGGTGATACTGAGGCAGAGGTGGTTGTTCTTAAAGCACAGAATGTTGAAAGCTAGAGATGTATGGGTTCACTATTGTTTCCCACTGGCAGATAATTCCATTTTGGGCAAAGATCTAAAGAGGATACAAGAAAATGCTTTTTTGTTAACTTCTGTTGCAGTTATGATATGCAATTCATGATCTATAGAGATGGTGAAAAAAAAATACCTTGACCTGCATCTTTATAAAGGGACAACACACTGAAGAAACTGTGTTGCGGAGGCATCCAAGGAGGGAAACTGACAGTCAACGTTTTGGGTCAAGACTCTTTATCTGGATAGGTGATGACTGACCCACCGAGTTCCTCCAGCATCTGCACTCTTACGTTTCCATCTTCAAAAGGGAATTGGACAGATATAGTTGACAGTGCTTTGGCAGGAGAGCAAACAATGGAAATGGAATTACTCAGAAAGGAGATAGCACAGAGTGCATGGACTGAATAGTGTGACACATAACAACTATGATGTTATTTCATATTAGTGATAATTTCTCAGCAGAGTTGAGAAATTTGAAAGGCAGACAAGTTGATAAAAATGTGACCCCAGGTAAGCAATATTGATTTAGCACAAAATAGTAAACAGCTAAGGAGTAAACTGAATAGAAAACAATGACAAGGGCACATTTTAACAGATTAATTTATTACTCATTCATATTCACCATATGACATTGATTTGAAATATTTGAAACTAAATCAGAACAGGACAGCAACATCTCAAGCTAAGAGTATAAAGTATTAATGTAGAGAAACCAGATGCCAGTTACAAAATTTGTCAAAATAAGAAACATTTTTATACTAGTGCAGAGTAGGGAAATGCCTAAGTCATCGCAAACACTAGAAAAATTTAATAAAAATTTAAGTTTATATTTGGGTTAGACTGTGCATCTTCAAGCACTTAAAAGAAATTCAACACAATTTGAAAATATCTAATAAGATTACCAGTATATCCATGTCAAATAAACTGTGCACACAACAGTCACTCTGAGTTTATATATTTGTGTTTCATCCTTTATCACTAACGTGGAAAAACGAAACTGACTGCATGACAAATGTGATCACACTCAATGAATGCTGCAATTTCTGAGCCTCCAGCAAAAGGCATGTCTTTAGAACAGGTAGCAAAATAAAAAAGTTATATGTTATGATGTATTGACTGCAATTAAACTTACTGAATTTAACACAAAGGAGCAGTAAGCTGGCCTGCCTAGCCATTATTTAACAATGGTATGTAATTGACCATCTGCCAAACAAGCTGCCACCAAGATTTGGAGGCATGCACTTTCAACCCAAAGATGAAATCTTTAAGTGTGCAAGGTAGGGTTTTGGCAGGCCAGAATTTTTGCTCTGCAAACCTGCAAATAAAATACAACTACAAATTTGGCTCAGACTGTGCATTTTAAACACACTTTCCAGAGGAAAAAAGTAATTAGTGATCCCAACTACATTCATAAATATTAGAAAAATGTTCAACTCAGATAAAGTTTGCTCCCGGGATTTATTAAATGAAGCCACTTTACCCTAGTGCAAAATGCCAGTACCTATTTATTTTTGTAATGCAAAGTTGTCAATCCATGATTTAGCCTCCTCAAAGTCCGATTTTTTTATGATCTATCTGACATACTGCATCAACTTATCTAACATGCATCAATTCCCACCAAGACCAAATCCTCTACTTATACACCACTAAGTGTGGCATTGTTATCAATTTTAGAACAACATTTAAAATTCCCAAGTGAAAATTTGAGCACATTTCATCTATACGCATTCTCAATTTGGTGCAAAAGTTGAAGGACAAGTCTTACTCCGATAGGCATTCTCTGAATTACAATGAAACTGTTTCCTCTGAAATTCTTTATTCACTTCTCACCACACTTCATCTGAGTCAGCAAATTCAAAAGTCTCCTCTTCAACCACAGTTCCTTAAATTAGGCCCTTCTTTTATTGTTCCTTAAAAAGGCTTTCCAACTTGTTTTAAAGGGATTGAGCTTGCCTTCTGCACAAAGAGCACTATTTAAATTCATGCCATAAATATCTATCAGGTCACGCTGCACACAGCCTCTCCCATCACACTGGAAAATAACAGAGAGGCCTGTGCCATTTATCTGCACTAAATGTGTGGGGTGGCATGATAGTGTAGCGGTTAGCGTAACGCTATTACAGCCCCAGCAACCTGGATTTAATTCCGTCGCTGTATGCAAGGAATTTGTATATTATAACCATATAACAATTACAGCACGGAAACAGGCCATCTCGGACCTTCTAGTCCGTGCCAAACGCTTACTCTCACCTAGTCCCATCTACCTGCACTCAGCCCATAACCCTCCATTCCTTTCCTGTCCATATACCTATCCAATTTTTTTTTTTAAATGACAAAATCAAACCTGCCTCTGCCACTTCAACTGGAAGCTCGTTCCACACAGCTACCACTCTCTGAGTAAAGAAGTTCCCCCTCGTGTTATACCTCTAAACTTTTGCCCCGTAACTCTCAACTCATGTCCTCTTGTTTAAAACTTCCCTACTCTCAATGGAAAAAGCCTATCCACGTCAACTCTATCTAATCCCCTCATAATTTTAAGTACCTCTATCAAGTCCCACTCAACCTTCTACACTCCAAAGAATAAAGACCAAATTTGTTCAACCTTTCTCTGTAACTCAGGTGCTGAAACCCAGGTATCATTCCAGTAAATCTCCTCTGTACTCTCTCTATTTTGTTGACATCTTTCCTATAATTCGGTGACCAAAACTGTACACAATACTCCAAATTTGGCCTGACCAATACCTTGTACAATTTTAACATTACATCCCAACTCCTATACTCAATGCTCTGATTTATAAAGGCCAGCATACCAAAAGCTTTCTTCACCACCCTAACCACATGAGATTCCACCTTCAGGGAACTATGCACCATTTTTCCTAGATCCCTCTGTTCTACTGCATTCTTCAATGCCCTACCATTTACCATGTATGTCCTATTTTGATTAGTCCTACCAAAATGTAGCACCTCACATTTATCAGCATTAAACTCCATCTGCCATCTTTCAGCCCACTCTTCTAACTGGCCTAAATCTCTCTGCAAGCTTTGAAAACCTGCTTCATTATCCACAACTCCACTTATCTTAGTATCATCTACATACTTACTAATCCAATTTACAACCCCATCATCCAGATCATTAATGTATATGACAAACAACGTTGGACCCAGTACAGATCCCTGAGGCACACCACTAGTTATCGGCCTCCAACCTGACAAACAGTTATCCACCACTACTCTCTGGCATCTCCCATCCAGCCACTGTTGAATCCATTTTACTACTTCAATATTAATACCTAACGATTCAACCTTCCTAACTAATCTTCTGTGTGGAACCTTGTCAAAGGCCTTATTGAAGTCCATATAGACAACATCCACTGCTTTACCCTTGTCAATTTTCCTGGTAACCTCTTCAAAAAATTCAGTAAGATTTGTCAAACATGACCTTCCACGCACAAATCCATGTTGACTGTTCCTAATCAGACCCTGTCTATCCAGATAATTATATATACTATCTCTAAGAATACTTTCCATTAAATTACCCACTGCTGACGTCAAACTTACAGGCCGATAATTGCTCGGTTTACTCTTAGAACCCTTTTTAAACAATGGAACATGCGCAGTACACCAATCCTCCGACACCATCCCCGTTTCTAATGACATTTGAATATTTCTGTCAGAGCCCCTGCTATTACTACACTAACTTCCCTCAAGGTCCTTGGGAATATCCTGTCAGGACCCGGAGACTTATCCACTTTTACATTCCTTAAAAGCGCCAGTACTTCCTCTTCTTTAATCATCATAGTTTCCATAACTTCCCTACTTGTTTCCCTTACCTTACACAATTCAATATCCTTCTCCTTAGTGAATACCAAAGAAAAGAAATTGTTCAAAATCTCCCCCATCTCTTTTGGCTCCACACATAGCTGTCCACTCTGATTCTCTAAGGGACCAATTTTATCCCTTTTTTTTGCTATTAATATAACTGTAGAAACCCTTTGGATTTATTTTCACCTTACTTGCCAAAGCAACCTCACATCTTCTTTTAGCTTTTCTAATTTCTTTCTTAAGATTCTTTTTACATTCTTTATATTCCTCGAGCACCTCATTTACTCCAAGCTGTCTATATTTATTGTAGATCTCTCTCTTTTTCCGAACCAAGTTTCCAATATCCCTTGAAAACCATGGCTCTCTCAAACTTTTAACTTTTCCTTTCAACCTAACAGGAACATAAAGATTCTGTACCCTCAAAATTTCACCTTTAACTAGCCTCCATTTCTCTATTACATCCTTCCCATAAAACAAATTGTCCCAATCCACTCCTCCTATATCCTTTTACATCTCCTCAAAGTTAGCCTTTCTCCAATCAAATATCTCAACCCTGGGTCCAGTCCTATCCTTCTCCATAATTATATTGAAACTAATGGCATTGTGATCACTGGACCCGAAATGCTCCCCAACACATACCTCTGTCACCTGGCCTATGTCATTCCCTAACAGGAGATCCAACACTGCCCCTTCTCTAGTTGGTACCTCTATGTATTGCTGCAAAAAACTATCCTGCACACATTTTAAAAACTCCAAACCATCCAGCCCTTTTACAGAATGGGCTTCCCAGTCTATGTGCGGAAAATTAAAATCTCCCACAATCACAACCTTGTGCTTACCACAAATATCTGCTATCTCCTTACAAATTGCTCCTCCAATTCTCGCTCCCCATTAGGTGGTCTATAATACACTCCTATAAGCGTCACTACACCTTTTCCATTCCTCAATTCCACCCAAACAGCCTCCCTGGATGAGCCCTCTCATCTATCCTGCCGAAGCACCGCTGTAATATTTTCTCTGACAAGCAATGCAACACCTCCTCCTCTTGCCCCTCCGATTCTATCACACCAGAAGCAACGAAATCCAGGAATATTTAGTTGCCAATCACACCCCTCCTGCAACCATGTTTCACTAATAGCTACATCATCATATTTCCAGCTATCAATCCATGCTCTAAGCTCATCCACCTTTCTTACAATGCTCTTAGCATTAAAATAGATAACATTTAAGAAACTCTCCACCTTTTACTCTGTTTATCCCTGATGGTGCTGACAACTTTATTACCTTTTTCTTCCTTCTCCCCTACATCTTCAGTCTGAGCACTCCCCTTCTCTGTCATCTGCCTATCCTCCCTCACACACTGTCTACTAGCTTTCTCTATTTGTGAACTAATCTCCTCTCTTGTCTCTTCTCCTATTATCCCTGTGCTCCAGTTTCCTCCCACATTCCAAAGGTGTACGGGTCAGTAGAGTAATTGGGTGGTGTGGGCTCATGGACCAGAAGAGCCCGTTACTATGCTGAATCTCTAAATACAAACAAAATAAATAAATAGCCTTGAGGTTAAGTTTCTGCAATGTAACACTGATTACTTTCAAATTAAGGAACAGATATCCCATTTGTAAATAATTCCACATTTCTTATAGATGTATCCAACATCTAAATAAGTTATACCCATTTCAGTAACCTGAATACAGTGATCCAAATATTTGAAGCATAATTTTGGTATGTTCTTAAAATTATAAAAACCTCATTTGTTCAAATCTCAGGTCCTCACAAACACGCTGACATGCTCCAAAGTCTTTCAAAGAAGTCAACTTGGGGAAAATAACCACTTTCATTCAAAGTACTAACAAAGGTACTAACTTATTCAAACTATAACACAAGCCTTGTGTACCAGGTAACAGAAACATAGATTTGTAGAAGCACAGGAAACCATTTCATCCATTGAGTTTGCAGTCTCCTTGTAGAGCAATTCCAGTCTGTTTCCCCAAGGCCCTTCAAATTATTGTCTTAGCCAAGCCACCTCTTGAAGTTACATAGTGATATAGTGACAACTATATAGTTATATAGTGACAACAGCTTCTCTTTCCAAAAACTTGTTTGTTTTTTTTTAAATTATTTAACCCAATGCCATCTCCCCTTCAGCAGGTACAAGCCTAGCCTTTCTTCAATTAATCCATCCATCCCAGAGATATTGGTCTAGTTACACCTTCTCTGAACTGCTTTCCTAAATAAAGAGACTAACAATCTGTGCAGTTCTACAGAAGCAGTTTCACCAAATGTCCTATATAACTGAACACAAGCTCCCAACATCTTATATTTAAATTTCCAGCAATAAATAATAATATTCTGTTAGCTTTCCTAATAGGTCTCTTCCTAAAAGACCAATGCCTTTAACATGTCTTGACAACCAGAAAAAAAAATCCATTTATGCCTACAGTCAGTTGCTTATCAGCAACAGCCATTACTGCCTTCTAACCATGGCAATAATGCTCCCATCTACACCATGTACTATTATTTTCCAAAATTACCTTCATGCATCATCTTATCTAATGCTCTCTGGAAATCTAGAATACAACATACACATTCCCCTCTATCCACAGAATTCCCAATAAATTAGTCAAATGATTTTGTTTACACAAAACCAAACGGACTTTGGCTCACAAGAATTTTATTTTGTTATGACATCTTTAATTCTGCTCCTATATCTTATGGTCTTAATGATACATCGGTACAGGGTAAATACAAAAAGGTGACAGTAATTCAGTTTTCTTCTCTTTCCATTGATGCTGCTCATCTGTCGGGTACTTCTAGGATACAATTGTTTCAGATTTACAACAAATGCTGTGTTTCCTTTCTCACACTTCCAATACAATCTCCCCCCCTCCCCCCTTAACGGCCAGCACTAAAATCCATGCTACCTCCACTCTGGCATAAACATTTCCTACCACTCCTGGCAACTCAAAAGAAAATTCATATTTTCTCACTTTACCAGTACTGACCTGATACACTAACGCTTTTTTCTCTCTCCATATACCTACTGAAGTGTCCTGAAGGGTCTTGGCCAGAAACGTTGATTGTTCATTCATTTCCATAGATGCTGCCTGATCTGCTGAGTTCCTCCAGCATTGCATTTTCATTGTGATTTTATTTCAAATTTGGATACTCCACAGTATTTTACATTTTGAAGAGATGCTGTTCTAAAGTTAGTCGTTAAGTACTCAAACAACTAACTTTGTCAAACTACAAGTTATTTAACCTTATATTGCACAAATATCATCCAAATGCACTTGCACTATTTTGCAAGTAGAGTGCACTAAACTGGCCAGACATTCTAGGCACCCGTCTCTGTGTTAAATAAATTTGCCCTGCATATCTCCTTCACCAGTGAACACTGAAGAGAAATACTAGTTTAAAATTCCACCCATACTATGCTGCTCTCTAAGGGACTGACTCTCTCCCTAGCCACCCTTTTAACCAATAGAACTTCTTGGGATTTCCCCATTACCTACCTGCCAGATCCACCTCTTACCTTCTCTTTGCACTCCTGATTACCCTCTTCACAATGTCCTTAGTCTTTTTATAGACATTAAGGGATTCATTCGCCTCCAACTTGTTAAAACCTTCATTTTCTTATCAAACCCTCAGTATCTCTCATTATCCAGTGTTTCCAAAATTTGCCAAGTTTACCCTTCACCCTAACAGCAACATGTGGGCCCTAGACCCTTGAAATCCTATTTTGAGTATTAATTAAAGTAACATGCAATAGTATGGAAAACCTGCTGGCTGGCATCAAAGTCCCAAAAGTGCCTGATTGTCTATTTTACCATGCACCAAGTTTTAAAAAGCCTTTCCTAATTTAAAATGATCTTTTCTAAAATAAAAAAACTCCCAATTTTTTAAAATCATTTACTGCTTCCTGTATAACTAACTAGGGAAGCCATGTTCAACAGCAAATATTTAGTTGGTAAATTTTGGAGAAGTAGAGCAATGAAGGGCAGCAGCACCATGTTATTGACTGTGGGTCAATGAAGGGCAGTAGGGACACGTTATTGGCCATGGGTCAATGAAGGGCAGTAGGGACACGTTATTGGCATGTTCAGTTATATACTTCCATGATCCAACAGTCTCACTCCCATTGATCAAAGGGAACATCAAATCTGTAATGTTTTTGAGATATCATCATCCAGTGTCACCCAGCTGGGTGAGGCCGTATTTGGCCACTTCTATTCTTATCTACCCAGAATTAACTAACAAATCAACTGAAATACTTCACTTCCTGCTGTGCAACATTTCTGGTCTCCCCCACCCCAAGTTTATTCACAGCCCTTGTTATTTCAGATTCATAGGTCGCTCTTTAGCAAAATCTTTTCTGTGTACAAACTGATAACCTATTTGTATAACATTGTCAAATCTAATGAATCCAACAAACTCTCTAAGTCAAAATTTTGCCCACCAATATACCGAGACGGTTGAAGTCCTTGTCAAACTGCTCTATATTCACCAGCCTACCCTTTTCATTGATATCCATTTCAAGTTGAAATAGCGATCACAATTTTGGTGTGATTTTTAATACAGAAATGAACCATAGATATTAAGTAGGTGCTCCATAGGTATTAAGAAATACCATAAAGCAGCACTCAGCTCATCTCCTACTAAAGCACTCAAGGAAGTGAAGTACACACCAATGTCTGTCAGCCCATATGGTCATCCACAATTCTGGTATCTGAGTCTCAAAAACATGCTGGCAAATTAATTGGCAGCTGTACACTATCCAATAGTTCTGCCAAGTAGAAGTGGTAGAAAAGGAGCAATTGACGGGCAAAGAAAAAATATGATACAGGACAACAGAAGGAAATGAGAATCAGACTGATGGGATTGATCTTCTGGAAGACATCAGCAGCTAGTGGGCAGAATGGCCTCCTATGTCACACTAAGCCTGTTGCTCACTCATCATTTCAGTGCACCTACTGAAGTACAATGGCTCCTAGTTTAATATCAAGTATTATATTTCACTGTTTATTTTCAAACTTTGCATCCCATCTCGGATCTCTCCCAGCATCGCACACCACCATAATTCCAGGTGCCAGGGCCAAATTCAAATTCCTAGTCCAAACTTCTCCATCAGTTTCCTCCTCAACCAAATTTTTGGTCAATAGGACTAGTGTCATCTCATGTGACTGTTTTACCATGTTAGGTACACTGTAGAAATAGTCTTAGCAGAGAGCAGGTAATGCAAATATTCAGATTGATTCCAAAAAAACAGGGTGACTGGTGCCTCTCTAAAAAACCATCAGCGGACGCAAGAAATTCTCACGAGTGCTACAGCAGAGGTTTATCCCAAGTGTGTAGGTGAGTGGCAAAATCTGGCAGAGCTGCATTAACGGAACTGTGGCCAGAATAAAACAGGATTAGTGTAGGAACACTAGCTAATAGTAACCACAGATTTGATGGGCTGAAGAGACTCCTTTACACTGTGGTGATTTTGTGGTACCTTCAGAAGGACCCATTGTTTTTATTTGTTAGCACAAAACATCAATTGATTTTCTCTGTCCTACCTCACTCCACAACCCCTTCCTTTCCCCAAGCTTATATAGTGCCGAGCTAAAGCTTCCCCGTCCAGCAGCAAAATTCAACACTTCCACCCCAGATGAAATCAAGGGTTTTGCTAAAACTCACAGCTTGTTACTTATTAATCTTTTCCTATCCTTCTGGGCACCTTATACATAATTTATGCACACAATGCAAAGAAATCACTTGTTTTCTTTATGAACACAGTTCTGTTCTGGAAAATAAACCATTGCAATACTTTGTTCAATACAGGCGTGTGCTCCCATCTGCTGCTTTGAGTGCAGATTGTGTCATATGGGACACACACAGCCCAGCATCTGTTGTTCTCCACGCCTCACTATCTGCTAAACCGGCAGTTTGACAGGCATCAATCACATGACAACACTGACCACAAGCCCCAGAGGGAAGCCATTTTCAAGCCAAATACAGCAGGCAGCATCAATAAATCAGGCTTCAATGTTTTATGGTGCTACATCTGCAACAAGACAAATCACAATACACTAAAGGAGGACAAGAAGGCAACAGCAAGCAAAGTAATTCTGTTTTTTTAAACTACAGTAAGCATTCATGCCAAGTGCAGTATATACAGTATTTCAGTACTATTTGAAAAATATTGTAAATATATTGTTTGATTAAGCAGTCTTTGTTTATATAATTATGGATTATATGCAAGTAAAACGTGAAAGGTATATGTCACTATGCCCCCACGTCATATGTCAGAGTCTTACTAAAAAAGGAAAAGGTATTAAGTAGACACCACCCCGGTTCCTGTGTTTTTCTCTCTCTGTTCGTTTCTGGAGTATAGACACAAGATTGGCAATAAGGAAGTCTCAAAGTGAACCCAAAATGACTATCTAACTGTTGAAGCACAGCACGTTTTCCTTCAGAAGGAGAGAGAGCAAGAGATGTTTGAGTTATAAAAATATGTGGCATATTTTTCTTTGGAAGGGGAGAGAAATATTTGAGTTCAAAAAAAGGCAGAAAACTGATGAAATTGACAACTACGAGTATGACCACAGGTTTATAGACAGTGAGTACTAGGTGAAAACAATAAATTAAAAAAGCAGAAATGGCTGGCTAAATTGGAAAGATAGACGCATTTCATTGCACAACAGATAACTGGATGATGTACATTGAACAAATTCAGCAGTATTTTGAAGCAAAAGAAATAACCAATGAAAAATGAGTGCCAATGTTGCTGAATGCAATGCATGAAAAAGCATATTTTGCTTAGAAGTTTGACTGCTCCAACCAAACTAGCCAAAATGAACTTTGCTGATATCATAAACATAATGCAGGAACATTTAGAATGAAAACCACTGTTGATTGCAGAACGCTTTAGATTTCTTAAGCAGAATCAAAAGGAAGGGGAGGGTTTCAGCTTATGTGGCTGAATTGAAGAAATTGTCGGAGCATTGTCAATTCAGTGATGGGCTTAATAATGCACTGAGAGATTGCTTAGTTGTGGAGTCTTACAAGAAAGCATTCAAAAACAGCAAACTGAAACACACTCGCATTTAAAAAGAACAGTTGAAATAGCTGTATCAATGGAAACAGTAGACAGGCATGCATTTGAGTTGCAGTCATTAATGACATTAGTGTAGACAAAATTGCCATCTCTCAACTGAAACCTGCCTGGCCCAAATTGTCCTACTGTTGTGGTAGGACACCACAACACCATACACCAGAACAGTACAGGTTTAAAGGCGAAACTTGAATAAAATACAACAAAGTAGGACACATACAAACAATGTCAAGCAGAAAAAAATAAATGCACTGCACAGGGAAGAGAGAAAGATAAAAAGTCAAACTGCAGTTTCAAAAAGAGCACTAATCTGCATGCTGTTGATGAAAAATCTGATAATGGTGAGTGACATAGGACTGAGCAGCATTGAGGATTACAATGTGAAAACTAACAAGAGACAAGCATTACAGCTTACACCACAAGTGAACGGCAAATTAATTTAAATGGAATTGGAATTGGGCTCAGCTGTTTCAGCGATTCCTCTAATGAATCTGAACAGCATTTCAAAGACACTGAATGGCATTATAAAGTTCATCCAGTTCTTTATCCCATCCATGATAAAGTAGCCAGTGAGCTAGATTGCATGGAGACTGAAGAAATTTTTTCCAAGGTTGAGTGGAGTCTACTGCCAGCGGTTCCAGTAGTTAAGAATGGGACTGTCAGGATCTGTGATTTTAAGGTCACCACCAACCCAGTACTGAGATAAGATCAATACCCTCTGCCCAGGATAAAGGATATCTTTGCTGAAGTGCTTCCCTCCAGAAAGGTTTGCAAAGCAGACTTAGTTGAGGACTACCTATAGATGGAGTTGGAAGAAGATTCCAAGGTGTTTCTCACCATAAACACTCACAAAGGGTTGTATCACTATAGTCGGCTTACCTTTAGAGTAGTATCTGCACCTGCACTCTGACAGAAAGCTATGGACCAGCTGCTGCAAGGCTGCCTAGCAATCAGTGTTACCTGGGTGACATCATTGTTACTAGACAGTGTGACAAGGAACATCTCCAAAATCTCAAGACAGTGTTAAAAAGATGAGATATGGTCTCAGAGCACGACGTGACAAGTGTGAATTCTTTAAACCAAGCATCACTTACTGTGGTCACACCATTGATGCACAAAGATCACACATGTATGCTGAGAAAATTCAAGCAGTGGTGAAAGGCCAAGGGCATGTCACAGTTACAGTACCTTTTAGTATTTGTCACCTACTTTAACAGGTTCCTGCCAAACCTGCCTACTATACTTCACACCTTGAACTCATTACTACAGATCAGGAAGAAATGGCAATGGATAAAACAGCACGAGGTGGCTTTCCAAAAGGTAAAGGAAATGGTGATCTTCGCTGTACTCGGATAATGACCCACTTTATCCACTGAAACCTGCATGTGACAACTCGCCTTATAGATGCAGTCATGACACGTTATGAGTGATGGAAGTGAATACCACATAGCCTTTGTATCACATTCCCTTACTGTTGCAAAGAAAAATTACACACAGATTGACAGAGGCTTTGAGTCTGGTTTGGGCTGTTAAAACTTTCAGCCAATACATGTTTGGAAGAGAGTTTACCCTCATCACTGAACATCAACCACAGGTGTCCATTGTCAATCCACAAGAGTGTTTCACTAACAGCAGCAGCACTAATGCAGAAGTGGGCTCTGTTTCTTGGAGGACAAAATTATAAGGTCAAATTCTTTCTTTCTTTTTCAATCATATTAATTTCATAGAATGAAAACATAAAGCAAAAATACAAGTAGTAGGAGATACATTGTTACATTTAAAATGAGTAATTGTAAAACCAAATAGTAAAGGTCAAATTCAAAAGGACAACTAATCATGGAAATGCTGACAAACTGCCCCATTTATGTCCTGAAAATTTTACAAAAATTACAAAAGGGGACACTCCTCTTGCAAATCAAAACTGTCCCTTTTGCGACAGAAATGATCCAAAGGGAAATCAGAAAAGTCCCCACAGTGTCCCAGACCTATGGCAACTGAAAATGGATTGAATGTGCAGCAGAAATTCCAGCTCCCCCATTGTTACTAATGCTGGGATAAACTTGTCCTTGACAGGGGTTGCCTTATGTGAGGACTGAAAGTTGTTGTACCATCCCAGCTGAGAGGTAAAGTGTTGGGAGGAGCTACATGCCAGTCATCCAGGCGGGATCAAAATGAAAGCACTGGCTCGAAGCTTTGTCTGGTGACCTGGGTTAGACCAGCAGATCGAGCAGCTTACCATGCATTGTTCGAGATGGCAACACGCACCCCCCCCCAAAAAAAAAATCACAGAACCTCTCCATCCCTGGTAAAGGCCTGCATTGCCCTGGCAGAGGATTCAGGTGGATTTTGCCAGACCATTCAAGGGCACTAAATTCTTGGTAGAGGTCCATGCAGCTACAATGTGGCCAGAAGTGTTCCCAATAGCCTCCACTACAGCCTTACACACTATTGATGTGTTGAGAAGCACCTTCACAAGGACTGGTGTTCAGGAACATTTAGTCAGTGACAATGGACCACAATTTGTTGCAGAATGGTTTCAATCAATCCTGAAAATGAATGGAATAAGTAGTTACATCTGCACTATACCACCCAGCTACAAATGTCTTGGTGGAAAGGCTTGTCCAGAGTCTGAAGAACACACTGCTAGCAATGTCAGGAGATCACACTCCACTGACACTTAATCAGAAGCATGCCAATTTCTTCCTTCCATAACGCAATGCATCACACTCCAGAACCAACAATTCACTGTTAATGCTGTTCCTGGGTCATTCCTTGCACTCACACCTGTATCTCCTCAAACCCAATCTCAGAAGAAGTATGCAGGATAAACAAACTGAGTCAAATCAAGGGCTCCTCAAACAAGGAGGTTCGATGTTTCACTCCTCTACAAGCAGTTCTGGTGTGGAACTACAAAGATGATCAAAAGTGGGTCCTCGGAAAGATCAAGAACAGAATCGATCAGTTGAGGAGAGCAGAGACAATTTTAGAGAAGAAAGGTGTTGACAGCCATCAGAACCACTTTCTGCAGTCCCAGAGTCAACCCTAACAACCACCATGGAGGAGGCATCAGAACCCGAGATTGTTCCACAGCCACAACTCTCACCTACCAAGCACAGTGACACCCCTCGTCAGGAAAGACATTATCCCACAAAAGAAAGCCTCCACAGAGATTAAATACTTAGACCTGAATGGGACAATTTAATATTTGCTATGCTGTGGTAACTATATAGTTGTGTTATATGATATACTGTATGATGACTAGAGTAATATGTTACATATTTGAGATGCATTCAATATCAAGTTGAAGTTTATAGCTAAGCAGAGATTGTAAAAATATTGTTTGATGAAGCATTTTGTTTACATAATTCATATGGGTTATATGTAGGAAGTACGTGAATGGCATATGTCAAGAAACCAAGTAGACACCATCCTGGCTCCTGTGTTTTTCTTTTGATTAGTTTCTGGAGTACAAAATGTTACAATAAGAAATGTTTCCAGTGAATTTTATGTGTCTGAAATTCCCTTCTTACACTGATGAAAATGGGATACAAAAATGACCCCAAAAAAAAGTTCACTTTTCTTCAAATATCTATGCAGAAAACCATAATGTTCAACAACAACCTGGTGTCTTGGGTTTTCTTTGTTGCAATAGGACCTTACAAAAATTTAAACTGTTTTATGATCCTCCTGTCACTCACTGATCTTATATAAAAAGCACCAGTTAAAGATTTAATCCTTTATCTGTAACCGTCACTCCAAAAATACTGGTAAATGCAAATATGCCTCAGTTGCAGCTGCTCCACTCCCATGTCGGGGAAGCCTTTCCCGTCCTTTTTGCTGAACCCTTTAGCAAGCACCAAGCAGCCTTTCCTGATCTCTGCAGAGTGGTAGCTATAGTGATACAATTCTTAAATAAGAATCCTGAACCTACCAATAATTTTCACAGATTAGAAAATACAACTCTAGAAGAGTAAAGTGTTTATTTACTTAGATACAGCACAGAATAGGGCCTTCTGGCCGCACCACTCAGCAACACTCGATTTAACGCTATAGCCCATATCATAAGACAATTTTATAATGACCAATTAACCTAATGACCTGTACGTCTTTAGACTGTGGGAGGAAACCGGAAGACCTAGAGAAAACCCACACTGTCCATAGGGAAGATGTACAGAGTCCTCAGATAACGTCAGAATTGAACTCTGATGCCCTGAGCTGTAACCGCTATGCTACCATGGTGCCTTACACTCCTCCATAAGTACTCTAAAACAACACCACAAACTCCAAGCCTGCTACAGTTTTACTCCCCATTCCATCTTCTTACTTAATTACTTTTTTAAAAGTTAGAGTAACCATCACAATACAGAACCTTAGAAACTTAATGCATAGGATATCTGCATGCCAACCAAATGAGGAGAGTTTTAGATCAACTCCAGCTCTCAGTACCATAGCTTATGATATATCCAGAGCTCGTTCAATCTAATTGTTAAAAGAGTTCCTGCTTCCCTCAAGCAGAAAGTTCTAAATAAACCCTCTGATCATTTTACCAAATATCATACATTTACAGTTGAAGTCAGAAGTTTACGTACACTTAGGTTGAAGTCATTAAAACTCATTGTTTAATCACTCTACAGATTTCATATTAGCAAACTATAGTTTTGGCAAGACGTTGAGGACACCTACTTTGTGCATGACACGAGTAATTTTTACAATTGTTTACAGACAGATTATTTCACTTTTAATTGACTATATCACAATTCCAGTGGGTAAGAAGCTTACAAACAAATATCAAAAGAAATCAGCCAACACCTCAGAAAAAAAAAACAGTGGACCTCCACAAGTCTGGTTCATCCTTGGGAGCAATTTCCAAATGCTTGAAGGTACCACTTTCATCTGTACAAACAATAGTACGCAAGTATAAACACCATGGGACCATGCAGCCGTCATACCGCTCAGGAAGGAGGCGCATTCTGTCTCCTAGAGATGAACGTACTTTGGCGTGAAAATTGCAAATCAATCCCAGAACAACAGCAAAGGACCTTGTGAAGATGCTGGAGGAAACAGGTAGACAAGTATCTCTATCCACAGTAAAATAAGTCCTATATCGACATAACCTGAAAGGCTGCTCAGCAAGGAAGAAGCCACTACTCCAAAACAGCCATAAAAAAGCCAGACTACAGTTTGCAAGTACACATGGGACAAAGATCTTTTTGGAGAAATGTCCTCTGATCTGACGAAACAGAAATTGAACTGTTTGGCCATAATAATCACCGTCATGTTTGGAGGAAAAAGGGTGAGGCTTGCAAGCCGAAGAACACCATCCCAACCGTGAAGCACGGGGGTGGCAGCATCGTGTTGTGGGGGTGCTTTGCTGCAGGAGGGACTGGTGCACTTCACAGAACAGATGACATCACGAGGAAGGAAAATTATGTGGATATATTGAAACAACATCTCAAGACATCAGTCAGGAAGTTAAAGCTCGGCCACAAATGGGTCTTCCAAATGGACAATGACCCCAAGCATACCTCCAAAGTTGTGGCAAAATTGCTTAAGGACAACAAAGTCAAGGTATTGGAGTGGCCATCACAAAGCCCTGACCCTCAATCCAATAAAAAATTTGTGGGCAAAACTGAAAAAGTATGTGCGATCAAGGAGGCCTACAAACCTGACTCAGTTACACCAGTTCTGTCCGGAGGAACGGAACAAAATTCCAGCAACTTACTGTGAGAAGCTTGTGGAAGGCTACCCAAAACGTTTGACCCAAGTTAAACAATTTAAAGGCAATGCTACCAAATACTAACAAAGTGTAAGTAAACTTCTGACCCACTGGGGAAGTGATGAAAGAAATAAAAGCTGAAATAAATCATTCTCTCTACTATTATTCTGACATTTCACATTCTTAAAATAAAGTAGCGATCCTAACTGATCTAAGACAGGGAATGTTTTCTAGGATTAAATGTCAGGGATTGTGAAAAACTGAGTTTAAATGTATTTGGCTAAGGTGTATGTAAACCTCCGACTTCAACTGTGTATTGCTTTAGTGTAAGATCCTTTGCTAAGGGAAATGACCACATACAAGCATCAACTTTTACACACTTTATAATCTTTGTTTCAGAAGAGACTAGACCCCAGGTGGCCAGTCTCTCTTCACAACTGTAGTTCTTCAACCCCAGCACCATACTTGTCAATCTCCACTGCATCCTTTCTGATGCTATCACATCCTTCCTGTCATGTAGTGTATAGAATTTATAAAGAACTCCATAGTCTAATGCTTTGTACAGTGTATTATGGCCTCTGTCAATAAAGGGACATAGTTCATGTGCCACCTTCATCTTATTCATCCATCTTGCCGATGTCAGGGATCTGTGGAAGTAAACTACAAGATTCTCTTTCTATGCTCGCTTCATTATCTCAGCATTAATCATGCAGTCCCTTGATTCCTCTCTCCTTCAATTCTGGAATATGGACTTACTCATCTATGACCAACCTTACTTGGCTTTGATTGACTCTATTGACTGCCTCTAATGTGTGGGTATCGATGAACTCGCACCTCACCCCCCGGCAATTCACTGATTACTGAACAATTCATTTGCAAGTGGTACTGGTGTAGCGCAATACTTACGTCCCTGAGAAACTTCATGCTACGGAAAGCTGCTTTACAGCTGACTGTAGTTGCCTTCATGGAACAGATTTAAACAGATTTTCCCAGTTGCAGTACTACCAATGGGTACCATATAAAGCAAATAATGGCCACTAATCCATCACATCATAACCAATTTACAGAAACAAATATAATAGCAGAACTATCTGCACAAATGGACTCCAGTAAAATAGACAAGATCGTTTAAAATAGTGGTTAAATAGCAGCATTATCAAGACTATGAAGTATCAAAAAGTAGTCCACCAAATGTAATCTTTCCAACAAGTTAGCATAATGTTCGAAGTTTGCATAAACTTCAATCAAGCTCTTTGCTTCTGACATAAAAGTCAATTGGTAGCAAACACTATGAGAAATTAGAGCTAGGAAGTCAAGCTTAGGATGCAATTGGTCTACAAATTTGCACAAATCAACAGCCTCAAAGATAGAGTTAAGAATTTTAAAAAAGAATACACGAAAGGAGGTTTTGAAACAGGTATTAGTTAAAAGCTGTGATACAGTTTCAGAGTAAAGTGTGCTATATCATATTTCACAGGTCAGGATTAATTTCAGAACTGGACAATAGAAACTGTCATCTGCTTTGCCAATAAAGTCTAGAAAAGGAAACAGTGGCTCATCCTGCACACAAGCACAACACAGGCCTGCGTGTTCCAGAGTTATCAACTTGGTCAAAGGTGCATTTTAGATTACCTGAAACACGTGTGTCTTTCCATTTGTTTCAGCGGGATCAGGGAGTCTAGAGAAAGACTCAAGTCAAATTGAGGAGTATGGGCAGGAAAAAAAAATGGCAGATGGAATATAGTGAGCAGCTTTGGGCCCCTTATCCAAGAAAAGATGTGCTGGCATTGGAGATGGCCCAAAGGTGGTTCACAAGAATTATTCTAGAAATGTAAGAATTAACACATGAGGAACATAGCATAGTACAGCACAGTACAGGCCCTTTGGCCCACAATGTTGTGCCGACCCTTAAACCCTACCTCCCATATAACCCCACCCCACCTTAAGTCCCTCCATATACCTGTCTAGTAGTCTCTTAAATTTCAAAGAAATTTAAGGTGGATCGGGGCCTGTACTCATTGGAGAAGTTTACCAGAGTGGGGGGGGGGGAGAGAGCGGGGGGGGGGGGCAGTGGAGAAGAAGAATCTCAATGAAAATTATCAAATATTGAAAGGTCAGGATAGAGTGGATGTGGAGAGAATGTAGTGGGCAAGTCAAGGAGCAGAGGGCACAGCCTCAGAATAAAGGGGCATTCATTTAGAACCTGATGAGGAGGAATTTCTTTAGCCAGAGGGTGGTGAACCTGTTGAATTCATTGTCATGGATGGCAGTGGAATCAAGTCATTGAGTATATTTAAATTAGAGGTTGATGGGCTCTTGGTTCATCAGGGTGTCAAAGGAGAATGCGGTTCAGAGGGATAATAAATCAGCTATGGTGAAATGATGAAACAGACTTGATGGGCCAAACGGCCTAATTCTGCTGCTAGGTTTCATACCAGGATCTGTCCAGAAATGAGTGCCGGAAACTGAATCAGAAGGCTGAAGATGTTTCGTATGGGCCCCCAAATCCTAAGGACTTTCTACAGGGGTACAATTGAAAGCATCCTGACTGGCTGCATCACTGCCTGGTATGGGAAATGTACTTCCCTCAATCACAGGTCTCTGCAGAGAGTGGTGCAGACAGCCCAGCACATCTGTAGATGTGAACTTCTTACTAGGGCATTTACAAAGACAGGTGTGTGCAAAGGGCCCGAAGGATCATTGAGGACCCGAGTCACCCCAACCACAAACTGTTCCAGCTGCTACCATCCAGGAAACAGTACCACAGGATAAAAGCCAGGACCTAAAGACAGCTTCCCATCAGACTGATTAATTCATGCTGATACAGTTGTATTTCCAGGATATATCGCCTGGTCTGTTGTACATACTATTTATTATAAATTACTATAAATTGCACAATGCACATTTAGACGGAGACATAACGTAAAGATTTTTACTCCTCATGTATATGAAGGATATAAGTAATAAAGTCAATTCAATTCATTTTCCTGATGTCCAGGCTTAGATACAGAGGTTCACACTTAAGCTTGGCAAAGCTGTTGCATAAGCTTTATAGGGAAAAGTCACAGATACAGTTCTTTTGCCCTGGCACAGAAAAACGAGAAACTGTTTAAAAGCTCCTTCAACTTGTCATTCATGGGATGTAATTGAAAAAAAAGTTTGATATGTTGACAAATATTTATCTTATAAGCAAACAGAATGATACATCTGACAACATGTGACTGACAACATGAATATATTTTATTATATTTGCAAATGTTTTGAATACGGTGGACTTTAGAGAAAAGACAAGTCAGGTGAAACTGTCTAAATCAGTTTGTCATCCCCATTATTTATTCCATTTGAGTGTCAAAGTTGCAATTGCTCAATTCTGAGGTTGAGAGAAAACCCATTTCTAGCTTCAGGACTAGGTTCTGGAACAAGGCATTAAATATTGATGACTTCATCCAAAGCAGTACACCATTTCTGACATCAAAATCTTCTGGTCAGAAAAGATAAATGCAATAATTGTTCAGTGTTTTCTATATCACAAGAATGCAGGAACTGCTCTAGCTGTGCTTTCATTGGATGTATTACTTTAAAGTCACCTATTCAAAATATCACCAAATATATCTGACACAGAGCATTACACGCTTATAAACAACTCCCTCATGCAACATCAAGAATCTGCCTAATAAATTAAGAACTGCAATTCAGAATCACATAGAACATGCTGGGACTAACATAAGTCATGAGAAATTTTTGCACATACCTACTCTAGAAAAAAAAGACTATCATTAAGCTTGAAAATATGCACAAAGTTCTGCAGCCACAAATCCTCCATGAACTGCAGTGAAACAAAATAAAATTCTATTGCCATGATCAATGGAAAGTGAGCACCCCTACCAGCAAGATTTTAAAAAATCCTTTCTTCCCCATACACCTACATAGGTGATCAAAATTTTCAATCTTTAACTGTAGCCCTCAACATTTTTTTTTAATTAGCACATTTTTATTCATCAGAACTGGTGCCTGGATAGTGCAGCATATCCCTGCTACTTAAATGCAGGTGTTTAAAATTTACCAAGATACTGACAATACTGTTAATTCTACTGGGCAACTTCCCAATACATCGGTGATTTTCCATTTTATTTCTTCCCCAGGAAGGTAGACTTTAATCAAATGCTTCACCTACAAACCCAAAATTAACAATCGTCTGATCTACCAACCCGGCTTTATTTAAGGGAGTGGACACAGTGACCATCTTTTAAGTACTGTATCCTACATCCATGCAAGAGTCGAGGCTCCCATTTTGAAAACCAATGCAACACATAATCAGCAAGTTCTCGACCTGGAGAGTGGGTTGCAACACAGCTGGATGTGATACATTGCTTAATTACACATAATGTACATCCAAGCTCCTTTCAGTAGTAGTAGTAGTAGTAGTAGTAGTAGTAGTAGTAGATCAAAATGATGCAAGCTTATTTTGCTGATCTTATGTTTTCAGTAAAATATTTTTCATGCAGCTTTTATAACACATTAAAGAGCCCTCAGTTAAAAGGTTCACCTTTTCTGATATAACAGGCACTGAATTATAATGACTGTGAAGCTAATTTGGGGTGGTGCCTTATATACCGAATTACCTCAATAATTGAAAAAAGAATCTCCAATCGCTTATAGTTTAGGAGTTTCCTCACCCCAGATATGATTGATTCAACTCTTTTTGTGGTTAAGCAGTGGTAAATGTTGTAGCTCTACAAGAATGTTGTCAACTTGCACTTTACTTTATCATACTTCAGCTGGTATATTTAGTATTAGGCTGAAGATCCAATAGGCAAGTTTTCATGTATGGCTGTCCTGCAATTCTCATCTACATGGCACAACCAAACAAAGTGCTAGCTTTGTCGAAGTTGTTCTTGCACAAGCTACTCCCTTCTTTTGGATCCCTCAGCTAGATACAACCCTACTATAAACCAAATAGATTTTAAAGTCAATACCTCTGCCAGCTACTCTAGCAAAAAGACTTTGCCCTATAAGCCTTGCAGATTTAAGGCATGTTAACAGAATTTACTTGAGATCTATGCTTATGCAATGGAATTACACCTAAACAGCATGAACAAACTAGTACCTGTACATATGCACAACCTATTATGCATTGGACTGTAAAAGAACTGAGCCTCAAATCTGCTGACAGGTAATCTGAAGGAATCACTCACTGTTCATCAAGTCTTTGCCAATTTTCAGAGATACCCAATTATTTTCATTTTCTCCACAAAGCTCAGTTGCCCCCCCACCAAGGTTTTTTCTCTTCAAAGGTTTTCCCCATAATAACCACTGCACTGACCCCTAACATCTTATGGAAAGATGTATTTTCCCACATAGCATTAGTTAATGTATCTGAGAACTTCCTGAACTGCTGTCACTGCTGGAACTTTCCCTTTGCCTACTTCTTTATCCAGGTGACTTTGCAACTACAGCATTGATCAGATAAGCCTCACTGATCTTTTCCTGAGCTCTACTTTTCCAGGATAAGTATATTCCTACCACAGTCCACCATGAATAAACTGCTGAATAATGAAAACAGTCTCAGCACAAAAACAATCGGCAGTTCCGGACTCTAAAATTTGGGCATCAGTTTTAAACAGGCGAAAGATATTTTCACATCATATAAATTTTGCAATAATTATGTACAGGTATAATAAAACTTGTGAATTGCACGTTTATCGTACACCTTATATACTGAACACAAAAGGGATTGTTTCAAATAAACACACCAATTGGGAGCAGAAATTGACCTTACAGCCTGTCAAGCCTTCTCCACCATTTAATAAGATCATGACTAATCTGATTGCAAACTAAATTCCACATTCCCACCTACCTCTGAAACCTTTTAACTTAATATCAAAGATAGGTCTCTCTGTTACAAAAACTCTGTCTCCATTGCCGTTTGAGGGAGAATTCCATGAGCTCATGAAAACTCAGGAATGAAAAACCACCTTAAATGGATAACACATAATTGTAGATCTGCCCACAGAGAAAATATCCTCTCCACCTCCATGTCAAAATCCTTCCATCTCAAGTTTCAATCTCTTATTCTTCTAACTTCCAGCAAATACAACCCTAGCTTATCCAAACTTCAGGGCAAGCAACCTAAACCTTCTCTGAACAGCTTTCAACATCCTTCCTCAAACAAGGAGACCAATGTACAGATACTCTTTTAATCCCCCTTTTAAATGAAGCATGATCATCCTACTTTTTCTTTACAATTATGCCAACAAGTTTCACAACACACACCAGTGATCATAAAACTGATTCTGACCATAAAAAAAATTAATTTCCTATTTACTTTCTGTCTACATCCTTGTCCATTCTATAATGTACCAAGAAACCTAGATCCATCTGCATCTCAGAATCAACATTTAGAAAATTATCCTTCCCCAACACCACCCCCCACCCATAAAGACAAGGTCCCAGCACCAATCTGTAGGGCACAATACTTACTACATTTTTATCAACCAATGAAATGAAAACCTGTATCCATCTTCTTCCCATTAACCAACGAAAATGTTACTTCTAACATTATGAGCTGTTAGTTTCCAAAATGCTTTTGATGGGAGCACCTTTTCAAAGTCATGAAATTACAATCAAAAATAGAAATTCAGTTTATGGTTAATGGATATTATCTGTAATACATGTTAATTTAGGTTTTACCAAAAATGTCCTAGCCAACATCTACCTCTAACTTAGTATCACAATCAGGTTAAATTTCATCTGTTTGTACAAACTTGATGTACACAAATGGATCACCACATTTCACTGCAAGGACTACACTGGGAGAAAATTCATTATGTAGTACTTTGAAAACACCAAGGACATGAAAAGGTCCCAAATATGTACAAGTTCATCTTTAACACCAACGTGCATCTTCAACACTATTCAAATGCTACATTTCTCAGAATCCTTCACAATCTGGCTTTGGAAGTACTGAGGAATGCTTTAACACCCAAGGTCAAATTAATATATAGGATTTGGTATACAAGAATAAGTCTATACTAATGCTGGGATTTCACCAAAAACTACAGTTTAAGAACTATTTATTCTATCTGTTCAGAAATGTAAAACTGCTCAATGTTATCTTCATAGACCTTAGGGAAAAAAAATACTGACCACAAAATCATTGTTGTCAAAACCCATTCTATTGAGTTATGTTAATAATACCATTAAAGACAATGCATCCATTCAAGAAAAAGCATTGGGCTTTCAAAAATGTGTCTAAAAACAGCTTACCAAAAATATCATTTTCAACTGCCAATAATATATTTCTTTCCAATCCAAAAATTGAGGTTAAGCATTAGACTTTTGCACTACAGCTTGAATAAAAGTACTGTTGTTATAGTCTCCCCAAACGTGTTGTTCATGACACTTTATATGCCATCAGCTCAACCCCACAATGCAGCAAGCCATCAGCTCCAGCTTCTTGTGCAACAAGCCAGCTCCTCTGGAGCAGCCCTCTTTATCATGAACTCTTTGCTCACTCCCAAGATATCCTTCTCCAAGCAACCAACCAGTAATAAATACTGGAGTCCCTCGCACAAATAAAAACACTCGGAATAAAGAGGAACAACATCAATCCCCTGCAAACTACAGAGGCTGGCCCAGAAAGATAGCACATCTACAACTTCATCCTAGGTAAATCAGCAGCAACCACTTTCTTACAGCCAGCTCTATGTCAGCAGCAGATGCTCTGTAAAAACTTCGTATGGTGCTGAAAAGTGATCCCTTTTACAGCATATCTGCATTTTACAAACAATTTACCAAGTTTTTACAAATACAATGCAGAAATTTGTGCAATTGTGACCTATTTCAATAGGATCTCATTTAAAATTATCATTTTGCTCAGAATCACTCACGTGCCTTATAATTAGACAGAGATAGCTTGCAAGACTAAAGCTACTCATCCTGTTTGCCATTGTACTTGCTTTGAATTGCCAGAAGACAACACAGCAGGGTTTAGTAATTACGTGGTATAACTGACTTGCATATATTGGGTTTTGGTGAAGAGTAATGAAGAAAGGGAGGGGACACATCAACCACAGACTCCACTTCTATGACCCTGACCAGAAAATATAGGGCTACAAGTATGATACAAGTACCTGTATAGTATTATGTTAGTCATTCACACTCTGCTGACCCAATCTCAGCATGTGTGCTGAACAGCCCAGCAAGGAAGCATTAACTACTAGAATAGTTTAAGAGAAAAAATAAGGGTTAATTAATTTTTGAGTAAGCAGTTGGAGAGAAAGTTAACTTATAATAGAAAGCAATAAATATTCTGATTGGCATTAAGGCAGTTTCCAAATTAACATGCTGTGGATAGTTCAACTCAAAAAGGTAAAGATGAACCCAATCTGCTGCTTTCTAGAACCCAAAATATTAAGTGTTGTGCTCACAAATCAGGATCAAGAGTGGGGAAGGAACAGTAAATAACTGAAATCTTACTCATTTCTTACGCTTCAGTAAGGAATGTACAGTGCCTTGAAAATGTAATCAGCCCCCACAACTGTTTTCACATTTTACTGTCTCATTTTCTAAATTCAAAATGTATTGAAGTAAGGTGTTTTTAAGCTAATCTACAAAACATTGTGCATCTTATCAAATCAAAAGAATTCCAAAACCAGTAACTAAAAATGAAAAAACCAAAATTGTGAAATGGAAGTATTCACCCCCTTTGTAATTACTATATTGACTTTCCTCAGATGTAATATACAAGTATTACCTTACTAATTCACCCAATTTATTAATGTAGAAAATTGGAGGATCACCTGTTTTCAATTAATTCATGAGAATAGATAACCCATGAGAACAAGGTCCAATAGTATGGTAGATTTTCAACAGACCAAACCAAAATGAAGATAATAGAGCATTCAAGACGAGTCAGGGAAATGATATTCAAGAAGCCTACATCTGGGGAAGGATACAAGACCACTTCTAAGGTACGGAACAGATCTCAGAGCTCAGTGCAGTTCATCTTGAAAAAAGCTGAAAAAACTACAGCCACACTGCCACCCCTCTAAACATAGTCAACAAAAAATGGCATTTGTAAGAGTGGTTACTATGACCCCAACAGTCACTGAGTGAGCGGCAGAAGTCAGTGTCTGCAACTGGAGATGAAGTTCATGGCTCACAATCTCCAGGGCCTTGCACAAAAAGGGCATTTATGGAACACTGGCAAGAAAGATGCCCTGGCTAAAATAAAAAAAGCATATCCTTGCTCATAAAGATTTTGCAAAATGTAACTTAGAAGATACTGTAATGATGTGCAAGAAGGTCTTGTGGCCAGATGAGACTAACGTGGAAATTTATTGCCTCAACACATGTGGAATCAATCTAATACACTGTACAGTGTGTCAGCGAGATAACACCATCCCTACTGTAAAGAATGGTGAAGGTAGCATCATGACATAAGGTCGCCTTTCAGCAACAGGGACTGGAAATCCGGTCAGAATTGATCAGAACATGAATGCTGCTAAATACAAGATCCTGGATAAAAATCTGCCGGCCTCTGTTTGAAAGCTTAAACTAGTAAGGAAATTCGTCTTTTAGCAGGACAACAACCCAAAGCACACTGCCAGAGCAACCATGGAGTGGATTCAAATGAAGAAACTTGATATCCTTGAATAGCTCAGTCAGATTCCTAATCTTAACCCAATCAAACATCTCTGGCAAGACCTCAAGATTGCTGTCCACTGCCACTCCAACTAACCCTGCACAGTTTGAATAATTTTGCAAGGAGGGATCTTGCTCCATCACGTTCTGCAAAGCAGTGATAACCAATCAAATGACCGGTTCTTAAGAGCAGTTAAATGCTATTAGACCCAAGCACACCAAATATTTTGATTCAGGTCCACCTAATTCCACAAGGTTTAATCAATCTCTACAATTCCTTTGATACTCAATTCTCCAAACCTGCCCCTAGCCACAAAAGAAATACAACTTGCCATGACCTGCAATTACACATTACAGCCACAGAATTATTATACAAGCTCAATATTGTGACCAAGTGCTACAACTATAGATTGCAAAGACACAAACCCTTTTCCTACCACGTCAGTGTGCAAAGCCCAGCACGCTGTCTCTGGATAACAGGCAGAGTGACGTACATACAATATGCTAGAGAAATTCAGCAGGTCAGGGGGCATCCACAGAGGGGAATACACATTTGGTGTTTCAGACTGAGATCATTCATGAGGACTGGCCTCCAGTCCTGATGAAGGATCACAGTATGAAACATTCCAACATTCATAACATGCTGGAGGAACTCAGCAGGTCGGGCAGCATCCGTGGAAAAGATCGGTCGACGTTTCGGGCCGGAACCCTTTGTCAGGACTGTAGAGGGAAGGGGCAGAGGCCCTATAAAGAAGGTGGGGGGAGGGTGGGAAGGAGAAGGCTGATAGGTTCCAGGTGAAAAACCAGTAAGGGGAAAGATAAAGGGGTGGGAGAGGGGAGGCAGGAAGGTGATAGGCAGGAATGTGAAGAAAGAATAGGGGAAAACACAATGGGTAGTAGAAGGAGGCGGAACCATGAGGGAGGTGATAGGCAGCTGAGGGTGGGGACAGAGTGACATAGGGATAGGGGAAGGGAGGGGGAGGGAATTACCGGAAGTTGGAGAATTCTATGTTCATACCAAGGGACTGGAGACTACCTAGACGGTATATGAGGTGTTTCACCTGGAACCTACCAGCCTTCTCCTTCCCACCCTCCCCCCACCTTCTTTATAGGGCCTCTGCTCCTTCCCTCTTCAGTCCTGACGAAGGGTTCAGGCCCAAAACATTGACTGATCCGTTTCCACGGACGCTGCCCGACCTGCTGGGTTCCTCCAGCGTGTTGTGAGTGTTGCTTTGACCCCAGCATCTGCAGAGTATTTTGTGTTTAGTATGAAACATTGACTGCTTATATCCCACCCTCCCCCCTCCTTCCCAAGATGCTGCTTGAATGGCTGAGTTCCTCTTGCACTTGTATGTTGTTCAAGATTTTCAGCATCTACAAAATCTTGTGTTCAGAGTGAAACTGTCACTCCCTTTCATTTACTCTTAAATACCACAATTTGAAGATTGACAGCTTGCAGATTGATTTCTCAAACTTATGCTAACTTGAGCACTTCTGACCAACTAGAGCTCAAAAATGAATTTGAAGAAACCAACAGGGTAAAGGTTATCAGTCAGTGTGCAGAGAAACATGTGTAAGCTTCCTGCTGTTTTGTAATTTATTTCAGATTCCCAGTTCTATATATCCCATCAAGCTGGATACATATCTCATCTTTACACACTCTGAAGCACTTGTGATCATTTCCAAAAAACAATGATTCACTTTAGAACTTGGCAGGTCAGGCAGCATCTATGGAAAAGAGTAAACAGTGGACGTTTTGAGTAGATCCTTCATCAGGTTTACTCTTTTCCATAGATGCTGCCTAGCCTGCTGAGTTCCTCCAGCATTCAGTGTGTGTTGCTTTAGATTTCCAGATATTCTCACCTTTGTGTCACTTTAGATCTGTAGTGCTGGCTCACATCAAGATAATCAAGTTTTATCCCAGAATAAGAGTTAATCATGATCACAACAACACAGGTGTACAGTATAGATAATTTTAATCCACCCATTGAAAATTATCTATTCTCAATTTTATAATGCCTTTACATTAAAGTACACAGCACAGGACAAAAGATGCCCTCACAAAATTAACTTAAAAGTTGTAACAGCAAGCCATAGGAGGTAGGCTTTGAAAAGCTGAATTGTTGCATTAAATAGCAAGAACAAGTCACCTACATTATACCAAATTTCTGGCACTGCATAAGATTAAACTCAACAGTTGATTTGGAACCAAAATCTCTATAATAAGAAACAGACACGGTTGCTGCCCAGCACAGCAGCTGCAAAACAACAGTTCATCAAGGGATCTGCAGTCATTGCATACCCACGTCCTTCTTTAGGGGCTGAACGGTGGGTGGGTGCAATGAAATGCAAAAGTACAGCAGCAAAAATTAAATGATGCTCTGACTAAAACAAATACACTTAAGTAATGTAACCATCGCAGAAGAATTCTCCAGGTGTTGCAGTCTCAACTGCAAGTTAAAGTTGATAAACCTCAAAGCTTTCCCTGAGCCCAGCACCGATCAGACACCTGCCTTTTCATATCTCAGTTTAAGCATTAATGTTTCAAAGGTTGTGCAGCCCAAATAAGATAAACATTTTTTTTTAAACTCTAGGTTTTAGAGATCTGGTTTCCTGCTTCTATATAAAATGATTATAGTCATTTAACAATTTCCTGATAATCAAAAGCAACTTCTTCATAATAGGTTTTGATTCTGTGGTGCATTGAAGCAGATCTAAGCCCAAACCATTTGTTCCTCTTTTCTTGTAATTCACTAATTTTTAGAATATTTCACACTTCTAACTGGTAATTAACTGTGCCACAAGGCCATCCTCCTTGTACAGAAGTTCTGACCTATGGCCCATCTGACATCAAGCTCAGATACTCATCTAAAACTATGATTAAAGCCTATAAATAAATCCCACCAAATCTATAAATGTTCAAAAGTTTATTCCTTTCACGGTTCTCAAATAGCATTTCTCCACTTCAACTGCCTAATGCTATCGGCAGTAGATGCCAGTGTTTCACATTTTCAAAATATTTTGTTTTCAATTCTTACACAAATTATATTCTATACTCTGTTCAGCCCTTCCTAGATTTCCACCTGTTTTAACCATTTCTATCTCTTCTATTCCACAGACACCTTTACTTCATCCTCTCAGACTTTCTCTGCACATAAATAAAAACACCCACATCCAAAGACAACACCATTTGTGTCTCCATGTTACACATTTTAAGAGCTGTCAGCTTGATTTGAACCCTTAATCAGGAGAAATTGCCAATATCTTTTGTTTTGTAATTAATTACCTCAGAACAATGTTGAAAATTCAGGATCATTATAATAGAAATATGCTTCCCACCAAAACAATTATATTGGCCTTTTATCAGTTGGACTAAGCAAACTGTAAAGAACTGTACTGGCTGTGCTTGCCTCTCCACACATTTTTTTTCTGAACAATTAGAAAGGGTGAATCTCCATTTTTGAGATGGTAAATTTATGGCTGTTATTCCAAAACAGTTGGATTTCAGCTGTACTGTTCTGTAGCCACATCCTCGCACAGATTGGCTGTGGAGTCAAGACGCTGCACACACTAAAATCTGGGGAAAAAAAACTGACCAACGCAGCCAATCAGGCAGCATCCAAGAGAAATGGGTCAAGACCCTTTATCTGAACTAGATAGCATGTGATCATGGAAATTCAATTTCCTAGCAGCAGGGCCCCAGTCTCTCCTGTGCCTTCATAAAAATCAACCATTGAAAATTTAAAATAAATCGCAGCTACCATTGCCCAAATCACCCACCCTAAACACATTATCACATGGGCAGCTACCATTGCCCAAATCACCCACCCTAAACACATTATCTCTGCACAGCTGTAAAAAGCTCACAACCTTCTTAGTGCAAACTATTTTGCAGTTAGAGCATCAAGTTCAATGAATCATTAATGAATTAAGGACTACAGTATAAAAGCATAAAAAGAAAACCATTTACAAGTCACAGATACAAAGCAGATATGATATTAAATAATAAAGCAGAAAACATTTGGCTCTACAAGCGTGATTGTTTGTCAAGAATATGTTGAGCACATGCTTACAACATCAGATCTATTATCACATTCATAATTGTCAGCAAAGCTCTTAACCTCACACTTGCACGAAAAGATTAAACACTAGTAGGCAAATAACATGCAGGCTGCTGAAATGCACCATTACTACTGCAGCACAAAAGAAATTTGAAATAACTTCCTCGTATTTGCACTGCTGAACAGTCAAGCAATTACACATCAGGAAAATAGCAAGCAAATTCTATCTGCTATTTCTGAGAAAAATCATGCACTTCTGGAGGGAAATGTCAAGATTATATTCTCAATGACGAAACTATCAACAAGCAAACTCAAAACTTCTGTTTTCAGTAAAAAGAGTAATTGTCATTCTTTAAGGCTTTCAATACAAGATCTACACATCGCTTATATTTGCAGTACAGTATATTCCAAGATATTGATCTTGAAATTTTGAGCACAAGCCCTCCTTGGCCTTCTGTAAAGGCCAATCAGTCAACTGCTTTCTTCCAGTTGTTAGCAACATTCTAGAAGATAATTAGTTACAAAAGTTAATCCAAAAATACTATTCATATCTGACATTGCCACTAAACTAAAAGAACTCTTTCGGTGCTTTATGTCTCACATTCTTAGTCTGTGCAGTTCACAATGCTCTCTGAAAGCTCTTTGTTGATTAATTGGTAATTAACATATTGATCTAATATAATGTATAGTACTTATCTTGAAGTTAGAAAATCTGCTTCCCATACATCTGCAATTTCAAAACACACAAATTATGTTAAGGGCCATGATTTATTCACCTGTTTCCTTTTTAATTACAGTATCTAAAAGTCAGATACAATTCTCACATTGTTTCACCTTCCCTGAATCATGTGCTACCAAGAATTGAATTCAAAAAAAATTTGAAAGGGCTAAAAAAAAACCTGAGTCAGCATACTCTCAGTACAGACGTGTGGAAATTAGTGATGAGAACATTGCTATCATAACTTCATTTTAAAATCATGAGAGTATCTGAGTTAATGTTTCAGAAATCTATTTTACACAAGCATTTGAGACTGCTTCCCCTGAAGTTGTATCATTGTAATCAGCGCCCCCAGTTCTAGCAGCAGAACCCAACACCAAAAATTATGACTGGACACAGTTCTGCTTTGAGAAGGTAGGCAAATTTATTACCGTAAAGAGGGCAGGAAGAAGTGAGCAGTTGGGTTTAAAGAGAGTAGCAAATTATTCTGTTTATATTAGATGGCATCACGACTTCCAACTGTGCTCACTTAGCTCTGCCAACCTTGATATTGAAAAGCAGCTGGATCAAAGAAAACAAAGAGGGAGTTTGGTTAACCCCTGCAATGTCCGTTTCTCATGAAAAATAAATGCACAATTTGATCAGTAGTTTTTAAACTCTCTTTTAAAACCACTTTTGAGTGCATTTCTATGCTTTTTCCACTATGAAGTCAGCTTGGTATGATGGGTTTAGGCCGAGTAACCACAGCTCTCCATAACCCATTCGCAAAGTCTGCAGGGCTAACAAGGTACTACACAAGTAGCTTACGTACATTTGAAATTGCAGCATCCATGGTAAATGGCTTGCACTGGCTGGATGACTGACAAGGTGGCAGAAGAGCAAGGATAATAACTTGATACTAAACTAAAAGGAAGTGACTAGAGGCATTCCATAAAGTTCTCTATCATTAACTATCAACATTAGTGACACAAATAACATACCCAATTTTGCCAAGAAGACAAGTGCAGTGGTATACTAGCGTAGAAGGGAATACACTATGAGGATTAATTAAGGAAGAGGACAAAAGATGATAGATGATATTTGAACAAATCAGCAAGAGGTCATTCAATACAAAGCAAAGAAAAAGTTTTAACTTGCTAAAAACAGTGAGATTAAGGACAGCATATTCACAGATACAATATTTTGATCAAGCACAGGCAGTAAATGAAAAAAAAACAACAGAATCCTTGACTTTAGAACCAGAAGAGCAGAATGAAAGCAGAAGCAGCTTCACAAACCCTTATGGACTACATCAGGAGTGCCATTAGATAACTCCACGTATAAATGGTCACTAATCTTGGAAGGACTACAACCAGATTAACCAAAATTTTAAACAGAACTTAAAAAGTAGATGCAGAGAAATGATTAAAGGTACAGATACTCCCTATAACTATAAACAATTATGGACAACTGTGGAACCCAGTAGTTTTCCCACAAGTAGAAGATGCTCCTGATTTATAATTCAGACCCAAGACCAGGATAGTTTTTTTGCTTAACAAGGACAAAAAAAAATTACAAATACAGGATCAAAAATGATGAACTGTCTGTTCAATCAAGACTACATCAGCCATCTCAACTGGATAAATCACAAATCAACTGGAATAAGATCCAAGATGCAGGCAAATGTGACCAACGAGGCACCTTGGTTTTACGGACGAGTTGGGCTGAAGGGCCCAGTTGTGTGCTGTATGCACTGATGACGCTTCCCCCTATAAGAAAATAAGATCAAACCTGTTCCCAATTGTAACCAGTTTGCTGCAAATGCCCTTGATCATAACATGTCTCATTTAACCAGGGAGACCTCATTTTTGGTCATGCTCTTTCACCTCACGAAACTAGAACCAACCACAAAATACCCGCTTGCAGTGGTGAAACAGCATTCAACTTTCGTAGCTCAGATGCCTCCTCAAGCAGTTACCTACCACCAGCAACATCCAGAGTACAGATAAACTCATGGAAACACTCATTTGACTAGTTCAAATCACAAAGTCTGCAAAGCCATCGATGGCTGCATAGAGAGACTGAAAAGAGCAGACTTCAACGCTAAAAGAAATTTGAAAAAATTTCTCATATCAGAGTAGAGTTACCCATTCACCATTACCTTCCCCAACCGCCACATCCCCCCTCCATCCAACAGCATATTTATAGTTGGATAACAGTGAGAGCAAATCAAAATGTACGACTTTATCTCAGATGTGTAATAACTTGTTGCATGCACTGAAACTACCAACCCAAATTGAAATGCTCCTCAGTGAAACAAAGGGAGCTGCAAAGAGCTGCCAGAATCTGTTCACTAACTCAGTGTGGTTCAGCATCAACACAATTGGCTTTCTTTCTCCCCCAGATAAATATTACATCTTCTCAGCTAACCAATGCATCATATATTCCAGGGCATAAAAATTCTCAAGTTCACATTTAATTGTCATTCAACCATACACATGAATATAACCAAACGAAACATAATTCCTCTGGGGCCAAGGTCCAAAACACAGTACCAACAGTCACACACACAGAGCATGTAATTACAATAGCAGGAAAACATACAATCACAAAAGAATAATATAGCCTAAGTCCCTAAGTGGTATGACCTGTAGATTGGTGGTGTGTGAGATGTCATCCTGGAGCCACGTTTCACATCATGTGTTAGTGTGGCTACAGACGCACACAATCCAGTTTGTCTTCCATCGAATGAACACTGGAGTGCAGCAACAATGGGAGGGGTTAGCCCCCCCCCCCAAACCAGAATGAATTCCAGCACCCCCAGAGGCTTCTGCTCTCTCTCATGTCGCCTCTGGTGTCTTTTCTCCCAGGTGGCTACAACAAGTGGGCCTGTTCCGTGTAACACCCAAGGCAACACAGCTCCCCCACCAGTCTTGCCAATGAACCAGTGAGTCGGTCTTGCAGTATTCTACATTACCAATCTACCAGTGCATCTCTCCCCCCACCCCCCAAGCACAATGACACGGAACCATCAAAATACCAGTCATGGATAAGCTAAAGCACCTTTGAGCAATTGTTTTTTTCTAGACTCACTCCAGAAAGTCAAATTAAACTGACATTGCAGAACATTGTCAAATCTGCCAGTCAAGATTTCTTAGAACTTCTCATATGAATAGAAATCAAACTGCAGTTTTCAAAGAATAGAAAGGTTCTTAATGGCATCCTGATTAATACTTATCACTCCACCAAGATATTTCAAAATTTCCTGATCATTCTCATATTACCACTCATTAAAGCCTACTTTCAGCAACATTTTCAACATTACAACTCACTATAATTTTAATATTACTTCATTATTTAAAAAGCATTGCCACAAATAAGCTTAAGTTATGATTTAAAACATAATTTTTTGCTTTGTTTCAATATGGCAAGTTCTACAATAGATTTAAGTCAAGATTTCCCCTACATTCACATCTATATTACTCTTGGAAAATACATTAAAAAGAGCAATCAATTTGGGGCAGTGGAATAATCACACACCACCCAAAATAATGTACTTGCTTTCATTGAAAACAGTCAATAGCTAAAGTTTCTTTGGTCATTTAATCCAATGGTTCGTAATGATGTAGCTACTAAGAGAATGCTCCGTTTCACATCTAACCCTCTCATATCAACATATTAGAATTATACATTGTTGGAATTAGGTAGATTGAGTGTTCATGTAACAAACATGCTGTTTTAAAAAAACTCAGAAATACCTTCATTCAGATTAGAAATTAATGCCTTGAAAAAATATCACAGTTAACTGGGACATATCTGAGCACCACATATTAAAGACAAGAAATGGTTTATATTACTCACTTTATGGTGAAGAAAACAGATAAATAATGTGGATTTAAATTAATTTGAATGCATTTCCAATAAAAAAATGGCTAGTTCATAAATGGCCAGAACTCAAGTGGTGAAAATTCAACATGAAATGCACAAGATAACTGACAAGCAGCTCCGCCCTGGTCAACTGCAAGTTAAACTCAAAACTAGCATATAGTTTTTCTGTCCAAAATTTTCCTTTGCTGTATTGGTCACATGACATTCAACAAGCAAGCAAGCACAAAATAAAATCCAAACACAAAACTTGGAGTCTTGCCTATAACAAACTGTTAAAGAGATGTCAGCCATGAATCTAAACTGAAGAGCAATGATGTCAGAAAATAAAGGTGGAACAGCCACCGGCTCCCAAATTGTGAAATTGTGAACATTCACTTTCCTCTCACAAACTAGAGAAAATCTGTGGATGCTGCTATTTCTCTCCCCCTCCCCCCCACCTTTTAAATAATCTACTCCTCAACTGCTTTCCCTGATGAAGGGTCTCGGCCCAAAACATTGACTGCTTACTCTTTTCCACAGATGCTGCCTGGCCTGCTGAGTTCCCCCAGCCTATTGCATGATTCACTTTGCTCTGGTTGCTTACTGTTTGCCACGCCAATTTTATCAGAACTATCCATGTGTTTTTCCACACATGACACACCACAATTAAGCCTGCTAGAAACTTTCCCTTTGGTAAAAATACAAAGTTATACAAATTGATTAACTCTTCTATCATGGTTATTTCAATCATAAGTGATATAAAATTTAGGAATTGGTATGTACTGGACTCATCTGCTCACTCCTATAATCTATTAAATTACAGAATGCCAATGAAACAATAATTGCCAAAAATACTTACTTTTGTAACCTACAATGATTTCCAAAACTCACTATATGGGGGGGGAGGGGGAAATTGTGTTGACTTGTTTACCTCCTTTCTCCACGATCACCACCCCCCTCCCCTGATGCATTTCAAATATTTAGATAGAAATTTGTCAATTTTGTTAGGGGAAAATTTTGTAATTCAAACAATGCAACCCTAAAATTTTACCTGCAGTTGTTTCCTTGTGCAGCCCTGAGAAAAGCAGATCAGATATTCCAGCAACACACATCAAAGTTGCTGGTGAACGCAGCAGGCCAAGCAGCATCTGTAGGAAGAGGTGCAGTCGACGTTTCAGGCCGAGACCCTTCGTCAGGACTAACTGAAGGAAGAGTGAGTAAGGGATTTGAAAGTTGGAGGGGGAGGGGGAGATCCAAAATGATAGGAGAAGACAGGAGGGGGAGGGATGGAGCCAAGAGCTGGACAGGTGATAGGCAAAAGGGGATACGAGAGGATCATGGGACAGGAGGTCCGGGAAAAAAGACGGGGGGGGGGGAGCCAGAGGATGGGCAAGAGGTATATTCAGAGGGACAGAGGGAGAAAAAGGAGAGTGAGAGAAAGAATATGTGCATAAAAATAAGTAACAGATGGGGTACGAGGGGGAGGTGGGACCTTAGCAGAAGTTAGAGAAGTCGATGTTCATGCCATCAGGTTGGAGGCTACCCAGACGGAATATAAGGTGTTGTTCCTCCAACCTGAGTGTGGCTTCATCTTTACAGTAGAGGAGGCCGTGGATAGACATGTCAGAATGGGAATGGGATGTGGAATTAAAATGTGTGGCCACTGGGAGATCCTGCTTTCTCTGGCGGACAGAGCGTAGATGTTCAGCAAAGCGGTCTCCCAGTCTGCGTCAGGTCTTGCCAATATATAAAAGGCCACATCGGGAGCACCGGACGCAGTATATCATCCCAGTCGACTCACAGGTGAAGTGTTGCCTCACCTGGAAGGATTGTTTGGGGCCCTGAATGGTGGTAAGGGAGGAAGTGCAAGGGCATGTGTAGCACTTGTTCCGCTTACACAGATAAGTGCCAGGAGGGAGATCAGTGGGGAGGGATGGGGGGGACGAATGGACAAGGAAGTTGTGTAGGGAGCGATCCCTGTGGAATGCAGAGAGGGGGGGGGAGGGAAAGATGTGCTTAGTGGTGGGATCCCGTTGGAGGTGGCGGAAGTTACGGAGAATAATATGTTGGACCCGGAGGCTGGTGGGGTATTCCAGCCTATTGCAGTGCAGATATGCTACTGCTGGCAATGTATTACCTTGACTCTTTTTGGGGCGAATAACCATTTTTATCATTTTCCAAAATGTAATTCAAAAGGGAAAAAAATCAAATAGCCCAAGATTCCTTGTGTTCTGCTAATTATTCTCTGCTTTAAAAAAATAAATTCTGTTGACACCAGCTGCTGCAGCACAAGATCATTTATACTCAATTTCATGAGATGTTATAGCATGTATTAATTTATTCCCACATTTTATGAAACTAAACACTGCAAAGATTTATAATTAGTTATCTTAATAAGAGTTGTACCACTCCAGCTCACAAACATACAAAAAATATTTTATTTTCCTCCCAATGTTCTTTCTCTTGGATATAAACCTATATCAGGGTAGGACCTGGGGAGTTTGAGCCAGTGGCAAAGAGAAGTGTACAGATCCAATACAATTCTTGTGTCCCTGAAAATTAACCCATATGCAACACCCCTCTTCCAGGAGAGGAATTCAAGACTACAAAGGCTCAAAAACCTTAAAACATACAAGACACAGGTTAGCCAACAACTGCAGCAGATCAAACAAAGTCAATGTTTCAGGTCTATAACTTGTCATCAGAACAAATCTACATCCTAATATTACAGAAACAATGGAAGTTGACATTAAATGTAACTTCACAGAAATTAAAAAGTTTAAAACGATCCAAAGTGACAACCAGCAGGAAAGCCAAGTACAAAATAAAGCAATCAGATCACAGTATAGAATTCCCGGAGACAGGAAAATTCAGAGAACAGTAGACTAGTGAGTACTTCTTTGACCTCATCATCCTAAAGCACCTCACAAACACCAATGTGCCTTTGAAGAATAGCCACTGTTGAAATGTGAGAAACGTGGGCAGCCAATTTCTGATCAGGAAACTCTTAAATGTTTCTGTTTGATGAGATAATCCAATTTATGACATGCTGGATGAGGGACAGATACTTGGAAGAATTAATGGGATCAACCATTCTCTTCTGCAAGATAGGGTTGTGAGGTCTTTTTAGGTTCACTTGAGATAGTTGGTCAACCAGGTAGGGCTGTGTGGTGAGGCCAGACATGCATAAAAGGAGAAATACACCTGCAGATAAAGTGGTAACATTTCTGTAGCACACCCAAAACATCCTCCAAAGTTATAGGTTTATTGGCATCACAGTTTAGAATCTCCAGAATAAAATTTCTCAAAACAGGTGCATTTATTGAGGAAGAATTTAACAACAACATTTAAGGTTACAAAGCTGGAGCTGAAATAAAACATATTGTGAAGTGGTATTCAATTCAATTCCCTTGGCCACTCTTATGGCCCCACTGCTACCCTTTTAGAGAAAGAAGAACCAGATGACAGATCAAGTACCAAATAGTTGCATATGTCAGCAGGATGGAATGAACAACCCAAGAGAGCCATGACTTGCAGAACAATCTAGTGGTAACAGCCTTACCAGAACAGGAAGCTGCCTGAAGATGCAAATTTACCACCACCTTGGATACGGCTCCATTTTCAACAATCACTTTCTTCTCCTTAACAACCTACCACCACACTGAAATACACTCAGGCACCAAGCTAAGGTGGCACACTCGATTCCCAAGTCAGACTGCAATGTACAAGATGCATACACCACGTATTTCCACCTCAAAAACAAAATACCACAGATGTTTTCAATCTATTTAAAATTTAAACACACCACAGGTAAAAGATGATTTAGGCCATGTGTTTCTTAGTAACACAACACCATGTACTCAGAGAGCTCACTAGTTAAATTGTTAACAGACAAGCTCCTTCCTAGTTTGCCTGTGCACCGCCCAACCGGAACAATGTTGTGATTTACTCAAGGTTCTGCCCCTGAACCGTCTGACACCAACCATGGCCTCAGTGACCGTGAATTACAGAAGATAAAACTATCTTAAAGGGCCTTGGATTATGGGTTTAATTTCTCCTACAACCTTGAAAGTAAATACACACATGAATACCAGGCAATAATTTCCGAAGTTGTATAACCTATTGATGCCCAACAATAAAACTGTGGGACAGTCAGCTGGTCCCCTCAGATTGTAAATCTGTTAGTGCATGAACTTAACATTCAACAAAGGATCTGCATTAAAATCTAAGCCATTTCAAGTTATTTTTGCCTACATTAGAGTTGGAACACGAATTCTGTCCACAAGCCGGGCACCAGAGATTTCCTTAACATTATGCTTACTCAGAGGCACTGGGAAGTCTGTCGTGCTTCCTGAATGGGGATGGGAATAAGATCTCCAAAGCCACAGTTCTACAACACAGGGCAAAGCCACGCCTGCTGGAAAGTATAACCTGAAACACAGGCAGCTGTACACCACCTTACGGAGTGACCTACTGTGGATATCAGTGTCATACAGTCATGGTCTCGTGGACATTACCTTCAGTTCTCAAACGACAGACCCAAGCCTGTCTGCTGTTCAGAAGTGAAACCAACCTTTCTCCTCCCTAGCTCAGAGGCACAGAGGGCAAGTGAACAGACTACTACATGCTGAAGACTAATATTACAACTAACAACTACACTCATTAAAGATGCACATTGTTTCAACAATACAGGGTTTGTATAAACCCCCACCCTGTAATTTAAGCCCATCATGATCCACACCCCTAAAATAGTGCACACCCCATCTGTCATCTGAGGTAATGTCTGTATACACACATTTTAATTTAGCCGACAGCAGCAAAACTTCCTTAAAGCTTAATTAGCTGCTTCAAGACAATCTTCTTGCCACTGTAGCCTGTTGTGAAACATTTATTCCCCAACCTTAAAGCCAGTAAGGTTTATACTATTAGCAATATCAGATATAGTTTGCACTGTACCTTTCACACTCTGAGTAAATGCAACATGATGTAGTGAACTAAGGTCATGGAAGTCCCAAATTCCACCCCGAATACTCAAGTTAATCTTACGCAGGACAGCAGTGGAAGTGATATAATAAATAGGCTGTAATGGCCATGACAAAAGATTGGGAAGAGGGAGGCAACAGGAAATGAGACTCCTGCTAGCTAACATTTAATATCCCTCACCTCTGGGCTGAGCTTTCATCATGGCTTCACTGCAGCAACCCCTCTCCCCACATCAAAATGGTTGTTGACTCACTTCAAAACCCAGAGTGGCAGCAACCCCAGCAAAAGATATCAGGCAATCAAAAAAACACCTTGCTCCAGATCTGGCTGGCAACTGAATACCAGGATCTGTGGAGGAAACAAACATGGAACTCCCAAACTTACTGAATAACAGATAGCATTTGGGCAACAGAGAACCCAGAGGCAGAGCTCCATCTTCCCAAGATACTCCAATCCTGAGCTAAGGAAATATTCTCTCAGGTCCTGTGCCAATTTAGATTTTGCTACATAGTCCAAACTTCACTGATGTCAGTGCACTTTGTAGGCCTTCGCACATTAAGGAAGGGAAAGCAAAATCTTTTTTTAAATAATTAAACACTACACAGAATTATTTACTGTGTTTGACTGTTTTACCTATGTCAATAACATTTAAATTTTAATTATTTACATCATTTTAATGGCTTTAGCATCTCCAAATGTCAGGGATATTTTAAAACCTGTTGAACACCTCTCACAGCGGCAAAACTGGGTCTAGGTCTTTACAGCCAAAGTCGTTAGGGACAGTCTGAGGGGGATGGGCTTCTTCACCACACGTAGAGGTCCTATCATTATTTAGAACACACCAATGATCTATGACACTTGGTTCTACAAAGTACAGACTTGTGTTCCAAATAAGATTAAGCATGTATATGGAGTGATACAAGCAGCAATTTCATGAGTACCTGTTAGTATAGAACCTATGGACACACAGGATGAATGGAACAGAATACAGCCTATCCATCTTTTCTAGCACTTGTGTAGAATTCAAATCTCCTGCTGTCTTTCCTCATTTTCATCAACTGGATAATATTTCCTTTACATGCTTGCCCGTTCTCCCTTCAATTCCATCTAGAGTAAGGTATTCCTTTCAATTATTCCTCACGATTCTACATCTCACTATTCCTTAGTCCTAAGTTCTTCACAGAAAAATAGAAAGCTATTCAAACTATTACCTCGTCTTTATGATATTCTCTTACCTTTAAAAGTCCTGGATCACAACATAATGACCCAGCCCTGTAATTTCTTCTTTTTTTTTTTAAAAAAAGAGCCAACTATTCCCTTGAATATTTTTCAATAAATTAGATTTGAAAACTAACATGGGGCTGGGAAAGTGCACAAGTGCTTCTGCTTGCTCCTAAATTCATATGTTCATAATTAAGCATTATTTAATGATGGACTGATATGTGGAACAGAATATAGAAATTTCCCCAGGTCTCCATGTAGATTCTGCTAGCTAAACAATTTCCTTGTGTGCGAACAGTGAAGGAGAACTGGTTGCCACTCATCCTCTGAAATCCTCCCTGCACATCTAACATCAAGAACTACTTGATGAGAAAGGCACATCCAAACAGGATACCTTAAGTCAATCACTTACTTCACATTTGAGAAAGACAAAAATCAGGAGGGAAAACAAGAAAGCAGAGTCAAAGCCATCAAGTGGTTTTAGTAAGAGGTGAGGATGGTTACAACCTAATTGTAGTAACTTCAGACATAATCAACGTCATCAATTATCATTTCTTCCACATACACACAAACCCACTGGCACCTGAAGAAACCACAAGCTCCTTCAGTTTACTAAATTCTGAGGACAAGGTCACATCCATTTTTCTGACTTCAAGGACCATTACTATACATGTACTTACTGCTGTACAAGACAACTTCAATTCACATTCAGAAGTTAACTTCCCTGTTTAACCCAACAATCGCTGAACAGGCTAAACAAGCCAAAAATTCAACCTTACAGGAAATATGATATTTTACAGAAAATCTCTAAGAAAAGTGGAGTTTTTTGTCTCCCTTGAAACAGTTACCGCTGTCCTATTTAGCTGCAGTTTTGTTTTTATTTAGAACTTCCGACTCACCAATCTCTTTTTAGATAGGGAAGCTTCCTGTCCAGAATTCTGTCATCACTTAATACAAAGGAACCACCCACTTAATCTTGTGATTTGTCCCAGTAAACAGGAAAAAACTTAACAGACCACCATTTTCATATTTCTGAAATAAACACAAGAAAATTGAAAACAAGTTCAATGAAAGAAAATAGTTGTCAATTTCTGTTGCTCTCAGTACGAATCAATTTATCCTCTATAATCAATAGGTTCAATTCTAGTTTTCATCACAATCCAGCAAGCATACAGCAGTGCATCTATGATCAAATATAGCAGATTTCTCAAAACTATTGTGTAAATTGAACATAAAGCATTCAGGCTGTAGACTATTTTTGTTCTTTACAAAGGACTAGATGAGGCTAGTATACAATTACTAGTTCCTTTTCTATATATTTGCCAGCAAAAAAGAACTAAAGTAAAATTATTTCTGTTTTTGTATACCATATACAGGCTGATCTACATAAGACTATAAGATGGTAAGACATAGGAACAGAGTTATGCCTCTCAGCCCATCAAGTCTACTCCACCATTCCATCTTGTCAGAATTATCATCCTTCTCAACCCCCATTCTCTTGCATCTTCCCTGTAACCTTTGATACCTTGAACTAACCAAGAATCTATCAACCTCCATATTAAATATATCCAATGGTTTGGCCTCCACAGCCGTCTGTGGGAATGAATTCCATAGATTCACTACCCTCTGGCTGAATAAATTCCTTCTCATCCCTGCGCTAAATAGATGTCCCTCTATTCTAAGGCTGTGTCCTCTGGTCCCTGATTCACCCACTATAGCAAACATCCTTGTCACATCCACTATATCTTGGCCTTTCAATAGGTTTCAATGATATCCCCCTTCATTCTTCTGAACTACAGTGAGTACAGGCCCAGAACCATTCCCAGGATCATTCACATACACTAACATCAATGTAAACCAGCAGTCTTTTAGTTACAGTTCTGAACCACATTAGCAACTCCAAACCGAGGTCAAAATCCATTCTGGGCTGAACAGCAAACTACAAGGTTACCAGAGCAGAGATGGAAAAAAAAAGTTCATACAAATTAACATCAAGACATTTTTGTAATGAGACAGCTATATGACTAATTCAGCAAAAAGCAAATTCCCCTCCACACCACCTTTAGATTGGCCTAAATTGCTATTAACTGCATGACTTAGCACCACCCTACACCTTCTATCAGAGGGAGATCATGCCATGCCCAAACTGTACTATCAGAAATGCACAGGCTTGATGGACATAAGACTTTTCCTTGTTTGTTATTTTTGTACATATGTAATATGTTTAAAACTAAATCCACAGGATCGTGGCATCCCTTATAGATAATTCCACAGTAATATCAATGGAAACATCCCACCACTGGGAGACTTTGAAAGAAAAATGTACTTTATATAGATATAAAAACATTTACTCTGTACATTTCGTTTGTGGTACAAAAGTTAATCCTTGCAATTTTACAATACAAACCTGATTTAGAGATACAACCAACCATAATTGGATACGAAGTTAATGAAAAGGTATAGAGCAGGGATTCCCAACTTTTTTATGCCATGGACCAATACCATTAAGCAAGGGGTCAGTGGTTTAGGAACCCCTGGTTTTCAAAAGGTGCTTTGATTTTGTGGTTTGGAGTTTACTTAAATAAACAAGGTTGAGGATTTAAGGGAGAATATTCCAAAGCACTTATATATCAACTGAGGCCATTTCTGCCGATGGTAGAAGAGGTGTGCAACAGACTTGGAAGAAGAGAGAAGGCCACAGAAACAGATGGCAAAGCAATTTAAACACAAGGAACTGAATTTTAAATTGAAGGCGTCAGGAACCAATGTTGATCAGAAAAATCAGAAATGTTGCAGAAGATGGCCAGTACATTGGCAGAGTTTGATATGAGCTGATATAAAGCTCATGAGGATGAAAGGAAAAAAATAGCTATGTCTCATGGAAATAGATTGTCAGCAGCAGATAGTCAAAATACTGAAATGGAACTTGCAATGAAAGCACTAAGTTGCAAGCTCAGCTCAAGCAGAACTTCCAAGATGTGAAGCTGTCCGTAACCAGGAAGAGAGACATGGAACTGGAAGGTCAGAGTTTGTGACAAGGGCAACCAGTCTTCAGCATCTCCAAAGTCCCCTTGCAGGAAATTGCGGTTCATCTGGTACTGAATAATCAAAAACAGGCAGTGGAGTGGAGCTAATTTCATGTCTACATATGATCTTGTTTAGGAAAAACATATGGAACATCATTAATGAGTACAACAGTATGAAAACCAGAAAAGGCCAATACAGAAGATTACTTTGCCATAATCTGGTGGATAAAAGTGAAATCAATTTGGTCAACAGGTGCAAATCATGATACTGTATCAACAACTAAGATTCAAGGAGTGAAAATGCATTATGATCAAAGTAGATCATGCAATTTGCAACAAAACCCAGCAGGAAATTCAAACAGGAAAGATGCACATGGATAGAGAAAGCAACATATTCAGAGTTACAAAAAAGAATCTTAAAGCAAAAAAAAATGCTGGACTTCTGAAACACAGGTATAAAATGCTGGAAATATGCAGCAGGTCAAGCAACATTAATGGACAGATAAACACAATTAATGTTTCTAGTCAATGACTTTTTATCAGAACCACAAAGGAGTCAAGCTGAGACATTTGTTCAGAAGAACAAAGGGTTGAGGATGAATATTCTGAAAGGTCACAAGTAACTATTTTTCAAAGAGAGGTAATCACTCACCATAACAGGTAATATAAAAGTCAATAAGAAAAGCTGTGAATGTTTGAAATGGATTGGGTTAGGGCACATGGTGCAACTCAAACAAAATCAAGCTCAGCAATAAGATGAGGGTAAATAACAAAGAAACACAACAACGCAGGGATAAAATAAGGCTTCAGCCCCACCACTGGCACCTGTCCCTTTAGCAACCAAGACCACAGGGTCTAGTACTCCCTCATGAAACTCCTTTCAGACATGACCTAAACCATCTTTCTCAGGTGCCATGTTATTGTAAGTTTCCATTGAAGATAAAGTGACAGCAGAAGGGGCAAGTAATTGGTCAGAAAGTCATTAACCATGATCTTAATTGGTAGATTTAAGATTGAGACAATAACAAAAAGTAGAAGATGGACAGTGGTTAACTTGGTATAAACGTCTCAGAATGTGGGTAAAATTTTGTCACCATTATTCAGGAAATAGTTAAAATGCTAATAAATATGACTGGCCACACATCAATGTACGATGTTCAAACTTAGAGATTTGCCTTCCAAGTTATAATACAGGTACGAAAGGAACACAAATGAACTATTTCTGTGCTTAACTGAGGTGAGAAAGTTTGTGTTGAAGCTTCAGATCAATTCCATAACGAACGGATAGAGGAAGTTACTTGCAAAAAAAAGCCAAGGAGAAACATTCTTCAGTCATGTAAACAGTGTGCGCAGCCAGCAATTAGCTACTTAGAGAACAGCTTGGTTAGGATCTGAAGAAGAGCTTTCGGAGTAATAGTTCACGTTTATGACAAACTAGGCACCTTGGTACAATTTTTTGGGGGGCTGGCAGGGTCAGAAATGAGAATTAAAATTAGGTTCCACTTCTGAGAATTAATTAGTTCTAAAGCAACTACATATTTTTTTTTACAATATGCATGGGATAATTTGTATTTCACCCCTTGTCTTGAAAGCCAGTAATATTATTTGAATTGTTATAATTTGTTTGTTAGTTTTCCACAAGCCCAGTTTCTCTATCCCATTAAGTGTTTAGTTTTGTCCGAGAAATTAGTTGATCTTAGCTGGGGAGAGAACAGGGGTGTGCCAACCGACCTCTGTGGTTTAGGGTGGGGAGCTGTAAAATCAGCCAAAATTCCTCCTCCCAATCATCATCTAGTGACCTCTGAACAAAATGCACATTTGACAAAAATCAGAGATCAGCCACTATTCCTTCTATAGTCAAGTCTCCAACCAGTTGTTTAGATTCCACCTGGATAATCCAAATTCAGTTTTCAACAGTAAACACAGACCACTGAATTTTTAAACACAGAATCGTGAAAACATTGCAAACTTTACCAATAAACGAATCTGTACTTCAATACTGGGCTGTACAGCACTTAACCCAATACAAAGGCAGGTCATTTAGCATCCAGTTAAAAAAAAGGTTCAATTACATCTGGTTCTTACCAAGGCCACATTCTTCTCTACAAATACTAAAGCAAACAATTTCAGTACATTAGTAAATTTCAGTAAACTAGTAGTGGAAAGTGACTTGACACTCCCCTGTTCTTCACTGCCTTCCCCCACCCCACTGTGCAAAATTTAATGCTGGAACACCCAGCAATCTGCAGCAGGGTCATACTTGCCAATCCTCCCCAACATCTTAACCTCAAAAAAAAACAAATAAATCCAGATACAACACCACTTCAGAAAGCACAGATAGAGTTTACGATGTACCATCAAGAGCACACAAGGGACAGATGCCCCATTTGAATAGAAGAGCCCAAATAACTAGAGCTTTTTCTTTCGTGGTTCACAAAGCAAGTCATACTGCAGCTTCCAATACGAATTGCAAATCTCCCTCTTTTGTCTTCCTTTTGTCCTTCAGAAACAGACTGTGGAAAGAATCTGGACAGAGGCCCAAACACCACCATAAACTACAAATCTGTAACTAGGCATTCTGCCCTAAAGAAAACAGGCTCCTGATCCCACCCAGCTCCCCAGCGTAGGTCAGACACCTCAAAGTGCAACTTAGCCAGCAATAGCTGTCTCATACTAACACAAAGACAGATCTGACTATGGGCCCCTATTACACGTGGCCATGTCACAATGAGCAACATTCTACAAACAAAAGGCAGCTCACACTATGCCACAGCTATGCACAGCTCTGCTACTGCTACTCAAAACAAATATGCATTCAACTCAGGATGGTGACAGCACTGGTAGAGAAGGTTGTTCCTATGAAGAAGTGACTTGTTCCTGACCTGTTAGCAAAATCGTAAACCGTTGGCAGCCTTGGGAGGAGAGGCAGTGAACAGGAAAATAAAAATCAAGCTGTGGCCAGTGTCTCTTCAATCAGTTGATGCTATTGAACATGGAACACTCAGAAGACCACTCACTTAAACTACGTATAATTGCCAAACCAAAAGCCCGATGTATCATTTGAATTTTCTGTTACTATTTTTGTACAATGGATGACAACTAGAATTAACATGCAGCAAGCATTTTACTGCAACTTCCACAACTAGGAATTTTTTGATAATTTATTTATTTACTCTGAAACAACAGCTATCATTTAGGTAAATCAAGAGAGGATGAATTGATAAACCTGAATATTATTTTCGAGCTTACTCTTCAACACTGGTACACAGATAATCCACATCTGTGAAGGAGGAGGGCTGAAAATCCTGCGTCAGATTCTGAAGCTTCCACTTTGCAGCCTTATAACCCAAATGCCAATGGATGAATTCAAGATCCACCCACCAGGACACAAGAGCTTCAACCCGATCACGAGGGGTGTTAATATAATGCATCCAGGACAAAATAAAATTATGGGCACTGCTAAACTCACATTGAATTTCTATTAAATCCCAGTAGTTACATTTATATAATTTTATGGTGAAAGGAGGAAACAGATTTATAAGCTCCATAAAAATTCTCAAATGAAGTGTTCCATAAGCTTTTTTTTAAAATGATATAGCAGAATTGAACTGCGCACTGCTCTTTAAATTTTACTCACTAGAGTCAAATGCTCCATCTGTTTGTGAACTATTCAATTAGCTTACACATTGCAACTAAGATACAGCTTTGGAGGACCAATTTTAATAAAGTATGTTATCCTTTTCTGTGACATGTTACTTTCATTCTTTTTTCATCAGGTTTCCTATTCAATGTTTCTTCCAGTGAAACTCCAGGTGAATACAGATTTCAGAAAAACAGACCAAGTAGCTGGAAAATCACACACTACTTCTCCCTTTACCAAGTAATCAAACGTGCAGGCAGAAATCACATTGACATACCCTATACCAAATACCTGGTTTTCATGGATTTTGACACTAAAGCAAGAACATGCAGTCTCCACATTTTTAGCTTTAATTTTAGTAATACACATACTTTTTAACATGTACATTTGAATGTGTCAATATTTTTTCAAAACAAGTGAGGTCACAGCCCATCTATTATTTTGCAAATTACCCTGTTTGACCTCATCAGAGTGGCTGTTGGACCACAACAGGAGGCTTCAACACCTCTAATTTAACATTTCAAACCATCAGCAAGGGTGCCCATTCTCAATCACTACCCATGTTGGAAAATGCACACAAGCAGAGTCAGGTTAGTCGAGGTCAGGATTGACCTCCCACATGTTACACATGTAAGTAAGTCTGCTGACATACACCGTCTGGGATGACTGAGACAAAGAATGGCCACCCATTGGGGATGCATCTGGAAGCTGTGCAAAGACACCAATGACCCTTCTTAGAAATTTAGGGATAAAAAAAAACCAAGAGGATCAACAGAATATGCTGGGAAAATTCAGCAGCTCAGTTCTGATGCAGGGTCTTCAGTCTGAACCAAACAGTTTTTCTTCCCACAGATGCAGCCCGACCTGCTGAGTTTTTCCAGCAATTTATTATTTCAGATTTCTAGCATCTGCAGTTATTTCTGTATTTTCATCTGCCTTATATTCTTAACTCTGGATTACAAACTTGTGGATTCAGGCTGCATACTGGATTTTATTTTAAAATTAAGAATGACCAGTGTAGTAGTGAAGGAGTACTTTGGGGTAGTATCTTTCACACATTCAACTGAACAGTGAAAATCCAACTGAATCACATGAAGCTAAATGTTCTGCCCCCTAGGAAAAATGGTGATAAAGCCATCACCTCACCAATTCAAAAAAAGCCTTATATGAACTCCACATTAGCCATGTAGGAGCAACTGTAGCCCCTCACACAAGACTCGTGTGCAATTTTTACCATTACTCAAGTCAAAGTCACACAGCACTGAAAAATGCTTTACATCCCAGCAAATCTATGCCAACCATTATGCGCCCAATTGCACTAATTTCTTTTTATTCCCTTTCCATGCCTCTTCCCCCACATTTCTTCCCTTCCTCATCTGCACACTGAGGGTACTTAAATGACAGTTAACCTACCATTGCAGGATATCAAGGAAACACACTTCATGCCCTCGAAATCAAAGGCAGAGTTGCCACAACGTAATTCGTATTCAGCCACATCCGAGCAACGTCAGGTCAGGACCAAAGGGGAAGGCAAAAGTATCATTCTGCAAATTTAACTATTCCAAAATTTACATCATGAGTATTTTCAACATTAACTGCACTAAAAATCCATGTGGGTTATTCCAAATCAGCCTACTTATTCAGCTATTTTCCTTTCAAAACACTAAAAACTTCACAACCTTTACACAATTAAATCCGTCCATCCACAACTTCAGCAGAATGAAACCTCAAGATTCAATTGAGATCATTGTAGAAGGACTTCCAAGCTTCTCTCAAACTCTGAAAAACTGATACTTACTTCCATTTATCGACCCTAGTAGTCTTTATGCCACTTAAACACCTACATAATTGACCAAGTTGATCATGGGTCAATTTTGAAAATAGTCAGAAAAGTTAAATATTTTGTTGCCAAGATACAGCATTTAAGCATTTAACCATCTAGCTTAGAAACAAGCCTTCTTGTCAGTTGATTTTATGCAAGCCCTTTAATCCTTCATTTTCTTATCATTAAAGCCTTTGAAACCTCTTAAAAATGTGTTTGGACCCAGTAATGTGTTCTTGGATGCCTGATTTTAATGGACAGCAAGGAAAAGAAGAGCTGAGAGGCATTGTTAATAAAGCAGCAAATACAAATTATGATAAAGAATATTCACTAAAAAAAACCCAAGATGCAGAATCAGTCAGGGTAGAGCTAAATGACACGGGCAATAAGCATTAATGGGATTTGTCACTTGGCCTCCAACCAATAACATGGGGGACAACAAACCAGCAAGTTAGAGAATTAATCATAAATATAGACTGCTCAAACCAAATTAGCAATAAGACATAGGAGCAGGAAAAGGCGATTCAGCCCATCAAGTCTGCTCCACTATTCAATCATGCCAATTTATTTTTGCGCTGAACCCTATTTCCTGCCTTCTGTCCATAACCTTTGATGCTCTCACTAATCTAGAAGCCATCAGCCTCTGCTTTAAATATGGCTGCCACAGCCATCTGTGGAAATGAATTTCACAGATTCACCACCCTCTGGCTAAAGAAATTCCTCCTCATATCTGTTCTAAAGGAGCATCCTTCTATTCTAAAGCTGCACCCTACAGTTCTAGACTCTCTGAAAGTAGCACAGAAAATAGATTTGCAGAGTTACAAGTGGATTACATTTTAGACAAGTTGTTCCCTAGCTGAACAGCTAATGAGCTATCTGGGTTTGGGTACTGTGCAAGGGGGTTAATCAATAATTGTGTTGTGCCGCATCCTTTAGGAAAGATAGAATTTAAGGTAGTATGTGAAATAGTTCAGTCTAAAACTAGTGTCTTTAATTTTACACAAACCAACAAATGTACCAGTGAGCAGGCCATGAAACACTGAGGAACATTCACTAAAAAATGATAGTAAAAGAAAAAAAACAAAAAAATACAAAAAAAATAATAGTAGATAGGAAATGGTCGACATTTAAGAACCAAATGCAAGAACAATAGTTCTACATCTGAAAAGGAAAATAGTCATACGATGAATGAAAATGTAGTCTTATATCCAAAAAAGAGGCAAATAAAGTTGTCAGAGAAAGTAGAAAATTACAAATAGTTGTGCTCGCAAGATTCTTAGATGATTAGGTTGGGATGTGACAAAGTTTACAGAAATTTATGAAGGGAAATGCTTTTTTTGACAAATCTACTTGAGACTTGAGGGATTATGGAAAAACCAGTAGATAACTTGTTTTTGAATTTTCAGAAGATCTCTTTAACAGCCCAACTCAAGAGGTGAGTTTGGGAAATCAAAGGATATGAGGTTGGAGAAATATAACAAAGGACTGAAAACTGGTTGGTGAGCAGAAAACAAGGAATAAATGGGTCTTTATTAGGATAGCACTTGACAACTTGAAGTAGTGGGCATCAGTACCTGGGCCTCATCAATTCTCAATATATAATGACTGTGGGAATTGATTATAATATTTTTAAGCTCATCATTGACACTAGAGTTGTCACTGAGAATCATGAAGATAATGCAAAGAAATTTCAAGGCAATTTAGACAAGTTCAGTAAGTGGACAAATACACAATAAACACAGCATAGTGTAGATGTATGCAAAGTTATTCACTTTGGAAGTTAAAACAAATGTAGCCCATTAGTTAAATGGTGATAAATCAAGAAATAATGTAGACCAGTGCCTGAATCAAAACGCTGGCTTTCATTGCAAGAGTGTTTGAATATAGGCACAAGGATGTCTTGCTCAATTACAAAGAGTTTTGGTGATACTGTATCTTGAGCATTGAACAATATTGATCTCTCCTACAAAAACCTATACTTGTTATAGACAAAATGATCCATGAACTAGCAGCACTGTCATATACAGAGATTCACAAACTTCTGACAGGGCTTGAAAGACTACATGCAAAGAGAATGTTTCCTTGATTGAAGTGTCTAGAACTAGTCGTTATGTTCTCAGGTTATAGTATTAAGGCATTTATGACAAAAATGGTGATATTTACTCATGCAAAGTGTAGTGAACAGGACGGATCATCTACCACAGAAGGAAGTAGAGACCAAGCCAATAAGCTGTCAATATATAGATATCTACATGTAAAAAAAATGCATCTAAAGGTTAAAGGAGTAAAGCAGGAAAATAGTTTGAGGATAGAGGATCTAATATTATCATAATTGACAGAACAGGCTCAAACAAACAAGCAGCCTACTCCAATTGTCTTATTGTGGATCTCACATGCATCAGCCAGCAAAGACCATATGAAGTTGAATACCTGTACCTGGTTCAATATCCAACTCAAGTGTAAAGATACCCACTTTCCCTAAAATATCAAGGTTGATTTCAGCAAACAGACTGATGATCAAGTATGGGATTTGACCGGTTTTTCAGTTAAGTGCAACCCTAGTAGAGATGTAGTGTCATTTGTACTAGACATCCCTGTAACTAAGACTCAGTATTCAAACATGAACACACCTGCAGAAATTTCTCTTCATCCTCCAAGGTTAAACATTTTAACAACACTTTTTCTTATAATGCACCCACATTTTCATTAGTTAGTGCTTTCAATCGAGAAATTCATTTTTTTTTTAAATGGTAAGATTAACCTGGGTAGTTAACAAACACTCAACCACAACTGCACACTACTTTAGAATCCTGAGTTAAGGAACTTAAACGTCCTCTACATTTACTCCCAGTTTCTTCCATGACTCAAGGGATCTAATGAAGTGCTTTTCCCCCATCATACAGATTCAGTAAATTCTGTACACTTTCCCTAATCTTCTCCTCATATTTACATCTTTTAAACTGACTCCTTCTGAAGCTCACCCAGCACTGAGCATGTCACATTGGACTGAGTCATAATGTCCTGCATTTGTACAGCATCATGTCACATTAAAACATTCTAATGTACTTTACCATCTGTGCAGTGCTGAATAGAAACCCCACATATAATTTCCATACTGGGGCTAAACTTGCTGAACCCACCCTGGGTGATAATTAAATCACAAAAATGATTCTCAGTAAAAAATAAAACACAAGTGGAAAGGAACTTCTGTGGACTTTACAGGAACCTACACAAGGGTGTTGGATCGAATCAGCTGGACTACCTTCCATGGGCTAGCAATAGTGTCTGCTAAGGCACACAATAAGGGAGAAATGCACTTAGCCCATAGTATTTAAGGGCTGCTGTCCTTTGTGGAATAGAGCAATGACCAGAAATAACTTTTGAGATACAAGGACCCAGATTCAAACACTGTGGAAACTTCTGCTTGGATTGATTCCTATTGCCTGTTCTAACAAATACCTCAACTAACTGTATACTGTATTCTAATCAAAATTCCCTCGAGCATTTTGTAAGGTATTTTTTTTTTAATTTAAAAAAAATACTAAACACTAGAGTACACTGAAAAAATTAAGTAACTTTGAAGAATATTTTGGTGCTATTGCCCATTACTACATAATGAAAATGAGCTATAACTAGCTAACTAGGCCATCATTTTCACTTGTTTACAAAGAAATTTTTATTTAACTACGCCCAATAATTCAAAAAACGTAAAGCTCACTTGGCAGTTACCCATCACATCTGAATGCCAGTCCAGCTAAAACCTACTGCAATTCTAAATAACATCAACAAACTGATTTATTTCAAGTCATCAGTGTTGAACAAAGTTCTTCCTCAAATTGAAGCTCAAGCCTCAGAAATTCAACCTTTCCATTCTAACAAGCAATGGTTTGGGTGGTCTAAGTTACACCATGTTCTATACCAAGTTGCACCCACAATGACAATTACAGCAACATTCTTACAGAAAGCTCAAAGATGAACAAGCTCCTTAAATGGTACATTGCAGCTTTGGCTGTGGAACTCAACAGGAGGAGCAGAAAGCCACTTTATCCTGATTTGGCCAACTTCAGCAGGGACCTGAAGAGCATATTGATTAGTATCATCACCTTATGAGCTGATGATGACAAGAGTCTGTTGATCACCTCAACCTCTTGCAAAACGAATGCTCTTAGGCAACTACCAAGCTCAGCCATTGTTATTCCAACTTTGCAAGAGCTACAGAGACTTCACATTTCATCAGATTTTATCAATATATCCGGTAATGTAGCTATACCCGAGCTCAGATAGCAGGGCTTGACATGTGCTGATTAAACAATTATAACCCATCCTCAACTACTAGTTGTCCATAGCAGTTATTCAGGAAAGTGACATTGTATACATCACAAATAGCTATCTCTTTCTAAACCACGGACAAGTGCATACAACTGTACTGACATGACAAAGCAGCAATAAACTACAGCTAACCACACATCCAGATTCTTATTAAGTAAAGCGCATCATCCTGTAAAGTACTGCTACTAGAAGTCCTCAAATTCAAATTCAAATCCAAATCCCAATCAGGCAATTTCTGCAGCAATTGGAATAACTGATTTAATGCTCCTCGGCAGGAAACAAAAACAAAACCAGGACAAGTTGTTATGCCTAACCATTACCAAACAAACCCTGCTGAACAACATTCTGAAAGTTATGAGTCTGTGTTAGTACCCCTCAGCCAAACATTCACTGACAAACTCAAGAGTTGGCATTTTGTTAAGATGTTGACCACTGTTGATTAAGACACTTTTAGCTAAAACTGAACTTGGATCCAAATGAAGGCTTGAGAATGTGTATAACCCAATGAAAATTCACACAAAGGCATTTGTTAGTTCTAATTGTGACATCTATTAACACAACCTAATTTTAACAGCAAGGATGGTGACATAATGAGGTATAAATGCACAAACCCAGCAATCACAGATCACAAGTGTTCTCATAGCAAACATAGATTTTGAACAATTCAACTGCAGAAGTTGATATTCTACAGTGCAATTTACCCAAATGGACATAGAAAAACAAGTTTCTACATTCTTTGAGTATACTTACATAGGCATTTCCAGAACTAGTGCTTCTCATATTAATTACAATTTTGCTATAATCTATTAACACTCATTAGAAGGCAGCATTTTTTGTATGTCATTCACTCATCATCTCCACACCAAATAGAATTTAGGACTCCTGCTTGCCATTGACTTTCATTAGAAATGGATTCTAAGAATCCACATGGACAAGGATGTCATCTGATTTTCCTACTGCAAAAAAAAAAAATCACAGGCTAAAGAACTGAAAAACTGTTCATTCTGAAGTTCATGGAATGCCACCAGCTGCAGGTACCAACTCAGTGTGTTACTATCTTAGTCAAGCTTATGACTGCTCTCACCTAAAGCTCAAATTCCAGCAGGAATCATGAGATCAGGAATTGATTTTCCAAGTTCCAAAAATGCAATGGATGACCTACATATTAGCTACCACCTCAATCCAGAGTAGTTAGCGGATGCATCGCAGATCACAATCAAACCCAGTAAGACTTTGTGCATCACAACATAAACATTGATTATATTAGAAACTTAAGCATCAGGAAAACTCTGAACTGAGCATCTTCAAATTGTAACCATGTTTGTTTTACCTGCAAGTTCAACTTTGAAAGGAGGCAATTGACAGGATACTAAATACCCTCACTTTTTGCCCACTTATAACAGAGCAGGCTTTCAGGGGTCATCCCAGCCTTTATGGATTTTGTACATTTCCTGTACCCGTCAGCTATGTGCACATCAGAGGAGACTGATGAGAATCAGAAGGTTCAGCCATTTTCTAAAAATGCATTCTAAAGAAATATTGCCATAAATGACCTGGGTGAAGAAGTGGAGGGATGGGTTAGTAAATTTGCTGATGACATAAAGGTTGGGGGTGTTGTGGATAGTGTGGAGGGCTATCAGAAGTTACAGCGGGACATTGATGGGATGCAAAACTGGGCTGAGAAGTGGCAGATGGAGTTTAACCCAGATAAGTGTGAAGTGGTTCATTATGGTAGGTCAGATATGATGGTGGAATATAGCATTAATGGTAAGACTCCTGGCAGTGTGGAGGATCAGAGGGATCTTGGGGTCCGAGTCCATAGGACACTCAAAGCTGCTGCGCAGGTTGACTGTGTGGTTAAGAAGGCATATGGTGCATTGGCCTTCATCAATCGTGGGATTGAGTTTAGGAGCTGAGAGGTAATGTTGCACTATATAGGACCCTGGTCAGACCTCACTTGGAGTACTGTGCTCAGTTCTGGTCACCTCACTATAGGAAGGACATGGAAGCCATAGACAGAGTGCACAGGAGATTTACAAGGATGTTGCCTAGATTGGGAGGCATGCTTTATGAGAATAGGTTGAGTGAACTTGGCCTTTTCTCCTTGGAGCAACAGAGGATGAGAGGTGACCTGATAGAGGTGTATAAGATGATGACAGGCATTGATCGTGTGGATAGAGGCTTGTTCCCAGGGCTGGGATGACTAGCACGAGAGGGCACAGTGTTAAGGTGCTTGGAAGTAGGTACAGAGGAGATGTCAGGGGTAAGTTGTTTATGCAGAAAGTGGTGAGTGCATGGAATTGGCTGCCAGTGACAGTGGTGGAGGCGGATACGACTGGGTCTTTTAAGAGACTCCTGGGTAGGTACATGGAGCTTAGAAAAATAGAGGGTTATGGGTAACCCTAGGTAATTTCTAAGGTAAGGACATGTTCCATGCAACTTTGTGGGCCGAAGGGCCTGTATCGTGCTGTAGGTTTTCTACGTTTCTAAAAAGTATCCAAACCCACTCATCTTGTTTAAGATCAGCAAAGTCACCAAACGGAGTTCAGCTGACATCAAGCAGTTGTGAACCAAGAGGCAGCACTTAGCCAGCAGTCTGAATCAGAGAAGATTCTTTTGAGCCCAGTGCCTTTTGACTGTAATTGTCAACATTTGCTCAAATCAGACACCTCAGGTGCTCTTATGTTACATAAAGCTGTTTCCATGATATCCTTCATAAATTAATTACACCAATTATGGAACCAGTTTAATTTATGTAAAAATGTTGAGATCTACAGTGTTAACTTCAATGAAAGCTCTAAATATACTGTCCTACAGTCATCTTCCATGCAAGTTCTTAGTAGTAAACCATGAGAAAAAAGTTGTTTTTTTTTTAAAACAACTCATAAAGTGTTTGAACAGATTACGACAGAAAAGTGTACAATTTGCAACGTCACTTATGTATTTTTCTTAACATAGTTGAAAATTATACAGCATGTACCCTTCAACAATTTTTCCTCCAAGTTTGGTAAACTATTGTTATTCAACTGGTCACCTTAGCCTGGTTTCAACCACTCAGTTCCACCTGCAGTGCAGCTACTCAAACAGGTTGTCATCACCTGGCCAACACATAAAACCCTATGCCAGGGTTATAAATTTTCTAGTCTCTAGCACAGTCTTGCTGGGAAGGTACAGTTCTTGCAAAAGCATACTAACTTCACCTCACATCCAATCAGACAGTAAATGACAGAACTCAACTCAGCTGAACCAGTGACATACCAACAGACAAGATTACACAACCAGAGCAAAAGTTGTACTAAACAGCGCCACAAAACATCTGTTGGCAGGTATCCCACACATTTAGAGCTTTATGTGGGTTCTTTTGTATTTTAAAACTAAATTTAAACAGTCAAAATCCTTTTTTTAAATAAAAGCACAAATACAAACACATTCTTGAACCATTCCAACATTCCATTTTCCACAATATTCCTACAAAGAGGCTGCTTGCTCTTCTAGCAAGTGTTCTATATTTGAGGGTTTATAATATCATTCACCATCATCAGCATACTTAATCATGACACCCCCAGTGCCCAAGTGTTAATTCAAAGCATGTGTCAGCAACTAGTCAAACTCATCATGACAACTGCCACTCACCACGAGGAAAATTCCCCAACACAAGTCCTACTCAGTACATAAAATTCTTAATGAGATCTTAGCTGTTAACTAACATTATTTTTCCACCAGTCAAGTCTATTTTTAAAATAATTAATTTTCTGCAAAAAAAGAGTTGCATTTAATTTTAAACACATTTCTAACAGTGTTCTTAAATCATGCACAACAATCTACAATATACAATTCTGAAGGCTCAGATTCAAAGCAGATTGATCTTGGACTCTCACTGCATTAAATGTACCCCAGGCACCTGCTGAAAATCATTATATGTAGCATGTACCAGTATGCTGAAAGTTCAGTGACCAAAGGCAAATGGTCCTGTTTATATGAAGACCACCTTTCACTTTTCACACAAAATTACAAATTCAAAATATCTGATGTCCTTGAAACAAAATGTATTCACTTTAATAAAAAGTCTACAAGGAACCATGTAAACAGACTTAATGCCATTTCTTTAAGACAATGATCTACTTGCACTTGTTTCCTGTTTTAAAGCAAGGCTCGCAGCAAATCCATCCAAACTGATTCTTTTGCAAATTAACCCAGATTATAAAGACCAGAAAAATACAATTCTTTTCATTCTTTCTAACAAACACTTTAAAATCACAGAATCTGTAACTCATACAGATTTATTTTGACAAAAAGTTTCTCCTCCCAGAAAGTTGAGAATCTATGCACAAGCATCAACACATACTACTCCATAAAGGAACACAGAAGTTGACAACCAAGATCGTGTACCAAAATAATTATCCAGAAGAACTTTTAATTAACTCACATAATCATGAAAGGCTTTTGCTTCACTCGAATGTTCACAAGTGTCTCGCCTTTCAGGAGCTGCACAGTAAAGGTCCCAAAATACACTGAGAGAAAAAAAGAAGAAGATAGTTAACAATTTCACTCATTCTAAAACACTGCACTCAAATAAATAATGATAAAAGAGCAGACGGGTATCAAATCTCCAAGATTAGTTACAATTCAAGAGCTTAATGAATTCACAGAATTAAAAAGCAGCAAATTCATAATCAACTCCATTTCTACTTTTCTTATAAAATTTAAAGAGCAAAAAAAAAGTGTGTTATTTATGCTGAGTAACAATCAGTAAATTAGTGCTCAGGCACTTTACTGCAAATACCAACAGTGAGGAAACAGCTATAATTCCAAGCCATCAGCTTCTTTGTCCATTTCAAAGCTTCTATCAGTTCCATTCACATCTGTATGCTGCACATCCACAATTCCCCTGGTTCTACCCTGGGCCTGTATTCACAGGTGCTGCTTTACTAAAACATTTACCTGACTGAACCTATAAATTTGCAAACTAGTCTGTCGTTATTTTATATCATTAGTGTTCTACTAACATCTCTCCAGCTTATATTACATCCACTTCACAGTCCTCAAAATGAACAGGCCTATTTGCACCATTCTAAAGTTAAACATCATGATGAGCCTAACACTTCTACCCCATCACTCATCTCACATTCAACTCCAAATTCTCACAAGTGCAACAATCCCCATCAAGGTATGCTGTTGCAAAGACCAGCAGCCTATCAAGAGTTATAAACTGTGGTTTCCTCCACCAAGCTTCTCAAGTCCTTTCTGAACTCGCAGAGACTCTCAGATAAAGAGAGATGTATTTGTTGCTTTTAGTTTAATCCATAAAATCTCCCCTCTGCCTCCAACTTGAAAAACAATCTTTTGCAAAGTTAGGAAACCACTCCAAGTATCAGCTACAGTTCTTGAAGCTTAGCCAGATGTTTTTTGCGACTTCATATTCATGCCTGTCCTGTAGTGCAAACACAAACTTTCTATTCCAGTTGAGTATCTTATTGACAGTAACAATATCACCCCTCAGTCACCATTACAAATTGCACTCTTAAGATTCCAAATACCTCACACTGTGGTATACAAGGAAATTTTACAACAGGTGACCAAATGATTGCATTAAAAAGACAAACATACAAACACAACACACCCTTCAAATAGTCAATAGCAGCAATCAGTACCTCTAGTTAGTTCTTAACCTCCCTAGCCTGAGGGTCACTAAGGATATTGGTAGCACCCAAGCAGAGATCAGCAGTGACCCTGACTGAACCTGAATTTTTTTGTGATCAGTAAGAATCAAACCTCATAACAGCTCTCACATTAAACACTGCTCTTTTGGACAACTTACTCCCAAGCCTTATACTTTTACCATCTTCACTCAACTCCTCACCATAACAATATAGGCAACATCACAAGCACAGCAGGGGCAGTTGTTTCAGAATGAACACTCATGCCTTGCAACACTGTCACATTTGCATCAGTAGGTGGCTGGCAATGACCAAATTAAAACCAAAAACAAGCTTCTTTACCAAAACCATTAGGATACAAATAAAATGTGTTACTATTCTTGGTTACATAGAAGACAGGTTTTCAGACAAAATGAAGTCAAAAGAGTTTTTAAAAGTTCTATCCAGAAACCACCACTAGTTCCAAGCATTTGGTGACTGCTCATACAACTGCAGAATCACAAGTCAATAAAACTTTTCAAACCAGAAATTAACTAATCAATGGCAGAGGTAGAAATTACAATTCCTCACTGCCACTGAAGATGAACTAGAACGTATGCAACCACCAAACCATAAACTTTGTCCCACTGGTGATCATGGATTTATTAACTTAAATGAGAAATATCTTGCTGAGTACATAGAACTGGGTGGGAAATACTTGTACCACACACTCCCCCAAACAATCAAGTCAAATGAGATCAAACGTTGCATTTTCCTATATTACAGAATAACTGTTCCTGTATCAACATTTCAAGGATCTTATTTAACATAATTGACAAAGGAAATGATTAAGCATTTAAACTCGCACTGCAAAACATTCAGTACAAAAAAAATCACACCCAAGAAATAGATTCTAATTTTCAATTCCAACATATTCATGAGCACTGGCATTACATGGCGGTAACTTTGGCCCACCCAAAGTTTGTATGTTTACATACAGAAATACGTGAACCAGTAAATGTTTGACATTAACATTACGGCAATTTACCCTTTCTGCTATAACAGTCACATTCAACCAAATTACTCCACTTCAAAGGTCTGTATATTCAAAAGACAATATACACATTCCCTTGTACAGACATCTCTCCTATTCCTGCCATGGAACTCTTAATTCACTTCAAATGGAGGTTTCTAACAATAAACACAGCCAAAGAAGAAAAAATCAATACTTCTTGCTCACTCCACTGCCCTCAAAATAGAGGCCAGCCCTCAAAATCCACTCACATTCTAGGAACAGCTTCTTCAAAGTAAATCTATCAAAGTACATATTTGTCACCATATACAACCCTGAGATTCATTTTCCCGTGGGCAATCACAGTACAAGAAACACAACAGAATCAATGAAAGACTGGACCCAACAGGCGGACAACGTGCAAAGAATATGTAACCGCAAAAACGGAAAGAAGAAAAACAATAATAAGTAAATAAATATCAAGAACATGAGATGAATACTCCTTGAAAGTGAGTCCCTAGATGGTGGGAACATTTCAATGATGGGGCAAGTGAAGTCATCCCCTCTGGTTCAAGAGCCTGATGGTTGAGGGGTAATAGCTGTTCCTGAACCTGGTGGTGTGGGACGTGAGGCTCCTGTATCTTCTCCCTGATGGCAGCAGCAGCACTAAGAGTGCATGCCTGGATGATGGGGGTCCTTGATGATGGATGCTGCCTTTCTGCAATAGCTCGCTGTGTAGCTGTGCTAATGGTAGGTGGGGGGGGGGTCTTTACCCCTAACAGATGGACTATGTCCACTATTATTTTTGTGGGCTTTTCTGTAAAAGAGCATTGGTGTTTCCATACCAGGTTGTGATGCAGCCAGTCAATATCATTTCCACCACACATCTAAAGCAGTTTGTCAAAGTTTTAGATGACATACCGAATCTTCTCAAACTTCTAAGAAAGCAGAGGCACTGCTATGTTTTGCCCATAATAGCATTCACATGCTGGGCCCATGACATATCCTCTGAAATGATAATACAGAGGAATTTCAAGTTGCTGACCCTCTGAGCCCCAGTGAGGGCAGGCTCATGGACCAGCAGCTTCCTTCCCCTCAAGTCAATAATGATCTCCTTGGTCTTCCTAACACTTATGGTGACACCACTCAACCAGGATTTTCAATCTCTCCTATATGATGATTCATTACCACCTTTGATTTGGCCAATGACAGTAATGTTACTGGCAAACATAAATATGGCAATGGGGCTGTGCTTATCCTCTCAGTCATAAATATAAAGCCAGTAGAGCAGGGGGCAAATCACAGCCTTGTGAGGGGGATCGTGGAGGAGATGTTGTTCTTCTGCTCCACTATTAGATTTCTGAAAAGACCATCCACACTACTTCGTTATTCCTCTTTTGCACTATTTATTAATTGTAACTTAAGAGTAATTTTTAATGTCTTGCACTGCTTTGCTGCCACAAAACAAATCCCATGACATGTGTCAGTGACAATAAACCTGATGCTGAATACCCAACAAGCAAAATTAACACCTAGAAAGCCACCAGGTGAGGATCTGAGCCGTGAAAAGCAGATCTGCTTCACCAGTCTGTACAGAGGCAGTGTTAGTGTGTAAACAGAGGTACTTCATAAGTACTGCTTCCATTCGACATGATAACTTCCATGGATAAGAGCACACAAAATAATGCGGGCAACACATCCAGGATCCTCAATTCATCTCGGTTAACAAGAATTGCTAGCTACATGGATGAGGTGTCAGACAACTGCTAACATCTGTGGAATTACACCTCAGCAACAGGCAACATGTTCTTTAGAAGGGAGAAAAATCAAAAGGTACTTCCTCCCTCCTCCACCCCCCCCAACACATCCTGTTTCCCGCATGCCTCATGCATCTTCCAAGGTCTCAATAACCACTGAATCAATTCTATTACCTACCAATTCTTATAACCCACCTAAACACAGCACTTTACTTCCATTCTCCTTAACAAAGTAACAATATTGAATAAAGCAGGCTTGAGAGAAAATTAAACCCACACAAGCACAGTGCCCTGAAGTCTTGAAAACAACACAACAGTTTATAAACAATACGTAGTAAAAGCAGCTACACACGAAATTTTTAATCACAGAAATTGACAAGAATTTACACATTTCAATAACTAAACAGAGCTACATGCTACAAATTGCAAACAACCCCTGCACAGTACAATTTAAAACTGATAAACTATAAACAATTTAATATTTAACCAGATCCCAAACTTACATTTTAGCAAGGGATGCCTGTTGCTACTATAACCCTTTGTGTTGATCCCAATTTATCAGTAACGTTTGTTATAATGTTACCTAAAAGTTACAACAGAAGCCACAGAATCAAGGTAATACAAAATATATTTATGACTGGGAACAATGTGGGACACTCAAAATTATCTACTTACCACCACCAGGAGTGTAAAAACCCAGGAGGTTCTCCTAATGTAATATTTTTCTCCCATCGTATCTGTAAACCAAAAGCAAAAAAAAAACTCAGAATAAGTCCAGAAGGAAAACGGGGAGAGGGGTTGTTGTCGGGGGAAGACAGCATTCAAAACTAGTCAGATGAATAGAATTTTTTTTTGTTTTGTAGCCACAATAAATGGCAAAAGGTTAACACAATTCAAAATGGAGGCGAGATTGTCCGCCTGAGAAACAAAGGCTAAAGCGGAGTGATGGAGACATTGAGTTACCTCTGAGAGGAAGGTCTGTGCAGATTTCTGTGCCCCGACATGAAGCAGATATTCGTACACGTACAAAGCCAACCTGCAGGCGAAGAAGACACAAAGGAGCCGGTTACAAGGCTATCTATTTATTACAGCGGGAATGCGGAGCGAGAGGGAGAAGAGGGAGAGAGCAAGTGAGGATCTGGAGGGGGGGAGGTTGTCATCGAGCGACGCTGCACCCAACCAGACCCGCCGGACACAATGTTTCATTCAGCTTCTTCAAAGAAGCGGAAACGCACAGCGTGCAAGTCAGAAACAAATAATAATAGTAATAATAATAACGAAAAGCAATTTAATCCCTGAGATTTGCAGCGGCCGCTGCCCGGCCCCGGGGAGCCTGTAAACGCTGAGAAATTCCGTATATTCTGAATAACAAAAATTAAACTTACTTTTCTCGAGCTTGCCCGTCCGAGGGCACCGCCGAACCTTTGCTTTTAGCGAACATGCTTTTTGGGGAAGGAGCTGCCTGGCGTCGGGCACCTGTCAAACCATCAAACCCGGGGCGACCCCATCGCCGCGTCCGCGCACGCAGCCCAGCCCCGGCAGCGGAAAGGGCGGCCTTGACCCCGCCTTCTGTGCTAGAGTGACAACGAGATCAATCAATCAGATGCCGAATATGGACGTCGATCTCTAGATTTGACCAATTGTTACAAGCTCTTGTACGTCAATCACTCGAGAAGGGCTCGCCCCTCCGCCAATCAAACCCAGTTGAGTGGGCGGGTGTTTCCCGGTGGAGTGACTGGCCAGTTTGGTTACTGAGACGGACTACACTGATTGGCTGTTGAGAGACATCGACAGGGGGGAGCCTAGAAACAGCGTGTCCAGGAGTTTCTAAACCCCCTCTCCCTCCCCTTACGCTATTCCGGGCTAGGACAGCATCCCCCCACACGATGGCTGTTGTAAAAACCTGGGACGGAATAAAGCATTCGGTATAAAGTCCACACGGAAAAAAATACTGCTTTGACGCTCAGTTCTTTATCTATCGCATTCATTGGGTAAACTTTCTGGATTATTTCTTTCTGATTGTTTTCTTCTATTGAAGGGCGGTGTTTTGTAGCCCATTTAATAATGTAATAGTACGGCTTTAACAAACTCAGTCGCTCTCTCCACCACCTCACTCCTCCCGCCATGCCCTCAGGCACTGAAAAGATGTTAGGTTCGTAGAGAGTTAACTGTAGATCTGTACAAAACCGGAATCTAATTATTCGGTTTTAAATCAATGTTGTAAAACCCGCAACTCACATCATCAGAAGCGCATGTAACGCAAAGCATGTGCTTCAGGTGAAAATGTAACGTGGAGAGACAGTCAACCCACCAGAATACTACATACATCGTCGCCAATTATTAGCAGTATGTATAATAATACCATATACCCACTTTTACGCGGTAAAGTCGTTTTTCCTCCTTTTCAAGGCTCGTTGGAGTGAATAGGAGTAACGCAAAACTCTGAGATTGAACAAAACCGGTTTACATGCACGTGATGTGCAGTAGTTTTCCATTCAGTCGCGTATGATTTGAAGGACTGAAAAAACACTCCGGGACAGGCACTGGGAGCGGGGTATTTATCAGTCAAGATCTCACAGTTCGGAGCAATTTCAGATCCCCATCGAACTTCATTGGAAACATCACGAGCCATCTACACGATTACATTGAGATTTAACTGCCTGGACCCCGTGTTAACTTCTTCAGCTTCCACACCATGGTTTATACTAAATAATTCAGCACTAGCTGCCCGTGCATGATGTACAAACATATGTTGACTAATCGGTTAATTCTGCGACCACAACCAGAATTATAGCATAAATCTTTGCATCTTGTCTTTGGTCGATTTTTAAATTACTTATGTGTGTTTATACAAGATCTGTTTGTTTGCGTTTAACAGTAGACATCATGGTGTAACTACAATGAAACACAGCTCCTTTTAAAATCTGCTTTTTGAATCAAAGATATAATTCACCGACACTTATGGGCGTTGTAATTCTCAGTTCAGAATTTAAAAGAGCTTCCTTTATGAACAATGACTACAGTAAGCCTTGGAGAAAGTTTCTGAAATCTTAAATCAGATCTATCAAAGGTCTTTATTTTAAAACTCCCATTAGCATTAAAAAGTACCAGACAAAATATTTCAGTGTACCACATATTGGCTTTCTGAACTTAAAATGTTCATTTATTAACTTTTGTTTTCTGTTAACAGCTTTGAATTAAGGTGCATTCAAAACCATACATGGAGTAGTGCTGTAAAGTCCACATCTTTTCTAAACAGCAATTAATACTAATACAGTGGGACCATGATTCTTTTCTCCTCCTGAACTCATTTATTCCCAATGTCGAACATGGCATTCTGCTGCATTATCAGGGTGTGCAAAGGATCTAATTATTCAGTTTTTAAAACTTGCAAATTTTCTACAGATGTACCTGGATGTTGCCTGGAGTGGGTGCACTTGAGGAGTGACTAGATAAACTGGGTTTGTTTTCCTGGGAGCAGAGAAAGCTGAGAGGAGAACTGATGTGGATGTACAAAGTTATGAGAGAAGTAGACAGGATCTATAATAAGAAACTTTTCTCCCTATTAGAGTTGCCCTGGATCAGAGAGTGTAGACTTACAGAAGGAGTGGAAGATTTGGAGGGGATTTGAGAAACATCTTCATCCAGAGGATGGTTGAAATCCGGAAAGCAGATGGCGGGGCAAGGTACACTTACAAAATTTCAGAAGTATTTAATTGCCCAGTCAAAATGCCAAGGCTTGGAAAGCTATTTGCCAAGTGCTGGAAGGTTGGGTTTGTTTAGATAAGTAATTAGTGTGGATTTACTCACTAACCCATACATCCTTGAGATGCTGGAGGAAACCGGAGAATCGGGAGGAAAGCCCACTCAGTCACAGGGTGAACGTGGAAGCTCCATTTAGACAGCACCCAAGGTCAGGATAGTATCCAAGTCCCTGGCACTGTGAGGCAGCCAGCAGCTCTTCCAGATGATGCAACCTTATATTTAACAGGCTTGAAACCAAGCAAGAAAATAAAATGGGACCTGCAAAATGCTTCATTAGTCAGTAGTAAATTCATAAGTGGCAATGGCTTAAAAAGTGTCGGAGACAATTCATTAAGCTTACCCAATTTCAAACACATTGTGCATAAAAAGCAATAGTGTCTCTTGGCTAAGCTGATACTTTTAATTTACGTTCACCGCAGGCAGCATGTTAGTTCAAAAGAAAAGCTTGGGACACTATTTTATCCTCAAATACCAAAACTGCTTCCATGGGTGACTGAAACATCGAACTTGTCCTTTCCCAAATAAATTAGTTATTCAAACTAGGGGGGAATGCCAGATTCCTGTCATCAGATGAACAAATTGTTTGTCAGTTTCCATTTAGAATCGGACTCAGGTTTAATATCACTGGCGTATATTGTGAAACTTCTTGTCTTTGCAGGAGCACTACAATGCAATGCATAACAATAGACAAAAATGAGAATTACACTCTCATATTAAATAATAAAATTAGTGCAAAAATGGAAATTAAAAAGTAATGAAATAGTGTTCATGGCTTCAATGTCCATTCAGAAATCGGATGGCAGAGGGGAAGAAGCTGTTCCTGAATCATTGAGTGTGTGCCTTCACACTTCAGTACCTCCTTCCTGATGGTAGCAATGAGAACAAGGCATGACCTGGGTGATGGGGGTTGTTGATGATGGACACGGTTTTTTGAGGCATTGCTCCTTGAAGATGACCTGGACACTATGGAGGCTAGTGCCCATGACGAAGTAAACTATGTTTACAACTCTCTGCTGCTTATTTCGATGCTGTGCAGTAGTTCCCCCCACCCCCACCCCAAACCTGACAGTGATGCAGCCAGTTAGAATGCTTTCCACAGTACATCTGTAGAAATTTGCAAGTACTGTTGTGACATATCAAATCTCCTCGAACTCCTAATTAAATATAGCCACTGTCACACCTTCTTTGTAGCTGCATCGAGACTAAGTTAGATCCTCAGAGATATTGACACCCAGGAATTTGAAATTGCTCACTCTTTCTCTTTCTAATCCCTATACGAGGAATGGTTCATGTTCCCCCGTCCTCCCCTTTCTGAAGTCCACAGTCAGTTCCTTGGTCAATGACATTGCGTGCAAAGTTATTGCTGCGACACCAACCAGCTGCCACATCTTGCTCCTGTACGCCCGCTCATCTCCATCTGAGATTCTGCCAACAATGGTTGTATCATCAGCAAATTTATAGATGGCATTTGAGCTGTACCTCACCGCATAGTCATGGGTATAGAGAGAGTAGAGCAGTGGGCTAACCACACATCTCAAGGCTGCGCCAGTATTGATTGTCAGTGAGGTGGAGATGTTATTTCCAATCCGCACAGATTACGGTCTTCCGGCTAGGAAGTTGAGGATCCAGTTGCAGAGGAAGGAACAAAAGAAGTAAGGTCCAGATTCTGGAACTTTTCAAACAGAACTGTAGGAATGATTGAGTTAAACACTGAACTGTAGTCAATGAACAGCATCCTGACCTAGGTATTTGCATTATCCAGGGGATTCAAGGCCACGTGAACAGCCAATGAGATCGCATCCACTGTAGACCTATTATGGTGGTAGGCAAATTGCAGTTAGCTTTCAAGTATATTTTCAGCAATAGTTTGATACACATCGCCATCTTCATACATGAAAAAATGTGCCTTCACAGCTGCATTTTGATTTTCAAATCAAAATCACAGAGCTGTTCTTTCAGTGCCTGGAAAACTGCTGAATTGTAAAGTACAAGATTGTGTACAGTGATGGTGTTCATGTATCTTCCTGTAAAGTCTTAGATAAATCTTTAATTTTAGAAATGATCTGTTCACTATGCATTCGTTTTTATTGATATACTAGGAGTAATGTTCAAACATTTCCTTTTTGTATCCCTCTCCTATGAATCTCATAACATTTTTTGAAAGCTTCATCAAAGTATCTACATGTTACAGGATGGGAGTTTCAGGCAGTTTGGATGTTCTAAAGTTCAAAAGTATTCACTGAGAATCAGGAAATTTTTCCAGTCTTTTTTATGTTTATTACTCGCTCTTTTCTGTCCATGTTGGTTTACTATCCAATTAATGGAGTTATTAAAAAAAAACTTGAAGCAGCTGATCCCATAAACCTTACAATTATTGACCTGTAAGGCCAGTTCAAAATATTACACCACCAGTCCTAGTTAATAACAAAGTTTTGAATCACATCATGAACTCCCTTGTTTTATCTAGCCCGAACAAATATTGCTATATATGTCTTATAGAAATCTCTTCATCCCATAATGTTCAAAATACACTTGGCTGATTACTGTGAATTTAGGAGGTTCAACAAGGCAAAAGGATGCAGAATGAGTACAGACAGGTTACTAGTGATTGTCCTTCCAACAACTAAACCACTTGATGATGTCCCATTATGTTTTTTCCTCAGAATTTCTGCAAATACCAAATATGCACCATTTAGGTATACTTTGCCACAAGATTTTTTGCAAATGTATTTTTTTTATTTGTATGCTTGGTTTACCAAAAGTATTTTCTGTACATTAGTTTGGCTTTCAACAGAGAGGTCTCCACAGGCTTTAACATTTCAACTTCCCAATGTGGGGGCCATGGAGATAAAACTTTGAAGTGCTCTTGTGTACTGGTGCTGGAATTAGAAGCTTGAGATTCAAGATCCAATTCATAACATTGTGTTAGAGCATTAACTAACAATAATTTAAAATAATTGTCCATTCTAACAATTAAAGTCGGAATCAAATGTTGATAGACAGACATTCCAAGCAATTGGTTGCTTATTGTAGGATACATAGTTTCAAGGTTTGTAATTTACCAATGTTGTTTCCTTGCATGAAACAAGTAAGAAAGCAAAGCTCTTTGCAACTGCTTTCCTGTCATCTTAAGTTACATGTAAATGGAAGAGATGTGCCTTATTTTAACTCTCTCACTGCCTAACTTTAATACAGATAAGATGCTGCTTACTTCTGAGTATTTTGCTCTAGATTCTCTTTGATTGAAATAAAAATCCTTACTCAATTGCCTAATCTTTCTGCAGTATCTTCCAGCCTCCTGAAGTCTATATTGTCCAACCACCCTTTAAGTAAGGACAATGTGAAATATAAGCAAAGAAAATTCCTAAATAAGAGTATATGAAAACATCATTGAATAGCTCAGTACTGTAACCTAAGGTGTGAATATAAAACAGAAAACACAGTGTCACCCAGTACTGTAACCCAAAGTGTGAATATAAAGCAGAAAACACAGTGAAAATAATTACGCTGTTACTCTTGAACTTTCGGCTGACCTTTATAAAAGTTCTACACAATCAATAGTTGACCATCTGCCATTAGTAATCTTGTACTAGGTAAACTATGAAGCCCTAGATTTTCCTCTGTATATAAAAAAAACTACCAAAAGCCTTAGGCAACAATGAATAGAGAGCTGATACCAGATTTTATAAACCACTGTGGATTATTGGATTGCAAAGAGGTGCAGGGTGCTTTGTTCCCTCTGTATACTTTTCCTACTGTGCTGCATATACATGTTCTTACAACTCTGTAAGAACTTGATATCCTGCTTCCACTCTTGGCTGTCATTACCATCTTGGTATTTGACATTGGTTGTCCTCCATTACTCCGTGTTCACTGCATTAAGTTGTCCATTGGCATCGACAGGCACCACTGTGAATATAGAAAGTAAAATAAAACTTCCTGAATACATTATTATAAATAAACCTTTGTGAGATCCCTTTAAATGTATCACAGAGAAGGTTCCAAGTCGCAAAGCTGTGGTGCTTATTAAACATTGGCAGGCAGTCAGGTGTCTTTCTAATTTACCTCAGCAACCTTGAGATAAGGAGGGAAAATCATCATATTCTAGACAAACTCAAAAGTCAGTCCATGAATCCAATTTGTGAAGTCACAACAGTAAAACTGATTTGCTCTCATGCAAAGAATGGTCACTTAGCCTTGTTATTATAAAGTGTCAAACACATGGAACTGCATGCTAATTACACACTGGTTTCCACTGAAAATTGCAGCGAAAGATCACTCTGCAGGTACTGCAAATAATCCTATTCATCACAGATAAATCCTGATTTGCACTTTCCAGTGAGGTTATGCTGAGGAGTCACTACCAAAACTGATTTACACTTTGCTAATCCACAAACACTAAAGTAATTTGTCTCAATCTTATCTGAACTCGGGCTTTCTCTGTTCAAGTAAGAAAGCCCAACCCAGGCCTCGCCGGTAGTGTGGCACTGTACCAAACCCCAGACAGTAAATTTATTGAGAAGTCCATCAAACAGCCTTGGTTTCAGTTGGTATTGATACATTTGTTAAAATGTTATTTTAAATTACCTTTAAACATATTCAGAAGTACGTTTGTAGAATGTTTCTGTTTGGATGAAAAGTTTGAAGCATAATAGGTTCCTCAAAGTTTCCTTTGATCAGTGGCCAATGAAAAAGGCAGTTTCAGTATCAGGATGCTTCATTAATTACAGGAAGAGCGTTTCTTTATATTCCAGTTAGATCTCTGCTACTGAAGTTAAAAAAAAATGCTTATTGCAGTAGGTGTTCGAGCATGTGCAAGGGAAAACCCTGTGATCTCCTGTGACAAAGCTTAACTTTACACACAGCTTTCAGTTTTAATTTAAATATCTGTTTTCTCATCCAATAGCGATCCTGATTCCACATATATTAAAATTTGAACATAGGGAGTTAAGTTCAATCAATATTCCAATTAATGTCCCAGCATTTGTACAAAATAAAGGACAGAGCAGAGGAAACAGCAAGCTCTTTAAAGATTGAAAGCAGAAAAAGGCACATTGTAGAGTCTCACTAGATTCACAGAGGTCACAGTGCAGACTGGGGGGAGAATATACTGGGGAAAGAAACGTCTGTAAATCATTTCCCCATCCCCAAGGTGTGGCCTTTTAGGCTCCACTGCACCCTATATATCCTAAGGGTGTCATCTTATCACGACTCGTGTTGCTCTGCTGGCATATACCCATTCCAGCAATGCTGAGTCAGGCTGCGGGCAGGGAAGCTGTGGTATTAATGAGCTGTTACAGGAAGTTCCTTTTAACAGGATTGCCTTTGAGGTTACAGCAATCTAATGGCTGCAATGACCAAAACAAACAGAAGCAAATTAGTGTGTTGAAGAAAGCTAAACATTAAATGAACCAGCATTCGCACAAATTAAACAAATTAGCAGTATTACAACCTAAACTGAAAAATGTGGTTGGGATTGGGAATCTCATTGAGGAGAAACTGTGCCATATTAAAGGCAATGTAGTGTGTTGAGATATCCTTTAAAGTTCCTCGGGAGGCTAAACTCTTATCAGTTTTTAATCGATGCATCTTGGAAAATATTGTGACTGGCTGCATTACACTTGGCATGGCTCTGTAAGTGACCACAAGAGACTACAGCTCAGAAAATCTCAGGTACCTGTCTCCTTTCTATGGACTCTGTCAATACTTGTTGCTGCTTCAGTAAAGCAGCCAGCATACACTCACTCAATCCTCTCAAAGTTCAAAGTAAATTTATTATCAAAGTACGTAAATGTAATCATATACTACTCTAAGATTTGATTTCTTGCAGGCATACTTAGTAAATCAGAATCAGGTTTAATATCGTGAACCACGATAAAATCGATGAAAGATCACAACCAACAGAACGAACAACCAAAAGACAACAAACTATGCAAATACAAAAAGTGAAAATAAATAAACAAACAAACAATAGATATCGAGAACATGAGATGAAGGGTCCTTGAAAGTGAGTCCAGAAGAGTTTGTAAGAGTTGATGCATTTCATTACCAACCCTTCAAAACACTTCATCACTGTGGATGTAAGTGCTACTCCTCAATAGTCACTGAGGAAGGTTACCACGTTCTTTTTGGGCACTGGTACAACCGAGACCTACTTGAAGCAGGTGGGTACGTCAGACTGCCAAAGCGAGAGGTTAAAGATATCTGAGAACACTCCAGACAGCTGATCAGCACAAGTCTTCAGTACTCAGCCAGGTATGCTGTCTGGGCTGGATGATTCCCAAGGGATCATCCTCTTGAAGGAATCTCTAATATCAAGTCAAGTCAAGTCACTTTTTATTGTCATTTCGACCATAACTGCTGGTACAGTACACAGTAAAAACGGGATGACGTTTTTCATGACCATGGTGCTACATGAAACAATACAAAAACTACACTGAACTATGTAAAACAACACAAAAACTACACCAGACTACAGACCTACCCAGGACTGCATAAAGTACACAGAACAGTGCAGGCATTACAATAAATAATAAACAAGACAATAGGCACAGCAGAGGGCAGTAGGTTGGTAGTCCGATGGCTTGGTGGGGGGGGGGGAACTGTTACATAAATAAACAGCTGAGTCCGGGGTTCTGTCCATTTCTGTACCCCCGCCGAGTATTTTGTTGGAGTCGGATGCAGTCCAATTTAATGTTCGTTGGTGAGCAGAATGGATGGGAGAGCCGGCCGGCTAGGGCTTGCTCTTCTCCCGGCACGGACTCCCGCCCATTCGCCTCGCTTCCACTTCCTCGCACACCACTTACGACGTCCCCACCTCCGGCCACCGGCATCAGGCGACTCCGAGGACTGCCGGCCCGATTCCCTCAGCAAGTGGACATTGGAGACAGAATGGACAGGAGAGCCGGCCGGCTAGGGCTTACTTCTTTCCTGACACGGATTCCTGCCTGCCCGCCCACCTCGCTTCCACTTCCTCGCACACCAGAGACAGAAATCATAGGGTTATTGAGGGCTGTGGGAGTTTGTGAAGGTTCCTTCACGCTTTGATGGTCAAAGTGAGCATAGAAGGCATTCTTCTTGCTGCTGCCATCAGGAAGAAGGTTTAGGAGTCTCAGAACTCACACCACCAGGCTCAGGAACAGTTACTACCCCACAACCCTATCAGGCTCAAGAACCAAAGGAGTTAACGACTTCACTCGCCCCATTTTTGAAATGTTCCCACAGCCAATGGACTCACTTTCAAGGATTCCTCATCTCATGTTCTCGATATTTAATGATTGCTTGCTTATTTATTTATTTTGTATTTGCACATTTGGCTGTCTTCTGCACTTTGGTTGAATGCCCAAGTTGGGTGGTCCTTCATTGATTCTATAGATTTATTTAGTATGCCCAGAAGAAAATGAATCTCAGGGTTGTATATGGTGACATATATGTACTTTGGTAATAAATTTGCTTTGAACTTTGAGCTCATCTGGAAGTGAAGCCCTGTTGTCACCCATGTCGCATTTAAGCTCTCCCTCAGGTGTTGAGCATTCTTCATTGATTCATAATCAGTCTGACATTGCCACTTCGCCTATAAAATTGCTTTCTGGAGATCATACCCAGACCACTCTCCCAAAGGACAGAAGATACAAAAACTTGAAAACACGTACTTCTAGGCTCAAGGACAGCTTCTATCCCACTCTGTTATCAGACTCCTAAATGGACAATAAGATGGATTTGTGGCCTCACAAGCTACCTCTTTATGACCTTGCACTTTATTGTTTACCTGCACTGCACTTCTTTTGGTAGCTTTTACCTTTATTCTGCATTGTTATTGTTCTACCTTGTGCACCATGTAATGATTTGATCTGTATAAACAGTATACAAGTCAAGCTTTACATTGTATCTTGGTTCATGGGACAATAAGAAACCAATACCATCACCAATTAAAAGCTTAAGGTAAGTTTTGCATCCTCCACACTCACTCCTAAAAGCTACTATTTTAACTTTCAAGGAGTTCTGCCATACCAGTTCTCCACACTTCCCCAAGATATGCATTCCATGTGTAGGCTGAGGCGATGTGTGTTGATGGGACATTCACTTGTATGGGGGGGTTACTGTAGTGGTCTCTGACACATTATAGGAGGGGCCACCAGGTGGTGATGAAGATAACAAAGCTTGATTTATTTTTACACCCACCCCCACACCTAGCCAGAAGCAGAAAATCTTTTTATCATTTTGTTGTTCATCTAAAATCTAGTGCATACAGGAAATCAGACCGATGACATTTTCAGTGCACAGAAACACCAGATAATGCATGTTCCCACCACAGATGCCTGCAACCTACAGACAAGAATCCTTGGAATTCACTATCAGTAATTGTACTTAGACAATTTCGCTGTACACCCATGATAATAATTAAATCAAAGGACCCCGAGAAGAGTTTATTAATTGTCTTTACTGCAATATAATCTGTAGAAAAGCAAGAGGTGCTAGGATGACCAATGAGGTAGGTGCAATGTGCAGTATTTATTTAACTGCAAGCTCAGCCATTGTCAGGAATTAGGCATTGCCAAAGACAGGCAGCTGACCTCTGTACTCTACAAGTATTTTCCTTCACAAGCTATTTGAAGTTCTTCAAGTAAAGCGGGAAAAATTCATGCATGTCCATTTTTCTATGCTTGTCCCTTCCTGTGATCATCTAGGCTCCGCTGGATGCTTGTTCACACTATCATGTGAAGACCAGAGTCTCTGCCAAATGGAGGAATCCTCTGCTTTCTTGTTCCTTTCCTTCATACTCAAGAATATGGTGTATGCAGTATGTTGGAGGAACTCAGCAAGTCAGGCAGTATCTAGGAAAATTAATAAACTGTCAACGTTTTGGGCTGAGACCCTTCATCGGTTGGAAAGGAAGGGGAGAAGAAGGCAAAATCCTCCTCCTTCCTCAGCTCTTTACCTTTTCCATCTATCACCTCCCAGCTTATCACTTAATTTCCCCTCCCCTACCTCCCTACCTACCTTCCCACTCAGGTGACTTCATCTATCATCTGCCAGCTTGTATTCCGTCCCTTCACCCCCTCCCCCTTCTTACTCTGGCTTCTTCCCCCTTTCTTTCTCGTCTTGATGAAGGGTCTCAGCCCAAAACTTCGACTGCTTATTCCTCTCCATAGATGCTGCCCGACCTGCTGAGTTCCGCCAGCATTTTGTGTGTGTTACTCTGGACTTCCAGCGTCTGCAGAATCTCTCGCGTCAAGAATAATGGCACCATGCTCTTTTATTATCAGAATGACATGAACAGTGATGTGGGGTATTGAGACTGAATTAGATGCTCTTTCCTGTGAGACACGCAAAGCGGAAGATTTTATCTCCGATTAGTGTTGAGTCCTTTAATCCTAAATAGAGCAACAGTAGAAAAGAAAACTCCAGTTGGTGTCATGAAGTCAAGGTTTAGGGAAGTGAAACTGGGACAACTTCATGTCCTGATTAATATCCGGGGACCCCTGATGTAAACACCTGTGCCTGGTCACATACTGGAGGAATTCAGATGTACCATAGTGGTCCCATGTTATAACCCTTTAGTATAGCTATTGTGATTCTGGCCTCCTCTTTGCTAGTTTGGGCAAAACCTAATATAAATCTGTTGTCTGGTCAGGTCCATAGCTTCAAACTCACCAAAACCAACCTTTTCTACCCTTTCCTCCCTAAGCACCTTCCTCAAATGTTATCACGGCTGAAACTTCTCATCTGTAGGTTTAGTTCTCCGGCATTTTCCCCATTGGCTCTTTCAACTGATCATTCATTGCATCTGCCTTTGCAGATCTTCACTGGTTCCAGCAACTTGTTATAGTCTCCTTCAGCACTGAACTGCAGCTCAGAGGCTGCTCCCATCTCAATCATTCCACAAGCCCCAGTACACCAACAAGAGTGCAATCCCAACACCAGCATTGCTCTCCAATTCCCTGAGGAAACCTTTCCACCTCCACTACCTTTAAAAAGACTCCTCCCATAAAGGCTTCCTACTTTCCCTACATTCAGTATTGTAAATAGAAATTCTTTCTTCAATGGCAAAGTTGATATCTTTTACAGGGGGAGAAAGGTAGAGAAGGACTCAAGGAGGACTTCAGACTACAAAACGTTCAACAGGAGGGGAAAACTAGCCCTGAGGAAAACCTTATCAAAAATTATAACCTGCCGTTATACTGGTTGGAAGTAAACTCCTCACCATAAGAGCTAAAATCCCATTTCTTGCATCAACGGATTTACTTCTTAAAGGATTCCAGTATGAAGATTGTTTGTGGAACAAAGTGCTTTGAAAACATTGTAGTACAGTGAATTGGTGTCGAGACAAAAGAGGAGGCTTTTGTCAAGTTGACCCTACTGACAATTTGTGCTCTTCCAGCACTGGTGTCAGTCCTGGTCGGCAGCTCAATCACAGCACAGATGGTACCAAGAGAAAATGGACATCTGCTTAGGAAAACCCCAGTATCCATCCACAACCCTATTCACTCCAGTCCTCTCATAAATCTTTGACACTCGTTTACACAATCCTCTTTTCCTGCCACCTTCCCTCATTTTTTTCATCCTTCCTTTCTGTATCCTTCTCACCCATTTTCCTCCCCTTCTCTATATGCCCCACTTTCACTATTTCCCATCCTCCCACTCTTTCATTTTCCCTTTCTTTACACCCTCACATTTTCACACACCTTTTATTTCCTTTGCACCCTCCCCTACTCTCCTGCCCCCTTTCTCTATCTCATCTTCCTCATCCCTAGCTTTTTCTCTTCCTTCTGTTTCACCACTCCCCAATCTCTCACCACACTCTCTATTTTACTCCTTTTCCCAACCCCATGCATTCCCTTGATCCATATTTCTCGTGTTCTTTTGCTTGTTCTTGATTCCCTATTTATTTCATGAACAAAGAAAGTTCATATCATTTTTCTTCATTCCTTTCTCATCGGCCGTATTGTACTCTGCTGTGTTCAAAATGTGTTAAAGCAATATATTTTGTAAAAGATTTGTTTTTAATCAACATTCTTTTTTTAACTGAAGTGGTCCCAATGTAAAATGAACAATTCAAATTAAACACCAAATTCTAAATCCTGTGTTGTGGCTTTAAATGAAAATATGAGAGATGGAACCATTATGAAAAATGTACAGAGAGATGAAGAATGCTGTTTAACCAGGACCCTCCGCTGTAGGAGCCAAGGGATATATTTAAAGTGTGAACAAAGTGCCATCTGGTGGTAGCTGCAAATCACACGCCTGGAAGGGACAGCGCACATTCTGCAATTACCACTGCAGATAAAATCTGCAGTTGATGCAATGGGTACAATCAAGTTACAGCTGTAAGAATAGTCTGCTGTTGATGTGTTGAGGATAAAACATCAGTAATGACACAAATTTGAACTGTCTGGCAACTATCTGCTTTTAATTTTACTAATAGGAACAATTTACACTGTAAACAGAGCTAATGGTGCTATCTACATTTATTAAGGGAATAGTCACAGGTAATAGTTTAGGAACCTTTAACATCAAATGTTTAATGCTATAAAAATCTGAAGCATCCTCTGGTTACACTTTGTGAATAATTTGGTAATGCCACAGGAAATCTGCAGACAGTGCTGTAGGTACAATTTGCTTCCAACAATTGTTCTGTTTAATTTATAAGCAGACAAAACAGCCTACTTGTTCTGAAAGTAAGTCTTAAAATGACACAGTGTATTAAGGCACACAAATAGACACAAGAAGAAGCCTCAAATTACAGATTGTACATTTACTTGTTTTAGCATGTATATCTTTTTGATGGTGTATTTCGCAGAGTGCAGTTCCAGTTTGTACCTGCTGCATTCAGAAAGGAGAGCTTGTTTCAGCAATGATGGATTGAAAGCACAGTAAGCTAATTTGAATCAGTCACAATAATAATCAGAGCCCTTGGAGGCACTGTCTGAGGAATTGCTGACAAAGGTTTGATCTAGAAAAACTTGCGGTCATATGAGATATTTTTGTTCTTTTTCCAGTCTCCCTCTGTTTATTTTAACCGCATTACAGAAATTCACCCTGGTATGCATTCTGTAGTGCTCAGAAATGATATTTTTCACATTTCCTCTGCTATGATTTAAAAATGATTCTTTTTCATACACCCATACTGAAGCCAATTGTAGCCTGCACCAGTGAACACAAGCTAAGATCAACGCATTTAGCACCAATTGAAATTGAAATCAGCTTCCGATTCAGATTCAGATTTATTTATCAGATGTAGATCGAAACATACAGTGAAATGTGTCATTTGCGTTAATAACCAGGACAGCTAAGCCTGTGCTATGGGCAGCCCACAAGAGAAGTATTGCCTCATAGCATGCCTGCAATGTTGAAAAGAATAACACAAGCAGCAACATTAACAACAACAAAACAAAGCAAGACAGCCACAACAAAGTAATTCCACACCGCCCCCCCCCCCAACACATGCACACACACAGACAGGTTACCAACCCCAGGCAGGCCCCCTTCAGTCTTTGGCCCCTGACCTCGGGACAAACACATCTGGGGCTTTGACCTTTGGCCTTTATCTTTGGAGTGGCTGAATTCTTTGACCTTCAAGCTTCTTGCACTGGGCTCACCGAGCTCTGGACTTCGATCTCTGGCTCTGCTATCCTCTGGGTATCGATCCCAGGATTCTTCAGATACTGCCCCTGACGTTTACCTTTCCCTCCTCCCTATTCCTAAACCCTGATCTGACCCCTGATTTCCCGTGCTGTCCCCAAAACAATCCCTACAAACCTAAAAAAACTACTTAGTCTGAGCCACTATATCGACAGACATCGCAGCTTGGCACCATCTTGACGAGAAAACACAATTGACTAGAAAGTTCCTTTAGTTCTACGATTCTTTACAAGTACAAGTAATTCTTTACGCCATTAAACCATGTGGAATCCTCATGCATTTGGCAATATGTCCCAGATATACAATTCTTACTTTGATTTCCAATGTTCACCAAAGATAACCTATCAAGTTTTTTCCTGGTATAGTTAATCACTGATAAGGCACATTTCTTTCATTCACAGAGTTTAGTTTATTCCAGAGAAGTTGAAAACCTGCTAAATCCCATTCTAAATTTCATGACCAGTTCTGTACGAATGTTTTCGATGTTTCTGTCCTTAAAGCATGTATGCACTTTTATGGGACACTTTGAAAATCACCTTGATCTGTGCTTTGAATTATTCCAGGACTATTTTAGAGCACTCACAGTGGATAGATGCTACCAAATATGTTAAACAGATCAAAATGTGCAAGTTTAAAAATAATCTCATCTCTGTTAAATAACAGGCCTCAACAACTCTTAAAGCAATGTAAGGATGGACCATTAGATTGATTCCTGGGATGACAGGACCGTCATGCAGGGAGAGACAGAGTGGGTAGTGATTTTATTCCTGTAATTCAAAGGAGTTACAGGTGATCTGATTGAAACATGTTACATTATTAGTTGGCTTGATAGGGTGGAAATTAGTGAATGTTTTAACTTCAATGGAAATCTGGGGTTAAACTCAAAATTTCAGGAAGTCAGATATCTAGGACTGAAATACCTTCAATTAGGTAAGAATCAGATAAGGACTTATTTATTAGCTACATTCAATTGAGTTTGGACATTATGATTTTACACAACAGCAAAGGAGGCCATAGTGGAAATATTATTTATTTATTGTGACACAGTGTGGAGCAGGCCCTTCTGGCCCTTTGAGCCACACTGCCCTGCAATCCCCTGATTTCATCGGTGTCTAATCATGGGATAATTTACAAAGACTAATTAACCTACAGACCGAAACATCTTTGGACTGTTGGAAGAAACCGGAGCACCCAGAGGAAACCCATGTGGTCGTAGGGAGAACATACAGGCAGAGGTGGGAATTGAACCCGGGCCGTCTGTACTGTAAAGTGTTGTGCTAACCACTACGCTACCATGTGCTGACACCAACACGTACTTTCCATGTACTTACATCACCTAGGTAAGGAAGAACAATCTATTTCTCCCGCGGGAGTGGAAGGGGTCGGGTGGCAGGGAGTATGTACCTCAACAATGGTGTGGTAAGATGAACCAACGGAGTGCCATGTGGGTGGCCAAAGGTATGGATATGTAGAGACCACAAGGGAAACATATGTAAAGGATTGAGAGTCATTTATTGTATATAATATTATTTTTGAATAAAGTATATTTTGAAATTTAAAAAAACAATCTATTAAAAATGTAAAGTCCATAATGGAAACATCTGTAAAGGAGTGAGAGTCATTGAATGGTTTATTGTACATAATTTTATTTCTGAATAAAGTATATTTTGAAATTAAAAAGAACAATCTATTAGAAATATATATACTTGTATACATATTTTAGCCTGTTGTTGTTCCTGCCAATAGTTGAATAGCCCAGAATCAGGAAAACTGTTGACTTGAATGTCGTGTTGGGGAGAGGAATACAGAATGTGGACATTGCTGTAGCATGAACCAGCAGCTTCAGAAGAGGCAGAAGACCAGAAAGAAAACATTTGTAATTGATGGTAATATACTCAACACTGATTGTATAATAAGGTTTTCTGTAGAAAAAAACTATCCCTTGGAGACCCCAGATGACTGAGAAGCAGCTAACCTGGCTGGCACCAATTAATGAGAGGATTTGGGAATTCTAGACTAGTAAGCTTGACCTGAGATGTTGTAAAACAATTTGTGAGTATTGTTAAAGCACGGTTCAGGGTCATCCTTTGGAAATGAAGATGAGATGGAAATCCAGCATTGACTTACAAATAAGAGGTCATGCTATACATGTTAACAAGACCCTTTTTTTTTGGAGGATACAATTTAATACAAGTTTCATTCAACTTTGAAAAGAAACTTGATGACAGGAGGTGACATATGAGATAGAAAAGCTACAATTTCATACTTATGAAAAATCCTGCAAATTAGGACCATGTTTTGACAACAGAAGCTGGTAGCAAGTTTATATATTAATGATCTGTTGCTCTCAGAAAAGCAGTGAGAAAACATGCCTTAATTCTTGAAATGCTACAGGTTCCATCTATTTGTGTTGAATCAGACTTCTTGAAATTGCTCCAGGTTCTAGGTGCAAATGAGTCTTTCCCACCTCATCTGAAATGCACTAATGATTCCTTTCAACGTCTGTTACTGGATAGAAATCTATACACTTCAGTCCTTTGCTTCTGTGCTGAAAGATGTCAAGACCAATAATTGTTCCTCAGGCTACATTGACGGATCTAAACTGGGACCTTCCTTATTTATATTGCTTATCAGCAAGTTATTCACCAACCAAGCTATTGATGGGAAAAACAAAATTTCTTTTCATTTGTAATTCTTTAATTCATTGGTATTGAGACAGAAGTTTTGCAAGTCACCAACATGACCACTGAAATTGTCTTGTCTAGTCTACAGAAGCCATTTGTTCACTTAGATACAGAGTACATAAGCTGGAAATTACTGGTCTGGATGGTTAGATCCTGGTCTCTTAGTCCAGGAACTAAGATGAAGCCCTGTTACCTGTAATTAGTTTGGAAAATCTCCGTTTTATTTCCTAGATGGTCCAGATCAACAAATGAAAATTAATTATTTGGTGTTAAATGACAATCTCTCTCAGAAATGTAGGTCCAATACAAATGACCTGTATTAGAAATGGAAAGTATATCACATGTCAAACCAGATGTATATACTATATATATTTGGAAACTTAATTCTAAGTTTATCTTTCACAAAATTTATGTCTAAAATATGTGAAAACAAAATTTCAGAAGTACGAATTTTAGAGGAAACATTGGAGATTGAAGAGTGCAGTCCACAGCTACCTGTTAGCTGAACCTATCTGATACAGTTGCATGTTTCAAATTATAGTATTGGGAAGGACTTCCACTTGCTGCATAGACGTTTCTGGCAAAGTCTGTCTGCTTTTCAGCATTCCCAGGCGAGCAGATTAGGCACATAGACTGCTCAGTTTAGTATCTATCCTTATACTATTCAAAGAAGCACCAATATATAAGTAGCAGAGTATTCATTATTTCCTGGAGTAACTGTGGTATACCTGTATTAGAAAATATTATTGGTAGAAGTTAAAACACATGAAAATGATATTCCTAAATAATCTCAATCTTTTTTTACTCAGTTAAAGTATGTTGATTGGTGATTAAGTTTCCTGTTTAGTAACTCAGGTACTTGGATTAACACTCAGGGGACGTGAATTCAAATCCCACCAAGGTGGTAGAATTTATATTCAGTTAATAAACTGGATTATTTAAAACAGGCTCCCTCAATGATGTAGGCCATTAAATAACTGGATTGTTGCTAGAAACTTATCTGGTACTCTAATGCCCTTCAATGCAATTTGCCATCTTTGCATGGTCTCTGTAATTTCTGAGTCCAGACTTGTAGCAATTTACGTATCTTCTACCTTCCTACCTGGCTCAGCAAGCCACTGGGTTGTATCAGGCCTATTAGTTAAAGCAGAAAAAAATAAAACCAAGTGGGCAGCTGATATCATTCTAGGTACCAAATTCAGACCTAACAAGGTCCTTCCCAGCTCAGGGTTGATTATGCAAAGTCCTCCTCTCAGTATTTGGGCAATATTGAGCATCCACAAGTAACAGTGCACAACTTGTTAACACAAAATATTCTGCAGATGCTGGGATCAAAGCAACACTCACAACACACTGGAGGAACTCAGCAGGTTAGGCAGCATCCGTGGAAACGATGTTTTGGGCTGGAACCCTTCGTCAGGACTGTAGAGGGAAGGGGCAGAGGCCCTATAAAGAAGGTGGGGGAGGGTGGGAAGGAGAAGGCTAGTAGGTTCCAGGTGAAAAACCAGTAAGGGGAAAGACAAAGGGGTGAGGGAGGGGAAGCAGGGAGGTGATAGGCAGGAAAGGGAAGAAGGAATAGGGGAAAACACAATGGGTAGTAGAAGGAGGTGGAACCATGGGGGAGGTGATAGGCAGCTGGGGGAGGACAACTTGCAGTTACAAAATACACCGCAGTTACTTGCCCAGGCTATAGTGAAAATATCTTGCAAACATGCAACCATTACCAAAGGATGCCAAGGGGCAGCAAGCAAATGGGAGCATTGCCATCTGCAGTTTCTCCTCCAAGTCACACCACTGTCCCTGGATCTAAATCCTGGAATGATTTATCCAGCACTACTGACAGAAGGACAGCAGCAGTTCAAAAACATGGTTTGTCCTCACTCAAGGGCAACAAATGCACACCTAACCTAACTCCCCCATCCCAACAAAGGAATGGTGTGAAACTATCAAAATTAAGGCTGCCAGGGTGGGTAACAGCTTCTTTCCCGAGGCTGTCAGACTTCTGAACACCCTGCAGAACACATTGGTTATGACAGTGCCAGTAGCATTATACTGTTGACTATGTGTCATATCCTGCAGATTTTTTTTTACTATTATCTGTTAATATTGTTGCATTGATATTATTTTATGTACTGTGTTTTGCACCTTTGTCCCTGTGGAATGTTGTTTTGTTTTCTTGTAAATATGTGTACAGTTGAGTGATAATAAACCCAAAGTATTTTTCATCTCTTCAATAACCAGCCTGTTCCCCACCAATTATTCTCCAATTCATTGCAAAGAAATCTACTCAATACCAATAAATCCAGTGACTGGAACAACATTTCAAAATAGGCAGCTCCAAAGTCAATCTTGTGGAAGTTACATCAAAATATTTTGGAATATTGTAAGAGTCTTGTTGTCTCTTAGCTGTTGAAAGCTGAATAAGCTGATTCGGTCAGATTGGTTGACGGGTCGCTCTCAGCTGCTCTACAGAGGAGCCATGCCAAAAACTAGAGCTTTAATGATAAGATCTCCCGGATCTAAATGTTTAGTGGAGCAGGATGACCCTGAGAAATCAAATCAAAGTATCCAACAGCTGAGACAACAAAAACCATGGCCAATTGACTCCAACATTCTTTAAATAGAAGATTATGGGCCAGAAACGTCATGGATATCATCCGCTCCACCTCCAATTGGCTTTAGTGGACCTGGGGAAAGTCAGACAGATTTCCCACTTAGGTATTGGGCTCTTTTATTTTGTTTTATTTCATCACAGCTCGATGAGGAAAATCAGCACATCACTTTCAGCAAGAAATGATTAACTTACATTTATATAATGTTTCAAGATGTTACAAACACACTAAATTGTAATGTAGGAGCATAGCTGTCAATTTACATAAAACTGATAGTAACAGTGGAACAGTCAAGGACAAACTAGGGTCTGCTTGACCACAATTGACCATCCAAGTTATGCAAAGATGACTCTCCAGAGGGAGGACAGACCGGTACTGTACTTGAATAGGGTAAATAATAATCATTCCCTTTTCCATTCAGTCGTGACATGAATATATTTAATTGCTATTGTTGATTGGTTTCCAAAGGTGATAGTGAGGTACCCTCTTTAGTCATTGCAGTGTGTAAGATGAAGCTGTTACTTCAGGAATTGCAGCCTATTGACTAGCAGACAAGTAAGGAAAAGAAACTCATGTTCAGTGAGGATGCAAGGAAACCTGGAACCTGATGTATCAAGGTGTGCCTATGCTTTCACTGCCTTATCTTTCCAGATGATGGATGGAAGGTCACTTTTTTTTTTAGGTACTGTCAGTGATCTTTGTGGGTATCTACAATGCATTCGCAGATGGCATAAATAATCATGGTGCATCGATGGTGAGAATTGTGAAACTCAAGCTAGTGGGTAGGATCCTGAATGCTGTGGAAATGCACTAATTAAGGGAGTGGAGAGCTTTGTTCCTCGTTGTGGTGGAAACGCTCTGCAGGTTCAAGTATTGAACACCTTGCTGCAGAGTATTCGACATCTGATTATGCTTGTTTGCTACATATCCAGTGAAGTATCTGCTAACCTCCCTCCAAGATAGAGATGGCAAGGGATTTAGTAATGGAAATATTGCTGAATTTTAAGGGAGGTGGAAATGGTCATCATCTTTCTTCAGTGTCAAATGAATCTTAATTTCCACTCCTCTGCCAAAGACTATCTAAGTTTGGCTCATTATTTGAACTCCAAAAATCACAGGACATCGAACAGTACAGGCTTTTCGGGCCACAATATTGTGCTAACCTACATGATCAATCTTAGCCCTCCCTCCTACATAGCTCATATCCTCCATTCTTTTTATATTCATGTTCTTATCTAAATCTCTTCAATGTCCCTATTGTATCTGCCTCTATCACCAGCTTCAGCAGTGTTCCCTGCACCCAGTATTCTCTGTGTAAAAAGCCTATCTCTGACATCTCCCATGCTCTTTCTTCCATTTACCTTAAGTGGATGTCCTTTGGTATGAGCTGTTGCTGCACTGGGAGAAAGATGATGACTGCCCTGTCTTTTTATGCCTCTTATACACTTCTATCAACTTGCCTCTCATTTGCCATTGCTCCAAAAAGCCCTGGTTTGCTCAGCCTTTACTCATAATCCAACTCAGGATCCCAAAGAATCTCCAAGGTAATGCCACGAAAGGCCTACTTTTGTTCCTTTACTTCCTACTGAATTAAAGATGGTGGTATCTACAATACTTTGTGTGAATATACTTCCCTCTCTGCAAGAGTGCCCCTCCTTATTTGTGCAGCTCTGGTAGGATGAGGCAGCAGGTGCAAAGGGGATTGAACATCTTCTCTAACGACCACCTATTGGTCTGGCAGGGTAGCTCAAATATTGCGCGCACAGCTGATGGAAGCAAGATGAGTCCTGCCCTTTCCTTGGGTTTCTGGTATGCACCATGAACATTTATTTTTCTTTTAAATGAGTTTGCACACAACCCATAGATATGGGAGATGCAACAGCTTACAGTTTCGTAGGTCTTTCTCAAACCATTAATGTGATAGGGTGCAATTTAATCACACTTTGCACAGGGGTAAAGTTCATATTTCAAAACTCTAGTGCATGTGTCCCTTGCTGTTCCCTATTTGTGGTTGGGGGTGGTGTGGGTAGGAAGGAAAGGTGATTCTACCTTTCTTTGCATTGGCTACCCTTGTACCTTCCCTGATCCTGCCACGGACGGCTCAATGGAGACCCTGGGGACATATTCTACATCAACATACAATGGTCCACAGGTGGAAAATATAAAGCTCCTGTCACCTTTGCAGCCAGAGACAGCAATCCACCCACTCAAGATTTTCAGTCCTGACATCCTTCCATTGTGTTGTGATGTTGCACATATGCCCATAAAACAGTGGGTACTGTTGTGCTCCAACAATATACTTTATGTTAGACTCCCCTTCTCCATAACCTGACTCCCTCTATTTCACCAGGGAGTGTGGGCTGCTGGTGAGTAGATATGTTCTACTAATGGAAAATGGCTCTTAAAAGTGATTGCAGCACAGGCTCCTGAGAAAATAGCAAAGGTCTGCAAACACATCCTAGTTTAAAAAAAAGTGAAAATGCAAATGAACAACTGTGTATTTACAAAGCACCCACTGAACTGGGATTTATTTTGATCTGATTATTAATGCAACAGAACCACTTTTTTTTGGAAAAAGTAATTTGATTGATGTGCACAACACATATTAGTCTATACAATTTTCACTTGATGGGATAAATGCAAGCTCTGGTGCTGATGGTAATTCCGTGCTTATCCAGAGTAACAGACAATGCTGGAGCAACTCAGTAGGTCAGGCAGCATCTATAGAGAGGAATTGACATCAATATTTCAGGCTGAGGCCATTCATCAAGTGTGTTTATCTATTTGTCTGATGGAACTTACCGACTCTTCTGCATCCCACCCAGTTTTGAAAGCAGGTCCATTTCCACAGCTGTTGGGTATTGTAGTAGTGACCATAATTCAGGTTTCCTTTTTATTGAATAGAACATAAATACAGATCCTTCCACCCACATTGCTGTGATGGCCTTGTAACTTACTCCAAGATCAATCTGATTCATCCCTCCATCATAGTCCGATATCTCTTTCATCCATATACCTAACCTACAGTCTCCAATGTATTTGCCTTGATCACCAACTGACAGTGCATTCCACACACTTACCACTGTGTAAAAAGAGCTGACAACCCCCCCATATTTTCCACTGATCACCTTAAAAATAATGTCCAAGTATAAGCCAAATAGCAGCAAGTTAATTAACAAAGAGCATTGTAATTGGGATTCATTAGACACCTACTTTCAGGAGTAATTATTTGATTGCAAACATCTAGTTTGTTTTATTTCCCACTCCTTTTCCAAAGGCCACATTAGTCAATTGCACCACTCATGCTAGCAGGATTAGCAGAGCTACAAAGTAATTACAAATTGCAAGCCACTGCCAACAGATCACCAGGGTAAAGCAGATAACAGTCAACCAATAAAAAAAAATTCCAGAAAGCACAAGGGTATAAGTATTAAAACAAAGATCATCAAAAGGAGCAAGTAATAGAAGCAGGGGTGTTGTAGTTATCTATTTTGAGTGGGCTAATTGCAGCTTTACATCAACCTTTGACTATTGTAGCATAAGCTGCATCTTAAGAAACAATTCAAGTGAAAGTCAGAAGGGAACTGAAGATGGGAATCCTCTACAAATATTTTATAGGGGAAGTAATTCACTCCAGCATGGCTGGTTCTATTAATCATACAGTCTTGTCTCCTCTCCATTTCAAGTTTAAAAAAGGCTATAATAGAATTTCCTCACACCATTATTTCTGATAGTGGTTTGCTATGCTTTATCCTAACTATAAAAACACACTTTAACTTTCTCCTTTTATTTTGATAATGTTATTTTTGTCCTGTGGTTAACTCCTTACCAACTATCAAACTGTTCCTGTCTTTCTTTAACTGATTAAACTGGGTGAGTACCATCATCGGATATTTTTCCTCAGCCTTATGTACACTGGTCTTCACTTGTGATTGTAACCTCTCATCCTAACTCCATTAGCAAATCTCTTTTTGTCTTTTCCTTAACCCTGACATTTCTTTGAAATTAGCACAGCTAAAATCATCAAATTAGTACTTTCTGTAAGTTTAGAAACATAGAAAACCTACAGCACAATACAGGCCCTTCGGCCCACAAAGTTGTGCTGAACATGTCCCTACTTTAGAAACTACTAGGGTTACCCATAACCCTCTATTTTTCTAAGCTCCATGTACCTATCCAAAAGTCTCTTAAAAGACCCTATCGTATCTGCCTCCACCACTGTTGCCAGCAGCCTATTCCACGCATTCACCATTCTCTGCAAGAACAACTTGCCCCGACATCTCCTCTGTACCTACTCCCAAGCACCTTAAACCTGCGCCCTCTTGTGGCAACCATTTCAGCCCTGGGAAAAAGCCTCTGACTATCCACACAATCAATGCCTCTCATCATCTTATACACCTCTATCAGGTCACCTCTCATTCTCCATCGCTCCAAGGAGAAAAGGCCAAGCTCACTCAACCTATTCTCATAAGGCATGCTCCCCAATCCAGGCAACATCCTTTATTACCACCTCTGCATCTATTTTTGATACTCAATTACACATTTCTATAAAGTTACCAAAATCTGTAGATCTAACTTCTGAGGTTTCCTTGCTTTATAAAATTTTAAAGTTTGGTGCAAATAGAGGACCTAAGTTTGATCCTCATCCTTAATCAGAGTCCAATCTCAGTGAAAACTGGCAGAAATGGGTCAGTTCTCCTCTCAGGAAGGGCTAAAGGTAATCAGGAGAGGGAAAAAGTTGTTATGAGGGTTAACACATTCTCCTGCATTAAGTTGTTTATATATACATTAACTTGCCAATTGATAATACAACTAAAGTCGGAATGTTTAATGAGATTCTCCTGAAAACTGTAACATGGCATTCAGTATGCAAATATTCCCGATGCTAGTTCTGACAAATTAATAGTAGGTAAAAATCAACCATCATTTTCTGCACTTAAATCTGGAAATAATGAAAACAAAATCATATAGATCTCTGAACAGAATCAACTCTGGTCATACTCAGGAAAAGAACATGCTCTGAAATAAAAGAACTCACAATATTACAATGAATTTTATTAAATACAACATTTTATTAAAGTGAACACATTTTATTAAAAATACTGTCTTAGAAATTAAGTCAATGATGTTTATTTTGCTAGAATGGATTCAATTATTTTGATGTTTTTACCCAAGTACTAGTGCAAAATAAAGTGGTATGGCACTGGGAAACAGTCACAGTTAAATTACACTTCCCCTTCTCAGAGCACAAGAGAAACCAGATGTAGCGAGCAAAGAGAAAATCTTTTAAATGGATGTTCGCTCCAGTGCCCATCCCCCTGCTCCTCCTCGAACTCTGTGCAGCTAATGTAATCCGACCTGGATTCTGTATTTATACATGGAGCAGTCAGGCTCCTGTTCTAATTTACTACCATATGCCCGTCTATTACGGTTATTTAGTGCATGCTGTTCAAGAAGTGGGTAATTGCAAATATCAAAGTTAATTAATTTAGGTAATTAGCATATTGTTACAAGATGCCATCCTCATTAGAACATGGAAATTGTCTTTGGGAATAGGTGATAAACACTGTAGATTTCAGATTAGTGAGCAAGACAAGCCCTGCAACACAAACCCACCTGTGATTATCTAACAAGTATTCATTAAGATTTCTAATTGGATTGTTTGTGTGGTTCAGAATTTATGTTCCTTATTAGTTAGTAAATGTCAAATTGTCAAGAGTTTAATATAAATTTTCTTCTGATTTACAGAAAAAACGAGTGCAAAAAGCTCTCCATATTTGAAAATGGGATTTGCACTAAAGTGCTGGTAAAGTCTTTTTAAAAAAAGGATGATCACATCAGAAAGTCCGAGAGAACTATTAAGATTGAGGTTGATCCAGAGATTTGGAACATCAGCACCGAGACAAATTGCACGGTTCTATTGTGACTGCAACACCAACACCACTCCTCCCAGAGGTCATCTGTGTCACTTCTGTCCATTGGCCAGTGTCCGGGTCGAAGCACTCCACACTACTGAGAAAATCTTGTCCATCATAGCCACCTATGCAAAAATATTAAGTTAAAACTTAGATTACAGTCACTAAAACTTAACATCCCTGCAACTTATGTCTTTATTCTCAAGTTGGGTCAAGACCTGCAAGTATCTCAATGCCTGCTCCCTCATTGAGTGTGTACACAAAGTAAATCCTGTAAACCTTGCTATAGCTTAGTGCTGGCAAGCTCTTCTCATGAATCCAAATACTAGTCACACTCATTTTGATAGAATGAATTCAGTTATTTATTTTGATCATCTTTGTCCAAATATTGGGAATAAATCAAAGTCCATGGGTCAAGGCCCATTCCTGAGACTTGCAAACATAGACAAGTAAGACACATCAGTTCAGTCCGGGAAGGGAGGATTGAAAGTGTAGAAAGAACCTTCTGTTTGTTTAGATGTTAAACTATGACTAGTTACTTGCTCAAGGTGAACATAATAAACCATAAGATATAGTAACAGAATTAGGCCATTTGGCCCATTGAGTCTGCACCGCCACTTCCTGATGGCAGACCCATTTTACTCTCAGCCCCAATCTCCCTCCTTCTCTCCATATCCCTTCATGCCAATACTAATCAAGAATCTATCAACCTCTGCCTTAAACATACCCAATGACTTGGCCTCCAAAGCAGTCTGTGGCAACAAATTCCACAGATTCACTACTCTCTGGCTACAGAAATTCCTCCTCATCTCCATTCTAAACAGATGTCCCTTTATTCTGAAGCTACATCCTCTGGTCTTAGACTCCCTCTCCAGGCAAACATCTTCTCCAAATCTACTCTATCAAAGCCTTTCAACATTCAATAGGTTTCAATGAGATTCCACCCCCCCCCCCAAACATTCTTCTGAATTTCAGTGAATACAAGCCCAGAGCAACAATCACAAGATGCTGGAGGAACTCAATAGGGCAGGCAGCATCAATGGGGCAAAATGATCAGTATTTCAGGCCAAGACCCTTCATCAGGACTGGAAGAGGTCAGAAGCCAGAATAAAAAAAGTGGGGGTGGGGGGTGGGGGGAGGAGCACATGATAGGGAAAGTAGGCAGGTGGGGAAGGGGGGGGGAAGAAATGAAAGGGAATGATGTTAAAAGGAAGATTATAGGCGGAAGATTGTTACTCTGGGCTTGGGAAACCAGAGGGCTGGTAATGAGGCCAGGGGAAGTGGGTAAGAGAACCATCAGAATGACAGAAAACAAAGGAAGAGAGCAGGAAATGTGGAGAAGTTAGAAAAACCGATGTTCATGCCATTGGGTTGGACACTACTTAGACCAGGGGTTCCCAACTTGGGGCCCCACAGACCCTTGGTTAATAGTAAGGCTCCATGCCATAAAAAAAGGTTTGGAACCCCTGACCCAGGGACAGAATGAGGAGTTAACCCTCCAGTTTGCATGTGGCTTCATTATGGCAGTTGAGAAGGGTGTGGGCAGGCGTGTAGGTGTGGGAAAGGGAAGTGGAACTGAAACATCTATACTCATGCATGTTATTTTAGAGAGGTGCAGTGGAGACCGTCCTAACAAGCTGCATCACTCATGGAACAGAAACTGCACTGTGGCAGACAGGAAGGCTCTACAATGGGTAGTCAAAACTGCCCAATGCATCACCGGCACCAGCCTACCCACCATCAAGAGCATATATAGAGGAAGTGCCAGAAAAGGGCCAGTAACATCATGAAAGATGCTAACCACCCTGCTTATGGACTGTCTGTCCAAAACCTAGCAGAGAGGAGGTAGCATCCAAGCCAGGACCACCAAACCCAAAAACAGTTACTCTCCCCAAACAGCAAGGCTGATCAACAGCTTCACCGGCTAACTCAACCCCAACCACCACTTTAACATTTCCTGTCAGTCACCTCACGTACAGACACTCCTGTGCCTAGTGTCACTTTATGGATATAATCAATATATATTTACTGTGTTTTTAAATTGTGTTCTTAATCTTGTGTTTTTTTTGTGCCGTATCAGATCTGGAGTAGCAATTATTTTGTTCTCCTTTACACTTGTATGCTGGAAATGACACCCAAATGGGGGCCACCAGGAGATCCTTTCTGTTACAAAGTTGCTCGACCAAGCTGTCTGCCAATCTGTGTTGGATCTCACCAATGTAGAAGAGACTGCATCAAGAGCAACGGATGCAAAAAGTAACCCTGATAGACTTACAGGTGAAGCAGTGCCTCACCTGGAAGGTACGAACATCCATATTTATTTATTGGGCACTTAAAATTATTCTACCAATATTGGATCAGAGGAATTTGGTTGTCACAACTACATTTCAGAAAACATAAGCCATGAAAGGCAATCCAGAAGTGCAAGTACATGGCAGATGAATAGAGTTCAATGGACAAAGATATAATAAAGATTCTTTGAACAAAATACAAACTGTTATTTTGAAAATATTAGTGGATATGGAACTGGAGTTGAGGGATGTGGACATGAAAAGAAAGAAGAAGATAGAGAAAAGAAACTTTCTGAATTGGTTGAAGGTTCCTTGTGGTATCCCACAGGGATCAGATCTGGAAATCACTTCTGCTTACTGTACTTCAAATAGGAAGTGGTGCAAAAGTATTCATTTAATTTAAAAATAGGAAGTTTGTCTAAATTCTTCAATCGAAAGAATCTGTAAAAGGATATTGATAAATATTGGGGAAAGTAAAATTTAAGTGGATGTCAAAAATCTGGTAAACAAGGGAAACATTTTGATGAAGTAAATGGGCTGTAATTAGATGCCAAATAGAACAAGGTTCACTGCTATGGAAAAGCAGAGAGGTTGGTGATATATTTCAGCAGGACATTAAAGGGCAGTACTACCTGTTGATCAGGCTGTGAAGGAAAAGCTATAAGATTCTGGAAGTTTATAAGAAATGTAAACCAGGTAACGTGCTTCAATAGATCCGCAAAAAAGTTAATAATGAGCATTCAAAATAATAATTAAAACCCAATATGAAGTATCAGGGTACTATATGCTAAATATATACAATGGTTTAGAGAGGATTCAACCCAAATTCATAATTAGATTTTTTTAAAAAAATCAGGAAATGAGAATAAAAGTATTTCAAGCATATGAAAGAACTGAACAATGTAGATAAAAATTTAACTCCCAACAATTGAAGGGGCCAAAATTTCTTAAAACAAACGTAGGATTTTATAGAAAATTAATTATTTAAAAGCACATGCACTCAATCTCAAAGCATGATTCCACTGCAAGTTAAGCCAGGTCTGCCAAAACCAAGCAACAAAGAGGTTTAATATTGAAACTTACCAAGTACATAGATTTTTCCCTGATAGACAGTTACTCCAAGAGCACTGCGTTTGTGTTTCATTGGCACTAAGCATGTCCATTTGTCCAATTCAACATCATATCGCTCCACACTGTTCAGCTGATTTACACCATCATATCCACCGATTGCATAGATTGAATTTTTTAGTGCACAGATACCTACGCAGAAACAGACAAAGTCCTTTATCTTGACCCAGTTCAAATTCTATCCGCTCCCCACTTTTTCCCTTTTGAAGGTATAGGTTTATGCTGATTTCATGTAGTGGTGGGGTTATTTTACAAGGAGAAATGAAGCACACTGGGTCTATATTGTCTAGAGTTCAGAAAAATGCGAAGTGACACTGATAAAACATTGTACTCTTACGAGGTTTGTTATGTTAGATATAACATATTGCTTCTTCTAGAACCAGGAGGCACAGTATCAAAATAAGGTCAGGCATTCAGGACTGAGAAGAGAAGAATGCTTAAATCTTTGGAATTATCTATTCAAGAGGGAGGTGGAGACTCAAGTCACTAGTCAAAACATAAATGGATAGGTTGAGATAAAAGGGAACTAAGCAATCTGGAGTTGTGCACGACAAGGCAAAGATTACTCAAACCCCAAATGGTTTAGTCCTGCTTTTAAGTATTTTTATGCTCTGATGCTGAGCTACGTATGCTTCCATGTACTGTAGATAATCACTCCAACTATACCTTCATATATCAGCCCATACAAGGAGCAGAGAACAGGTTATTCAATTTCTCTGGGAAAGCATTAAAAGAGATCTTGATCTCTGCATATCTTTGCATGTGAGACATTGAAATGAATGGATTTTATTGAACTCATCATATGAATAGTTATTGAGAAGTTCAGATAACTATTGATTTGTCATCTGGTCTTCTTAAAAGTATTTCAGAGGTAAGCATAACTGTAAATCTCCTTCCTCTATCTGACTGTATTCAAGTAATGCAACACAAACTTAGTATAGATCTGATGCAATTTCAGAAAAACAGGAAATATTGAAAGGTCATATATTGTGCATTCTGCGGCAGGTAGTTTGTAACTTTAGTGAGCATCCAGGAGAATTAAGTGACACAATATATTTAAACCCATGCCAGGAATCACTGGCTTTGGAGTCTGTGTAATTTGTTAGTGCTTTTCAAATCCAACTGAATCAAGAAGGGAATCCCTAATGACTTCCACTTTATCCCAAGCGTGCAGCATGCTAAGAATAGATTGAGTCATGGATGTTCCTAAGCCTCTAGACTGCTTAAACTTCCAAAGTTCCAAGCAAAAACAGTACATCATCTATTCCAATTGGCACATGACTAGTGTGTTTTACCCACATTTGTTCTGCTGTAAATTCAGGGCCACTGAGGAAGGGGGCCGAAAAGTGCACCTATTTGCCTCCAGGAAAAAGATGCTGCAGTTTTAAACCTCTAGATTTAATCTCCCGGTGAACTAGTGATAAACACTTCCGGCACTGTGTCGTACAATTGACTGAAACGGTTGAATGCCAGGGCACATCCAAAATATGCATTGTAAAATGCCTTTCTCAATCCAACTACTCCTGCAGTTGTCTACTGTAGTCAAAAGATCATAATGAAATAACTAATTTACTATTTTTAAACCATAAAGCATAGAAACATGCCCTTTTTGGTCCACACTGACTGATGGCCATCACCACTGATTCCATTTGTTCCATTAGACCAGTGTCCCTCTACACCTTTCCTATTTAAAGTACTTGTCCAAATCATATTTAAATACTTTAATTGTATGTACCTCTGCCAGCTCACTCTAGATACTCACCACTGTGTGTGAACTTATCCCTCAGATCTAGAAACCATAGAAATCATAGAAAAACTACAGCACAGAAACAGGCCTTTTGGCCGTTCTTGGCTGTGCCGAACCACTTTCTGCCTAGTCCCACTGACCTGCACACGGACCATATCCCTCCATACACCTCCCATCCATGTATCTGTCCAATTTATTTTTAGATGTTAAAAAAGAACCCGCATTTACCACCTCGTCTGGCAGCTCATTCCACACTCCCACCACTCTCTGTGTGAAGAAGCCCCCCCCTAATGTTCCCTTTAAACTCCCCCTCCTCACCCTTAACCCATGTCCTCTAGTTTTTTTCTCCCCTTGCCTCAGTGGAAAAAGCTTGCTTGCATTCACTCTATCTATACCCATCATAATTTTATATACCTCTATCAAATCTCCCCTCATTCTTAAGACCACAAGACATAGGAGCAGAATTAGGCTAATCAGCCCATCAAGTCTGCTCTGCCATTCCATCATGGCTGATCTTGGATCCCATTTCACCCCATGCACCTGTCTTCTCACCATATCCTGTAAGACCACAAGACACAGGAGCAAAATTATGTCATTAAGTATAATGCCTGCTCCTGAGCTAAACACTTACAGTTACTATCTGATCAGGAAACATTGACATCAAACTTCAAAAAAGCATTTTGTAAAATCAAAAAACACTTATTGTTTTATTGTAAACATGCTTATGCCTGTTAATATCCACTTATTTTTGTCAAATCTTCTACGCTCCAGGGAATAAAGTCCCAACCTATTCAACCTTTCTCTGTAACTGAGTTTCTCAAGTCCCGGCAATATCCTTGTAAACCTTCCCTGCACTCTTTCAACCTTATTTATATCCTTCCTGTAATTTGGTGACCAAAACTGAACACAATACTCCAGATTCGGCCTCACCAATGTCTTATACAACCTCATCATAACATTCCAGCTCTGATACTCAATACTTTGATTAATAAAGGCCAATGTACCAAAAGCTCTCTTTAAAACCCTAGCTACCTGTGACGCCACTTTTAGGGAATTTTGTATCTGTATTCCCAGATCCCTCTGTTCTACTGCACTCCTCAGTGCCTTACCATTAACCCTGTATGTTCTACCTTGGTTTGTCCTTCCAACGTGCAATACCTCACATATGTCTGTATCTCTTTTAAATGTCTCCCCTTTCGTCTTAAACCTGAACCCTCTAGTTTTCAACTCCACTGCCTTGAGAAAAAAATTTTGATCATCTATTCAGTCTGTGCCATTCAATTTTATAAATCTCTTACAGTCTCCTAAGGGTCCCTCAGCCTCCTACATCCCAGTGAGAATAAATTCAAACTCTCCTTATAACCATAATCCTTCATTCCACAGAACATAGCAGTTAACCTCTTCTACCCCAAGTCTGGCAACCAGAGACAGTCCAAGTACAGCCTAACCAATATTTTGATTGCAATATGATGTCTCAACTTCCATACTGAAAGCCTCTGCCTGTGAAGGTAAGTATACCAAATGCCTTCTTCACTACCCTATTCATCGGAGCTGCCAGTTTCAGTCAGCTATGGACGTGCATCCCTAGGTCCTCCAGTCCCTGCCAGTGTTGACAAGTTTCCTCCAACTTGCTCACCTGCTCCACTCCTAACAGAGTTCATTGATGCAATGGTGGTCCACCTATTATCTTCAGGATGATAGCATTCTGCCGAACTAAGGCGATTTATTCCATCGAAGCCACCGACAGCGTATAGAAGGCGATTTACAATTGCAACACCAACACCAATTCTACTGGTTGACATTGGAGCCACAAACTCCCACTGGTCTTTTTCTGGATCATACCTGGAAGCACATACACCATTGTTCTAAACACAAGAGTTAATGCATCATTACTAAGTTTAACACCTAACAAGCGCCACTGGAGAATGGCACAATTCAGAAGAGTACTCACATTTAGAATGGTGAATTAGGAAACAAAAACAATGTTGAAGATAGCAAGTTTTTTTTTAAAAAAAGTTGTTTAGCTATATTTAAAGTCAAATACATTACAATTATCAAATTAAGCAATGTATAGAATTAGAAGAACAGAAATAATTCAAGGTGGTCGTTGTTTTATTAGAGGCACAAGAGAGACTGTAAATCTTGAGCAACACACACACACAAAAAGTGCTGAGGGAGCTCAGGTCCTGATGAAGAGTCTCAACTCAAAAGAGACTATTTATTTCCCTCCATAGATGCCGCCTGAACTGCTGAGTTCCTGCAGCATTTTGTATGAATTATTTCAACATTTTATACTATCTATGCTATAATTAAACATTTCATACGTGTTATTTTATGACGCAGAGAAATTATTTCTAATCCACAGTGTAAAATAGTGGGCAGTACTGGATCTTTGTATATTCAAAGAGGAACTAAAAACAAATCCTGGTCCTCCTATCGCTTGATAGAACTGGCTTTGAAATTGCAACACACAACAGGTATTTTTAAACAAAGAAAATATAAGTGCCAGTAGATTGGTATCTAAATTAGCATTGACAATTTGTCAACAGAACACATTTGAATATACAAGGTTTCCAGTCTGCATGATAGTGGAGTGCGCAGGAACAGATAATGTATGATATGGTGGACCACCAGGTCACAACACGATAAGGAGCAAAGACGAGAGACATTACGATAAGATTCAGAATATGCAAATTTTGGAGAAAGTAAAGAAGGGGAGGATGAAAAAAGGGTACTGAAAAGACTATTTAAAATAAATATTGAAATATAGTTCATCAAACCTTTCCACAGAATTGTGATGGATGCAACCTTCAGATCCACCAACAGCATAGATCATTCCATCAATCACCCCTCCTCCAACTCTGTTCCTGGGAACATTCATCGGCGTGCAGGGAGACCACTGATTGTTCATAGGATTGTAGCAATCCAACGCATCCGAATCAGTGTTACCATCTGGCGAATTGTTTCTTCCACCTACTGCATACAGAAGTCCATGCACGGTACAAGCAGCTAAACCACTTCGAGGCATTGGCATGTCTGTCAATCGGATCCAACAGTTCTCTAGAGGATTATACGCTTCCAGAAAATTTAATGACTGCCGGTAATAGCCTCCTGCTGTGTACATTAATTGAGGAACATTTGGAGACCTGCAGGGACATGCCTTGGTTGGTTTGTGCAATGTCAGCTCCTTAAAGACTTCCACAAGATAATCTTTACACTTGGAATCCATTTGGAGTATTTCACACTTCTGCAGTTGTGTTTTCAGGAAGTTTGGGGTCAAAGAATGGCACCTCACTGCGTTCAGTAGCGCATGAACGTATGGATGCCTGTTCTCTGGATCATATTTCACCCACTCTATGCAAGCATGATAGACTTCAGATTCACTGCGCACGTTCAGCTCATCTCGGCTGATCAGGCTGACCAATTGGCACTGGGTGAGGTTGAAGAACTCCTCTTGTTTTGCTACCTATTAATAATATAGTGGAACGTTACTTTTGCAAAAGAAAAAAAATTACTATTCGATTTCATTTGTGTTTCATGCAAAAACTGATCAAATATTTATCTGTAAAAATAAAGACAAATTGAAGTTATGAAACCAAGAAACAAAATCCTAACAACTGCAGAAAAAAACTAAATTCATTTTTAATGTATATTATTCCTTACAGTAAAACACTTTCAAACTCCAGTCTTAATTTGCACGTGGAAATCTTGAACAAGACAGATTTAAATGATGAGTAGACTTTAACTCGCAGGCACGAGGAAATCTGCAGATGCTGGAAATTCAAGCAACACACACAGAAAATGCTTCCTGCACGCATGCTGAGCTCGTTGACTTCATTAACTTTGCCTCCAACTTTCACCCTGCCCTCTAGTTTACCTGGTCCATTTCCAACACCTCCCTCCCCTTTCTTGATCTTTCTGTCTCTATCTCTGGAGACAGCTTATCTACTGATGTTTACTATAAGCCTACGGACTCTCACAGCTGCCTGGACTATTCCTCTTCCCACCTTGTCTCTTGCAAAAATGCCATTCCCTTCTCGCAATTCCTCCATCTCCACTGCATCTGCTCTCAGGATGAGGCCTTTCATTCCAGGACGAGGGAGATGTCCTCGTTTTTTAAAGAAAGCGGCTTCCCTTCCTCCACCATCAACTCTGCTCTCAAACGCATCTCTCCCATTTCACACACATATGCTCTCACTCCATCCGCCCACCACCCCACTAGGAATAGGGTTCCCCTTGTCCTCATCTACCACCCCACCAGCCTCCGGGTCCAACATATAATTCTCCATAACTTCCGCCACCTCCAACGGGATCCCACCACCAAGCACATCTTTCCCTCCCCCCCCCTTTCTGCTTTCCACAGGGATCGCTCCCTACATGACTCCCTTGTCCATTCGTCCCCCCCCCATCCCTTCCCACCAATCTCCCTCCCGGTACTTATCCTTGTAAGCAGAACAAGTGCTACACATGCCCTTACACTTCCCCCCTCACCACCATTTAGAGCCCCAGACAGTCCTTCCAGGTGAGGCGACACTTCACCTGTGAGTTGGCTGGGGTGATATACTGCGTCCAGTGCTCCCGATGTGGCCTTCTATATATTGGCAAGACCTGACGCAGGCTGGGAGACCGTTTCGCTGAACACCTACACTCTGTCTGCCAGAGAAAGCAGGATCTCCCAGTGGCCACACATTTTAATTCCACATCCCATTCCCATTCTGATATGTCTATCCACGGCCTCCTCTACTGTCAAGATGAAGCCACACTCAGGTTGGAGGAACAACACCTTATATTCCATCTGGGTAGCCTCCAACCTGATGGCATTAATATTGACTTCTCTAACTTCCTTTAATACCTCTCCTCCCCTTCACACCCCATCCCTTATTTATTTAATATATTTTTTATATTTTTAAACATTTTTTCCCCCTTTTTCTCTCTCTTTTTTCTCCCTCTGTCCCTGTCACTATAACCCCCTTGCCTGCTCTCCACCCTCCGGGCTCCCCTCCCCCCTTCTCTTTCTCCCCAGGCTTCCCGTCCCATGATCCTCTCCCTTCTCCAGCTCTTAGATCCATCCCTCCCCCTCCTGTCTTCTCCTATCATTTCGGAACTCCCCGTCCCCCTCCCACTTTCAAATCTCTTACTATCTCTTCTTTCAGTTAGTCCTGACGAAGGGTCCCAGCCCGGAATGTCGACTGTGCCTCTTCCTATAGATGCTGCCTGGCCTGCTGCATTCACCAGCATTTTTTGTGTGTGTTGCTTCTCTTTAACTGCTAAGTTTCAGCAATGGAAAATGAAAGATGACACATCACAATGAAAGATGGCTATCAGTGGAGATATTTTGTTCCTCCTCCCCACTCTTTCAAAATCTTTTCACTATTTTTAAATTGAAGGCTAGACACAAACTGGATACTTCAGTGTCCATGACTGGTTCTAAGCATTAAAAGCATGTCTGTAAATCTTCATGTCTATTAGAACTATTGAACCTTCGTACAACTGCTCATTTTAGAAAAATTCCTCAGCTCCTATAGATTATTTTGTGTGATATTCTTCAAAATCCTGTTTAAACCAAAGAGGCATCACAATAAGTTACTTCAATATAAAAGTAACTGGGGAATGGACAGGTTAAAAAAATTCACATGGTCTTGTGGCTTAGAGAAGTAAAGGAAAGGAGTGTGTTCTACTCCAACAAAACTCAGGAGCGTTATGGAGGTCACAACCCACTCTCGTTTAGTTTGTCTTTTTTTTAAAAGTACATAATGAAATGAGAATAGGATTGCTCATTTAGAAGTTGAGATACCTGTTACTGTGTTTATGTAGCTTGTTATAAGTTTTCCATTACCCTGAGAACGTTAGACAAAAAAAGTTCTATTAGCAGACAAACTCAACATGCACGACACAAAAAGCATTGGATATTTATCATCAACTTTTAGACACTTATGAAATTGCTCACAACAAATGAGTCTAGACTTGTCCATTGAAACAGACTGCAAAATTCAACATTTTCTTTGGTGCCTTCTTTTCTGTTGCCCCCCCCCCCCCTTTACTTCTTTATCAGTAACATATGGGCACATTAAATTAAAGGGAAGCAAGTCTGGGATTTTTTCAAACACATTGTCAAAAAACAGATGTTCAGAATTTGTGCAAGTCGGGAACTCATTGATAGGTCTGGAATGCAAATTTGTCAGTTTACTTCTCTGCAAGAGCCATGAGTGGCAGAACTCTGTCTTGCTAACAACCCTCCGCATTAATGTTGCGGAGGAAAATGAAAATCAGCTCTCAAAAGTTGCATCAACTTCATTGGGGATTGCTTCTTTTCCTGATGCCCTACAAAGGGGAAACTCAAATTTCAACTCAACTTTGTTTTACTATTTGCTTTAAACAGTTAGAAATTTACTTCACCTTCAATAGCTTTAACTTTGCCTGCAACTTCATTCCTGCAGTTAAATTCACTTTGTCCATTTCTGACACCTCTCTCCCCTTTCTCAATCTCTGTTTCCATCTCTGGATATAAACCATCTACCAACAACGTCTTTTATAAACTTACAATTCCCACAGCTATCTTGACTGTACCTCCTCCCATCCTGTCGCCTGTAAAAATGCTGTTCCATATTCTCAGTTCCTTCACCTCTGCCGCATCTGTTCCCAGCATGAGACTTTTCTTGCCAGGACAATAGCGATATCCTCTTTCTTCAAAGGGCAGACCATCGATGCTGCCCTCACCTACATCTCCTCCATTTCCGGAACATCTGTGCTCACCCCATCCTCTCACCGCCTTAACAGGAACAGAGTTCGTCTTGTCCTTACCTACCACCTCATGAGCCTCCACATCCAACATATCATTCGCTGCAACTTCCACCATCTCCAACAGGATACTACCACCAAACACCTTAACTCCTCTGTCCATTCTCCCACCATGTTTCCCTTGTCCACTTGTCTCTCCACATTAATCTTGGTCCTGGCACATATCCCTGCAGGTGACAGAAATGCTACACCTGCCCATTCACATCCACCTTTAGCTCCAATCAGGGCCCAAACAGTCCTTTCAGGTGCGGCAACACTTCATCTGCAAATCTGTTGGGGCTGTCTATTGTGTCCAGTGTTCCTTATGTAGCCTCCTCTACAAAGGTGAGACCTGACGTAAATTTGGGACTGCACTGACGAGCACCTCCACTCCATCTGCCAAAAGCAGAGTTTCCCAGTGGCCAAACCATTTTAATTCCCACCCCATTCCCGTTCCAACACGTCAGTCCGTGGCCTCCTCTTCTGCCATGATGAGGACACACTCAGGGTTGAGGAGCAACACCTCATACTCCATATAGGTAGCCTTCAACCTGGAGAAGGGTCTTGGCCCGAAACGTCAATTGTTTTTTCATTTCCATACATGCTGTCTGACCTACTGACTTCCTCCAGCATTGTGTGTGTAGCTTTAAAGTATCCCTGAACAACAGAATCTATGAAAACTATTATTTGACCTCCAGGACCTTCAAAGCTTGGAGCAGGGTTGTTAAAAGCTGAGGCTTCCTCAGTGCACTATTATACAAGAGACTTCAGCTGCTTGTCACATGAGAGACACTCTGCAACAAATTACCTTCCTGGTTCAGTGCCTAAACGCTTCCCCATATCAACACCCACTATCCATACACATCTCCAGATTATAATTTAAATAAAATAATTGCTTTGTACAATTGAATATTTCTTGCTCTAGCACAATGCTCTAGTCCCTTTTCTTCTTCCCAAGCTCATGGATGAAATTTTCAAAACACTGCTTCAAGACAGAATGAGTGGTAGCTGGCACAGAGGGAAGAGAGCATCTGATACTTGAGAGATGCAAAGGAAGCCATAGGGAGATTGTTTCCAAACACAAAAAAATATTCAATTATTTCTCATGTTATGTAGGCTTTTACAAAATTGTTTCTTGTCAGTTAGTGAAGAAATAACATTATCAAAGGAATTTGCAGATCACTTTCAAGTAAGTGGTGCTTGATTGATTTGCGACTTATATCTATTCCTTCCTGGGTGCATTATGGAAAAAAAAATCTGTATTATTTGTTGTACAAGCCAATCAGGACAAAGCAAAATGATTGTTCTTATCAGAAACATAGTTGATCTGCCATACCAGACATTTGAAAGATGTTAAAACAGAGATATTTTTGTCTTGCCTATGATGTATCGAAATACAAATGTAATAGCACCCTTACTTTAAATCTGATTGCACATGGGCACCTCTGGCAGCATCAACAAACTTAATTTGAGAAGATGAAGACATACCATTTCAGAGAAGTACATTACTGTAGGTAGAGCCATGCATAGACAACATAAAATTGTGGACCTCAAATGCCCTTTCCTAAAATACACAAATGCTCCAGCCTAGGCTTTACAATAATCCTGTAGCTTCCAGCTCATCACTACTTCTTAAAAAGTAATTTACAGATGGTTGTTGCTAACAAAACCAGCATTTATTACTGTAGAGAAATTTAAAGCCAGCTGCTTTTTGGAATGATTACAGATTTTTAATGTTGGGTTGGAAGGTTTAAGATTGTTCAAAGTCAAATGTAAAGGAGAACAAAATAACGGTTACTCTGGATCCAATGCAGCACAAACAATAAAAACAGTAAAAAAAATAAATATAAAGATAGATTATATAGATTGATTGTATGTCCATAAAGTGGCACTAGGCACAGGAGTGACTGTACATAAGCTGACTGAAAAGAAATAATATAGTAGTGTGGTTGGGGGCATGGGGGGGGTGAGTTAATGGGTGGAGGTGTTGATCAGTCTTATTGCTTAGGGACGGTAAATGTTTTGAGTCTGGTGGTCCAGGTGTAGATGGGAGTCCGGCAATGAGTCCATAAGCAGGGTGGGAGGGATCTTTCGTGGTGTTACCAGCCCTTTTCTGGTATCTTTCCGGCTACATGTCCTTAATGGTGGGTAGGCTGGAGGTGCATTAGCCAGTTTTGACTACTGTTGTAGAACCTTCCTATCTGCCGCAGTGCAGTTCCTGTACCAAGCAGTGATGTAACTGTTAGGACGCTCTCTACTGTGAATGCGTAGCATGATACAAGTCTAGATGTACATAGCCCCGCTCTCTTTAGCCTCCTCAGAAAGTAGGAGTTGGTGAGCTTTCCTGATTATCCTGGATGTGCTCTGGGACCATGAGCGGTTATGTGAGATATGCGCTCCCAGAAGTCTGAAACTGCTCACCATTTCCACTGCTGTCCCACCGATTAAAGGGGAGAGAGTGTGAGTGGTGCAAGTTTTCCTTAAGTTGATAACCACCTCCTTTGCCTTGTTAACATTAAGGAAGAGGTTATTTGCCTGGCACTGGGCTTCAAGTTCTTCCACCTCCTCTCTGTAGGCCGTCTCATGGTTGTTGGTGATGGGTCCCATCATGTCATCGGCAAACTTGACAATGTGATTACTTGAGAAGATTCAGAGGAGATTTGATAGAGGTATACTAAATTATGAGGGGTATAGATAGGGGAAAGGCAATCAGGCTTTTTCCACTGAGGTTGGGTGAAACTACAACCAGAGGTCATGGGTTAAGGGTGAAAGGCGAAAAGTTTAAGGGGAACTGTGGAGAAACATCTTCATTCAGGAAGATCGTGAGAGTGTGTCATGAGCTGTCAGCACAAGTGGTGTATAAGAGCTGGATTTCAACGATTAAGAGAAGTTTGGATAGGCACATGGATGGTAGGCATATGGAGGGCTATAGTCCTGGTGCAGGTTGACGTGAGTAGGCAGGTTAAATGATTCAGCATGGACTAGATGGGCCAAGAGGCTTGTTTTCTATCCTGTACTTTTTTATGACTTTGGTGATTGGCTATGCAGTCACACGTGAGCGGTGTAACAGCAATGGGCTCAGCAGACAGCCCTGGCAGGCACCCGTGTTGAGGAGCATGGGGAGGAAGGAGCAGTTATACATCCCGACTATCTGAGGTTGGTTTGTTAGGAAGTCCAATACCCAGTTGCACAGTGGAACATTTAGACCGAGGACCAGGAGTTTGTTCACCAAGGTCTGTGGGACAATAGTTATTGAATGCCAAACTGAAATCCAGAAGCAGCATTCTGACATAAGCGTCCTTGGAAGCTAGATCCAATAACAATAAAGAAACAACACGATGTTTCTGAGAGGATTATTTACAATTGTTGGTATTCCTGCTTGCTTGCTATTCTTATATTTATCCATCTAGGTGGTAAAAGTCCTAAGTTTAGAGGGTGCTTTTAGAATACAGGCAATGCACAGATGCACTGCACAATGTATAGATGATTCACACTGCAGTAATAGTGCCCAGGTTTGAACATTACATCTGGCACATCATGGATCAATCAAGCAGGCCACTACATGCTGGATGGTGTTCAACTTCCACACACCTGGGTAAGTGGAGAGTATGACAGCACCCTCCTGAACTTGTGCTGAGCAGACAGTTGCCTTGTTGGGGAGTGAGTCATTCACCAAAGGACAGCTATTCTGAGCTGGTTCTGGAGCTGCAGTGTTTATGTGGTTGATTTAATGGTGACATCCAAGATATTGTTAGTGGGGTATCTGGTAATAAATTAGACAGCTTGTCATGGTTTGTCATGGTCATGGCTTCAAGTATGGCACGTTTACTTGCCATTCAAATGTTGCTTAGATCTTGCTTGAGGTATGGACGCTTCATTTTCTATTAAGTTGCAAGCAGGATGGAGCATTGTGCAATTAGCAAGCATTCCCACTTCCAGTTTTATGATCAAGCCCGGTCACAGACACCGGCATTTTTCAAGGAGATTACAGTCTATTTTATCAAAAATTTTAATTCTCCAGCAGTAATCTGAAAATCTATAAATCTATAATATAAATAATCTATAATCTACTTTACTAACCCAATAATTTAAATACAATAATATAATTTCTAAATAAGGTGTTAATATTGCAGAATGGTCATGTGATATAATTCAGGTTTCTAAAGAACTCAGACTTTTTAAAAATGTCCATTATTTACATTTCTCTCAGGCCAAAACACAAACATTCCAGTTTCTCAACTTTTGCTGACAAATCTCCCTTCAATACTCACATGTATATTGTGTCATCTAGTCAACCCCAGTCACAAAATTGTTTTTTTTTTACCAGTTCCCAACGGCTAATTCAATTATTCATGAGTGCAGAAGGTTTGCCTGTTTGTTTTAAATATACACACAAAATATCCCAGAGCAAGTCCAAACACATACAGTTGCAACCTTATCAACACAAAATTTGACAGCTGAATTAAGATTGTAGACGTGGGCAATTTGAAACTTTCAGGAACAGGATACAAGGGTATCAAAGGATTTTAAAAAGTATGTTTAAATGGAACAGAGGTATTAATAATCCAAGATCTGAGCAATGAATCAAACAAAGGTTTAACGGCCTTCCCTTATGTTCATTTCCAAAAGCACAACAGATTAATTTTGCTGACCCATTCAAAATTTAAAATTACTTGTTAGTTGTACCTACCTCACTAAAGTGCAGGTATATATACTCTCTGGACTTTTGACTCAACTCATGGCAGCCAATTTGCTCAGCAAATGAGGCAATACCAATGGCATTGCTTGGATCCAATTGCTCCAGCAGGAATTTGCAGCATGCTTTAACAACGCTGTCTATCTGGTACATTACTGCGCCATTCATAACGTGCAGGACACATTTCTCTCCAACTGTAATACTGGCTGTATATGCAAACTCAATTAAGCGCTGCATTACTTTAGGGTGAATACCCTCAATAGGTATAACCTCCATTCCACATTCTTTCAAACCATTGGTAAACATAGCCTTGAAAACAGGGCTACAGGAGGCGAGAACAATCTTATGTGCAACAAACTCTTCTTCCAGAGTATTGTGCTTCACCCTGAGTGTCACGTCACAAAGTTGCTTGTTTAAACGTATTTCATTCATTATTTTAAAGGCTTCCACCGTGTGGCTTTCCAGTGTGTAGCTAAAGTTGCGACTGGCATTTTGTGATGGCATCACTTCTGCTGTGCACTCTGTTGTCATCGACATTTCTCCAAAGTCACTATGTACGGTTCATTGCTTCTCAGGAAAAGCAGTAAACATAGAAGACATACATCTGAAATCCATTCAGGTTGTGTCCATCATTAGCTTCCTTGGAGAACATCATTTTCTTGGGTACCTTTGGAAGAGAAAAGTAATTTTGTTTAAAAAAAAAGAGTCATTGTCAAATAAACCTCATCCTTAATACAGAAATAAGCATCATCCATGTTCAGGTAACAGATTGTTCCTCATTCCAGAAGAAAAATAAATACCCTTTGAATCCACTTGTACTTTCAACTCAAATGATTTTCTCAAATAAATTATTTAAGATTTTTGAATGCTAAGGAGCTATCTGACACCTCCTTACACCTGGCCCAAGGGAACATCGAACTCCTGAATTCCTGGCCCAAACTCCTGAAAAATACTGGCCTTAGTCTTTAAATACTCTATTATAATTTAAATTTGCTTGCATTAACTTTGTGAATTGCTTTTGTTCTTAAAACTTCACTTAGGCTGTATAATTACCTGCTTTTTAAAAAGTAATCTTCCTTTTCCTGAAAAAATACAATGATGCAATTATTGGAAAGTGGAAAACTTAAAATAATTTCAAGACTTCAGAATGTTAAGGTAGAATCTGATCAATGCCTCATGCTGAAAAGAATCTTTTGATTTCAATTCTCCTGCCATATCCCTCTTTCCCCCCAAAATCCAGATAATAGTTGAATTAATTTTTGAACAGTATTAAAGACAGAGCCTCCAGAGCCTTCTATGTTAGATAATCCAAACATTCGATGGTGAATGTGTTAAAGAAAATTCTCTTCATTTCATGCTGTGCCCTACGCCTTACTTTGAGACTGTGCCTCCCAGTTCTCGATGATTCAGCAAAGGGGAGAAAACCACCCTCCCTACTCTGTTGGGTGCTCTAGGTATTCTGTATATCCCAAATACTTCTCATATGATAGTTTTCATGGATCGCAGATCTGTCTGAAACATAGAAACATAGAAAATGGTGCAGGAGTAGGCCATTTGGCCCTTCGAGCCTGCACCGCCATTCAGTATGATCATGCCTGATCATCCAACTCGGAACCCTGTACCAGCCTTCCCTCCATACTCCCTGATCCCTTTAGCCACAAGGGCCATATCTAACTCCCTCTTAAATATAGCCAATGAACTGGCCTCAACTGTTTCCTGTGGCAGAGAAAGTCTTCACTTCATTCTCTCCATGACAAGTACATTTTCCTCCAGCAAGTAGACCAATATTGCACACAGTATTCTAGATGTGGTGTCAATAACTCCCTGTACACTGAAATGAGATATTCTTATTGTAAATGGATCAGAGTACAAAAGCAAAGGCCAATTTGGTGTTCATGCAATTTTCTTTTGACTTGTGTAGTGACAACCAGGTATCTCTGAATGTCAACAAATTTCCGCAAGTATCTCACCATTTAAGGTATGCTTATGTTTCTCCTTTTAACCCCACAGAGCAGCATCCCTTCTCTGACTCCCACTCATATACTTCTCTATAGACCCAACGTGGGCCCCTCACTGCAAAGGCTCTTTACATTCTCAGCATTCCTAATTAATTACATGACATTGGAACATCACTAAATTTGCATTTGGAAACCTCAGCTAAAGAGACAACACTGACTGTGAAAAGTCAGGGTCTAAGTACCAATCTCTATGCTACCCCTCTAGTCAAAGCCTACCATCCCAAAAAGGATCCACTTTGATTTTCATTCTGGCGACTTCCACATCCTTTCCAGTCCTGCAGGAGGGCCTTGGCCTGAAATGTCTACTGATTATTCATTTCCAAAGATGCTGCCTGACCTGCTGAGTTCCACCAGCATTTTGTGAAAGTTGCATTTGATTTTTAATCTGTTAAATAATTTTCAATTCAATTTCTACGTGTTTTAACCCTGCTCAGGTGACTTTAACAAAAACCTTACAAGAATCCAAATGCCATGCATCCACTAATTTCTCTTCATTTCTCAACTAGATACCTGCTTAAAGAACTAAAAAATTAACTATATACAATTTCTTTCATAAATGCACAAAATGTATAATATGTATAAATTTCTTGATGTCACAACTTCTGGATTTCAGCATTTCCCCCAGCTAATACTGTCATATACTTCTAGTTCCTCAGAATCAGGTTTAATCTCACCAGCATATGTCATGAAGTTTGTTGTATTGCAATGTAGCACTGCTGCAAAATATAGTAACAAGAACTACAAGTTACAATTAAGCTTATATAAAAAAAATTAAATAGGTAGTGCAAAAGCAGAAGGAAAAGAATACCAAAGATGTGCTCAGGGGTTCACTGTCCATTCAGAAATCTGTCGGTAGAGGGGAAGAAGCTGTTTTTGAAACAGCGAGTGTCTATCTTCAGGCTCCTGTAATGATAGCAATGAGAAGGATACATCCTGGATCATGGGGATCCTTAATGATGGACGTCACCTTTTTGAGGCATCGCCTTTACAAGGTGTCCTCGAGTAGTGTCCACGATGGAACTGGCTGAGCTGGCATCTTTCTGCAGCCTTTTCCAATCGTGTTCAGTAGCCCCTCCATATGGTGATGCAACCAGTTAGCATACTCTCCACGGTACATCTGTAGGAATTTGTAAGCGTCTTTGGTGACTCCTAAAATATAGCTACTGTCATGCCTACATCCAGGAACTTGAAACCATTCACCCTTTCCACTTCTGTTCCCTCGATGCAGACTGGTGTGTGTTCCCTCAACATGCCCTTCCTGAAGTCCATAATTAATTCCTTGGGCATACTTAAGTGCAAGGTTGTTGTTTCGACACCCCTCAACCAGCAGATCTACCTCTCTCCTGTACAGCTCCTCGTCACCATCTGAATTCTGCCAACAATAGTTGTGTCATCGGCACATGAAAAGATGCTGTTTGAGCTGTGCTTAGCCACACAGTTGTGGGTGTAGAGAGGGTAGAGCAGCGGGTTAAGCAAGCATACTTAAGGTGCATCAGTGTTGACTGTCTGTGAGGCGATGTTATTTCTGATCTGCACTGACCGTGGTCTTCCAATGAGGAAGTCAAGAATCCAGTTGCAGAAGATACAGAGGCCCAGGTTTTGGAGCTTGTTGATTAGAACTGGAGGTATGATTGTGCCATATGTTGAACTGTAATCAATAAACAGCAGCCTGACACAGGAATTACTATTGTCCAGATGATTCAAGGCTGAGTGGAGAGCCAGTGTGATTGCACCCACTACAGACCTATTGTGGCAATAGGCAAACTGCAGCTGGCGCAGATCCTTTCTTAGGCAGGAGTTGACTCTAGCCATGACCAACGTCTCAAAGCACTTCATCACAGTAGATGTGAGTGCTACGGGGCAATAATCATTGAGGCAGCTCACCCTGCTCTTCTCGGGCACTGGTATGATTGTCACTCTTTTGATGCAGGTGGAAACCTCCGACTACAGCAGTGAGAGATTGAAGATGTCCCTAAACATACCCGCCAGGTGGTTGGCACTACTAGGTACACCATCAGGACCTGACACCTTATGAGTGTTCACCCTCCTGAAAATGTCTTGGGTCAGCCTCCGAGACTGAGATCACAGGGTCACCAGGTGTTGCAGGGATTTACACAGATAATTAAGGACACGACCCACCCAGCCAACACACTTTTCGTCCCTCTTCCCTCCGGGAGAAGGCTCAGGAACTTGAAGACTCATATAGCCAGATTTGGGAACAGCTTCTTTCCAACTGTGATAAAACTGCTGAACGGATCCGGACCGAGATCTGGGCCGTACCCTCCAAATATCCGGACCTGCCTCTCGGTTTTTTTTTGCACTACCTTACTTTCCATCTTTCTATTTTCTATTTATTATTTATAATTTAAATTTTTAATATTTACTAATTGTTACTATTTTTAATATTTAATATTTGTAATAGGAGTGGGAAGCGCTGTGATGATTGTACGTTCTAGTACCAATTGTTTGGCGACAATAAAGTATAAAGTATAAAGATGTACAAACCCTATTTCCAGAAAAGTTGGGGTATTTTCCAAAATGCAATAAAAACAAAAATCTGTGATATGTTAATTCACGTGAACCTTTATTTAACAGACGAAAGTACAAAGGAAAGATTTTCAATAGTTTTACCGACCAACTTAATTGTATTTTGTAAACATACAGAAAATTAGAATTTGATGGCTGCAACACACTCAACAGAAGTTGGGACAGAGGCATTGTGTTACATCACCTTTCCTTTTAATAACACTTTTTAATTGTTTTCAAACTGAGGATACTAATTGTAGTAGATTTGCAATTGGAAATTTTGTCCATTCTTGCTTGATGTAAGACTTCAGCTGCTCAACAGTCCGTGGTCTCCGTTGTCTGATTCTCCTCTTCATGATACGCCATACATTTTCAATAGGAGATAGATCTGGACTGGCAGCAGGCCAGTCAAGCACACGCACTCTGTGTCTACAAAGCCACACTGTTGTAGCCTGTGCAGAATGTGGTCTGGCATTGTCCTGCTGAAATAAGCATTGACGTCCTGGGAAGAGATGTCGCCTTGGTGGCAACATATGTCTCTCTAAGGTCCTAATATACACCTCAGAGTCAATGGTACCTTCACATACATGCAACTCACCCATGCCATGGGCACTGATGCACCCCCATACCGTCACAGATGCTGGCCTTTGCACCTTTCGCTGATAACAATCTGGATAGTTGTTTTCATCTTTGGCACGGAGAACTCAACACCCATTTTTTCCGAAAACTAGCTGAAATGTGGACTCATCTGACCACAGCACACGGTTCCACAGTCTTTCGGTCCATCTGAGATGAGCTCGGGCCCAGAGAATTCGCCGGCGTTTCTGGATAGAGTTGATGTATGGCTTCCTCCTTGTGTAATACAGTTTCAAGTTGCATTTCCGGATGCAGCGACTGACTGTGTTGAGTGACAATGGTTTTCTGAAGTACTCCCCAGCCCAGGTGGCTATAATTGTCACAGTAGCATGACGGTTTCTTAGGCAGTGCTGCCTGAGGGCTCGAAGATCACACGCATTCAACAGTGGCTTCCAACCTTGCCCTTTACGCACTGAGATGTCTCTGAATTCTCTGAATCTTTTCACAATATTATGTACTGTAGATGTTGAAAGACCTAAATTCTCTGCAATCTTGCGTTGAGAAGTGTTCCTTTTGAACTGACTAACAATTCTCTTGTGAATTTTGGCACAAAGGGGTGAGCCACGACCCATCCTTGCTTGCAAAGACTGAGCCTTTGGATGCTATTTTTATACCCAGTCATGATACCTCACCTGCTACCAATCAGCCTGCTTAATGTGGAGTCTTCCAAACCGGTGTTACTTGAATATTCTGTGCACTTTTCAATCTTATTTTAACTCTGCCCCAACTTTTGTTGAGTGTGTTGCAGCCATCAAATTCTAAATTTATGTATGTTTACAAAATACAATTAAGTTGGTCAGTAAAACTATTGAAAATCTTTTCTTTGTACTTTTGTCAGTTAAATAAAGGTTCACGTGAATTAACATATCACAGATTTTTGTTTTTATTGCATTTTGGAAAATATCCCAACTTTTCTGGAAATGGGGTTTATAGTTTTATTCTCCCGTAAAAGGCGTTGAGCTCATCTGGGAGTGAGGCATCACTATCATTCATGTTGTTAGATCTCTTCCTCCTTCTGTTAAATAGTAATGTTTTATGTTCTCCAATATGAAAGAAACATTTTAGAGTCTATAGATTTTTAAGAAATTGATAATGAGCAAACTCACCATCCCCACAACCACCTCTTTCAAAATTGTAGGAAGCAGATCTTCAGATTGTTGAGATTGATCACTTTACATTTAACATCTCTGGTAATATACTTTATTAAGAGCACAAGCCATAAGAGCACAATTAGGCCATTCAGCCCATCAATTCTGTTCCACCACCATTGTGGCTGATTTATTTCCCTAAACCCCATTCTCCCACCTTCTTCATGTAACCTCAGATGCTCTTACCAATCACAAACCTATCAACTTCTGCTTTAATGGAACGGGTTCTCTCAGCTTCACATCAAGATGGCTATCAATCAGGTATTTTAAAACCTGTTCACCAATCTTTTTCCTTAATCATGCCTGTACTTGTTATAATACTAACATAACTCACAACAAACACCTTTACTAATTTGTTTATTATTGTTACATTATAGGCATCTATTAATCTCGGGAGACCTTGGATTTGCGCCTTGGAAGGTTTCCAGGGCGCAGGTCTGGGCAAGGTTGAATGGAAGACCAGCAGTTGCCTGTGCTGCAAGTCTCCCCTCTCCATGCTACCGATGTTGTCCAAGGGAAGGGCATTAGGACCCAATACAGCTTGGCACCAGTGTCGTCGCAGAGCAATGCGTGGTTAACTGCCTTGCTCAAGGACACAGCACACTGCCTCAGCTGAGGCTTGAACTAGCAACCTTCATATCACTAGACCGATGCCTTAAGCACTTGGCCACGTGCCAACACTTGTTACATTAAGACCATAAGAAATAGGAGCAGAATTATGCCACGTGGCCCATCGAGTCTGCTCTTCCATTTCATAAACACAAAATAATCTGCAGATAGTGTTGTCAAAGGAACACTCACAATGCACTGGAGGAACTCAGCAGGTCAGTCAGCATCAGTTGAAAAGATTAGTTGATGTCTCAGGCCGAAACCCTTCGTGAGGACTGAAGGAAGAACTTTGGGGAGGGTTTGAAGAATGCTGGTAGTTGAAAAAAACAGTAATTTTAAAGACAAAGGGGCGGGGGAGGGGAAGCAGGGAGGTGATTGGCAGGAAAACAATGCGAAGTAGTAGGAGGAGGCGGAACTATGAGGGAGGTGATGTGAAATAGGGATAGAGGAAGGGAGGGGGAGGGAATTACCAGAAGTTGGAGAATTCTATGTTCATACCAAGAGGCTGGAGACTACCTAGATGGTATATGAGGTGTTGCTCCTCCAACCTGAGTTTAGCCTCATCATGGCAGTAGAGGAGGCCATGTATGGACATATCTGAATGGGAATGGGAAGCAGAGTTGAAGTGGGTGGCTACCGGGAGATCCTGTCTGTTGTGGCGAACGGAGTGGAGGTGCTCAACGAAGCGGTCCCCCAATCTGCGTCGGGTTTAATGGGTTTGCCACCATTCAGGGCCCCAAACAGTCCTTCCAGGTGAGGCAACACTTCACTTGTGAGTCTGTTCGGGTCATCTATTGCATCCGGTGCTCCCGGTGCGGCCTCCTCTACATCGGTGAAACTCGACGCAGATTGGGGGACCGCTTCGTCGAGCACCTCCACTCCGTCCGCCACGACAGACAGGATCTCCCAGTAGCCACCCACTTCAACTCTGCTTCCCATTCAGATATGTCCATACATGGCCTCTTCTACTGCCATGATGAGGCTAAACTCAGGTTGGAGGAGCAACACCTAATATACCGTCTAGGTAGTCTCTAGCCCCTTGGTATGAACATAGAATTCTCCAACTTCCCGTAGTTCCCTCCCCCCCCCCATCCCTATTTCACATCACCTCCCTCATAGTTCCGCCTCCTTCTACTACTTCACATTGTTCTCCTGCCAATCACCTCCCTGCTTCCCCTCCCCCACCCCTTTGTCTTTAAAATTACTGTTTTTTTCAACTACCAGCATTCTTCAAACCCTCCCCAAAGTTCTTCCTTCAGTCCTCACGAAGGGTTTCCACCCGAAACGTCGACTAATCTTTTCAATTGATGCTGACTGACCTGCTGAGTTCCTCCAGCGCATTGTGAGTCTTCCATTTCATCATGGCTGATCCATTTTCCCTCTCAGCCCCAATCTCCTGTCTTCTCCTTGACTAATCAAGAATTTATCAACCTCTGTCTTAACTATACTGAATGACTTGGCTTCCACAGCCGCCTGTGATAATGAATTCCACAGATTCACCACCCTCTGGCCAAAGAAACTCCTCGTTTAGTCTTCGGGAATGCACATAGAGCAGCAAACTACCCAGCAATCTGACTCATCAGGTACTCTCCAACAGCTCTATGAGGGAAGTTTAGTTTCCAGACTGGTCTCCTCAGTCGCCTTAGAAATGGAGTAGAACTAACACCCCAGGGACTGCCTAAGCTCCACCTAAACCAGGGGTTCCCAAACTTTATGCCATGAACAGGAGTCTGTGGACCTCTGATCTTAAACCCCTTCTAATTCTAATCACGATTTCTTATATTTGTCAATGAATCAGTGCAAGCCCCGAAACATTTTTGTATTTGAAAGGATTCACTTCTAATGATTAGATTATGAGGACACGCAGTCCTCCTTTATTGTCATTTAGTAATGCATGCATTAAGAAATGATACAATGTTTCTCCAGAATAATATCACAGAAACACAAGACAAACTGACTGAAAAACTGACAAAAACCACATAATTATAACATATAGTTACAACAGTGCAAAGCAATACCATAATTTGATAAAGAACAGACCATGGGCACAGTAAAAAGTCTCAAAGTCTCTGGAAAGTCCCATCATCTTACGCAGACAATGAACTTCCAGTGCCGCAAACTTGCTGATGCAGCATCCTAGAAGCACCCGACCACAGTCCGACTCCGAGTCCATCCGACCAGCTCTCCGACACTGAGCACCATCTCTGCCGAGCGCTTTGACCCTGGCCCCGGCAAAAGGCAATAGGCAAAGCCGAGGATTTGGGGCCTTCCCCTCCAAAGATTCTCGATCACACAGTAGCAGCGGCAGCGAAGCGGGTATTTCAGAAGTTTCTCCAGGTGTTCCTCCGTGCTTCTCACAGCTGTCTCCATCAAATCAGGATTGTGCACGGCATCCTAGTTAACACATACGATATCATTCGGAACGGCCGTGCGTGCTGCGTCGCGCTGCCATCTTCTCCTCCCTCCTTTTAGATGCAAGCAACATAACATTGATTCCAAATGAAAATGTCTTAATAGACCACAACACATAGGAGAACCAGACCATTCAGCCTACTGAGTCTTCTCCACCATTCTATCATGGCTGATTTATTATCCCTCTCAACCTATGTTCCCTCCAAGCTGTGCGCGTGTGCACGCACACACATTTTTCAACCAGCGCACAAAGGAAATTAATGTGCGCACAAAAGGTTAGTTACCTAAAATAATGTAATTAAACTTATTGACAGTAATCTTTTAGCTAAATGTTTCTGTTAACTAGTTAGTTGGTTTTTCAAATACCACAATGCACGTCACTAATTTACGTCACCTCCCCTTTCCTGTTCCGGTTTGTACAGCTGCATCACGGTGGCAGCCATCTTTGGCAGACAGTGCTCATATCGTAAAGTTTACAAAGATCTCTTTCAAATCCTGTAGATAGCTTACTAAGTTTTTATTGAAAAAAATCAGTCAAATGACCCCGTGGCTAAATACTGTCACAAGAAATTGATAAGCATCACATACAAAGTAGCTTTACAGGTTTTAAGTCATATCTTTGATGAACTGGCTGCACTGTGCAAGATTCTGCAAAAGAGTGGCCTGACACTGATTGATTCACTTCATTTTGCGCGAGGCAAAATAAGAAAGCAGTATCTGGGAGACAATGTTTCATGGAGTGACAAAGTTAAAGTTTTGCTAAGCTAACAACGTGAAGAAAACGTCACAGTAGATACAAGTTCACTGTTGACTTTTAGAAATAGTCTTTGTGTTCATTTAGAAGAAAGGTTTCCTGAAGATGAGGTACAAGAATGGTCAGCTTTTGATTTCTCCACAATTGTACATTGTGACTTCACATTTGGCAATGAACAAGTTAATGCCTTATGTCTAAAATATCATGATTTTCTAGCTGAAAATACTGAAATAGTTAGACAGTTTAATGGTTTCAAATTTTCCGTGCAAGAAAAAATTAAATCCAAACTGATTTCAAACTTTGCTCAAATGATGGCATTTGTACTTCAAAATGAACAGTTTTGTGACCTTGCAGTTGATGGACATTGGGGGAACCTTTCTTGCGTCTAGTGCGGACTGTGAGCAAGGTTTTAGCCTAATGAATCAACTCAAAAACAAGCTGAGAAACCATTTAGGTGAATGTCATTTGGATATGATAATGAGAATCAAAAGCTATCAATTGGATGGAAGTTCTATTAGTCTAGATAGAGTTTACAAAGAATGGGTAAATGCCAAAGCCAGGAGAGAGAAAAAATAACTGAGTGACTTAAATATGTATGTTATTCTGTGCAATTTTGTGTCAAATATTTTGTAAACCTACATAGACTGTGCCATGTGTGCATTCAGTGCGCACATACTTCTGTCACAGGAAAAAAAAATTTGCACAACGTAAGATTTTTGCACACACTGACTACTAAAAATTAGAGGGAACATTGCTCTCAACCCTGTTCACCTGCCTTCTCCACGTAACCCCTCACAACCTGACTAAACAAGAACCTAGCATGCTCCACTTCAAATAAACTCAATGACTTGGCCTTCACAGCTGTCCACGGCAATAAATTCCACAGATTCACCACCCTCCAGCTTAAGAAATTTCTCCTTTCTGTTCTAAATGGATGTCCCTCTATTCTGAGGCTGTCCCCTCTGGTCCTAGACTCACATACAATAAGAAACATCCTCTCTACATCCACTCTATCTCGGCCTTTCAATATTTGATATGTTTCAATGAGATTGCCCCTCATTTATCTGAACTCCAGCAAGTACAGGCTCAGAGCCATCAAACACTCTCTATCCTTTCATTCCAAGAAGCATTCTCGTATACCTCCTCTACAACACCAGCACATCTTTTCTCAGACAAGTGGTCCAAAAACTGCTCACAATACTCCACGTGTGGTCTGGCTAATGACTTATAAAGCCTCTGCATCACATCCTTGTTCTTACATTCCAGCCCTCTTGAAACGAATGCTAACATTGCATTTGCCTTCCTTACCACCGACTCAGAGGAAAGAAAAACAGTTAATCTTTCAGGGCAAAGATTCATCAGAACTTTTCAGATTGAATTAACTGAGAAAAATCAGCAATGAAACTAAAAATGACAGGAGGAAAAAAAAAACAAAAAGGGAAGTGTCTACAATGGGGTGGAAGGCAGGAGAGATGAATTGACAAAAAAAAGATGAAAATACATCAATAATGGATGGGTAACAAAAAAGTGGTAATAATAGTATAAGGGAATAGGAAAACGTTGACCTAAAATGTTAATACCACTTCTCTCTGTCTGACCTGCCAAGCATATCCAGAAACTTTAGTTTCGTTTCAGATTTCTAGCATCAAGTGAGGGTATCAATATCAGCCTGCAGAGGTATAAGTAGGACAGGGGTTCCTGACCTGGGATCCACAGAGCCCTTGGTTAATGGCAGGGGTCCATGGCATAAAAAAAAAGAAACGGGAACCCCTGAAATAGGGGAACCAGGATAATTATCCATTAACACATACAAAATGCTGGAGGAACTCAGCAGGTCAGGCAGCTTCTATGCAAATAAATAAACACTCGATGTTTTGGGCTGAGTTTGGGCACCCCCTAGTCAAAATTTCTGTTACTGTGAATAGCTAAGTGAGTAAAAGATGAACTGATTTCCAAAAGGCAAAAAGTTAAAGATGACACATTTCTTTAATATTTTAAGCAACAAAACTTTTTTAATTTCCATCTTTTACAATTTCAAAATAACAAAAAAGGAAAAGGGCCCAAAGTGAAAGTTTGGGCACCCTGCATGGTCATTACTTAGTAACACCCCCTTTGGCAAGTATCACAGCTTGTGAACGCTTTTTGTAGCCAGCTAAGAGTCTTTCAATTCTTGTTTGGGGGATTTTCGCCCATTCTTCCTTGCAAAAGGCTTCTAGTTCTGTGAGATTCTTGGGCCGTCTTGCAAAAGCCCTCTTTTGAGGTCTATCTACAGATTCTCAATGATGTTTAGGTCGGGGGACTGTGAGGGCCATGGCAAAACCTTCAGCTTGCACCTCTTGAGGTAGTCGATCATGGATTTTGAGGTGTGTTTAGGATCATTATCCTGTTGTAGAAGCCATCCTCTTTTCATCTTCGGCTTTTTTTACAGACGGTGTGATGTTCGCTTCCAGAATTTGCTGGTATTTAATTGAATTCATTCTTCCCTCTACCAGTAAATGTTCCCCGTGCCACTGGCTGCAACACAAGCCCAAAGCATGATCGATCCAGCCCCGTGCTTAACAGTTGGAGAGGTGTTCTTTTCATGAGATTCTGCACCCTTTTTCCTCCAGACATACCTTTGCTCATTGTGGCCAAAAAGTTCTATTTTAACTTCATCAGCCCACAGGACTTGTTTCCAAAATGCATCAGGCTTATTTAGATGTTCCTTTGAACCTTTTGAATGGAACCTTTTTTGATATTTTGAAACTGTAAAAGATGGAAATAAAGAAGTTTTCTTGCTTAAAATATTAAAGAAATGTGTCATCTTTGACTTTATGCCTTTTGGAAATCAGTTCATCTTTTACTCACTTAGCTATTCACAGTAACAGAAATTTTGACCAAGGGTGCCCAAACTTTTGCATGCCACTGTATGCTCAGAAGGTTGTTACTTGCTTTTTTGGAGAAGATACCGGTTCAAGGTAATAGTAGACTTCGTCCAACTAATGAGATGACAGGTAACTAAGAATTTGTGGACTGAATGGAGGTGTTCCACAAACCAGTCACTCAGTCTGCATCCAGTAGGTCCAATATGCAGAGAGCCACATCTTGAGTTGTATATACAGCAAATTAAATGGCAAACATTACCATTTGACTCCTGGGACTCTGGCTAACAGCAAGGAGTTAAAAGGGCAGGTATTGCTTCTAAAATTGCACAGGATGGTCTGCAGGAGGATTAAGATGAACTCCCAAAAAGAATGGTTTATCACAAATTTTGAATGAGGTAGGACAGGAAGGTGCTGCCTGGTGGTGTGATCATGCCAGGACATGTCAATGATGCAGATAATCATTTACTGAATATGCCAGCTGGCAAGGTAGAAGGCAAAGATATGGGAAATCTTAGCAGAATGTAGTAGAGTGGGAAATAGAACAGACCTAGTCCAGCAAACAGTGATGGACCGGAATTCCCCACAACAGAGGAAACAAATGCAGAAATATCAGCATAAAAGATTGTATCATCACAGCAGATGCGACGGAGACACACACTGAGAAAATGAAGTCTCTTGAGGAAGCAGAGTGGGAGAAAACATGCTCAAAGTACCTGGTGAAGATTTTTGAATCAACCTGCACAATCCCAATCAATACCTTGATAGCAACACCACGACCATTTTGTACTACAATGGATGTTTTTAAAACAATTCTAAATGGGTTCTTGCTTGTGTAACTTATTTAATTTATATTTCCTTATGAATGTTGTGCATCTGATGCAAGATTTTCCATTATACAAACAACAATAAACTCAGCTTTGATTTTTGTAGGACATAGACCAAAGATAGCGAATATTGATTGTTAATCTATCCCCTGAAATGGATAGAGGTCAGGGAAGGGACAAATCAGAGATGGATGTAGGAAGGTGAGAGCAGGATGGAAATATTAGAAATTCAAGGCAAAAACAGGGGGCACAAATACCATCATCAATTTACTCAGAAAATGGGATAAGAGTGGAAAAGAGTAAAACTAAAATAAAGTATATTTCACTTATCCCACAAATATACTGACATTGCTTGTGGCCATATAGATTTCCATAACAATATATTCATTTGTAGAAAGCAGAGACACGGCTTGCACAGCTCAAGAAGCACATGTTATTTTTCCTTAGCTTTTCCCACCAAAATGAATGACACTCACTTTTCTAGACATTTTGCTACCTTTCCAACAATACCTGTCCTCAATAAATCCATTAACAACCTCCCCGCTTCAGAGTTTGCTACATTCTCAAATGTTGAAATTCTATTTCTGTACTCAATTGAAGTAATTGACCTTGATGTAATTCCACTCTAGTTTCCTTCAGTTCAGAAAAAGTCAGTTAAAGGATAGAAAACAGATGTGGAGAATAACTAAGCTTCCATTCTGCTATCACCCCTTTTGCAGTTTTGCTTAGGAACAGTAAGTGGCATTTTATTTGGTATATTTTAAAAGGCCCAGTACTCAAATGTGCTGCCCTTACTCATATTTTATATCTGCTCCCACTCAAAAACTCCAGTAAATCAGATAATAATACTGTAGTAAGCTGTTAGAATCAAAGGATTGTAAAAAGCACCATTCGCAACACTAGATCTTCAGAATAAAGATCTTCTGGATCTTGGCTCAACATGTCAAATGCTTATTCCTTTCCACAGATGCTGCCTGATCTGCTGAGTTCCTCCAGCATTTTGAGGACCATATTCTTTATACATTTCTGGGTCAACCCAAGCTGCTTTTTTTGTAATCACATATGATATGATAAAACATGCATGGAGATCAGAGAAGTGACTGACAAAAATTTGCTTTTCTACAATTGAAAACAATGAAAGTATTTATCAGTCAATTACTATTTTTGATCTTTGTTCAACTTTTATGCTTTACACTGGTCCAAAAATTATAAATCCATCTACACACATTATATACAAATCTAAAATACCTCTCTCAATGTGATTATTAACATTATAAAAATATTAGTATATAAACTTTAGAACTTAGAGCAAATGCGGTGGGGTGTCACTGAGCCAATAATCTACTTCATTTGCTTACGGCAGTTCTACAGCAATGTCAATGAACTGCAGTAATAGCTAGTTACCTGCATCAGCTAAAACTTGACAGATTTGCTGGGAAGTGAAAGTAAAGGACTTGACTTTGTACAGTGTTTTGAAAACAATATAACTTTAACCTGAAAGTAACTTGCAGGCAAAACAGGACAATCAGGAATCCTCCCCTTCCTGCTCATTTACTCTAGCACTAGCAAAGCAGAAGGGAATGAATCCTCTCCCAAACTTTTGTCCACATCATAACAAATGAATCAATCTAAAAGTATAATCCAAGACTGTCTGATGTGATCATTCAGCCAAGAGAATATTGTAGCAGAACCTGGTACTGCAATTCTGGTACCGGCATGAACATTGACTTCTCAAACTTCTGCTAATGCCCCACCTCCCCCTTGTACCCCATCCATTATATATATTAAAAAGGCCAAATACTCAAATGTGCTGCCCTTACACATTTCTTATATATACACACATACATACACTTTTCTTTCTCTCCTTTTTCTCCCTCTGTCCCTCTCACTATATCCCTTGCCCATCCTCTGGGTTCCCCCCACCCCCTTTCTTTCTCCCTAGGCCTCCTGTCCCATGATCCTCTCATACCCCTTTTGCCTATCAACTGTCCAGCTCTTGGCTCCATCCCTCCCCCTCCTGTCTTCTCCTATCATTTCAGATCTCCCCCTCCCTCTCCCACTTTCAAATCTCTTACTAGCTCTTCCTTCAGTTAGTCCTGACGAAGGGTCTCGGCCCGAAACGTCAACTGTACCTCTTCCTAGAGATGCTGCCTGGCCTGCTGCGTTCACCAGCAACTTTGATGTGTGTTGCTGCAATTCTACATTTAAATAAGTTACAAGAAACATAAGCTAAAACGTGTTATTTTTCCTCTTTATGCAGGAGCAAAATTTTATCTCATGGAAGAAATCTAATTCAGCATAGATGAGGGATTGAAATATGCCCAGTGTTAAATATATCAATAAGACTATTGGGTCCGTTGGCTGGCTGCTTCTATCATGAAGCCTTCATCTCTTCACACCTCATGGTACATTGGGGTAATTTGTAATTTTTCTTTTTAAAAAAAATCACAAAACACCAATATTTGCAAAATAAGCAACTGTTTTACTGAATTGTCTACTTTTTAAACTAAATCACCACGAGGGGAATTGAAAGGTGAGGGTGAATTAGTTATACGATAACACTTTTGCCCCCTACGGATGAGCCATTTCCAGAGGGGGCATAGTTTTAAGGTGCTTGGAAATAGGTACCAAGGGGATGTCAAGAGTAAGTTTTTCCACACCGAGAGTGGTGGGTGCGTGGAATGCACTGCCGGCAATGGTGGCGAAAGCGGATACAGTACAATAGGGTCTTTTAAGAGCCTCTTAGATAGGTACACGGAGCTTTAAAAAAAATGCGGCTATACTCTAGGGAAATTCTAGGCAGTTTCTAGAGAAGGTTACATCGTCGGCACAACATTGTGGGGCCAATGGGCCTGTAATGTGCCGTAGATTTCTATGTTCTAAGTACACCATATTCTTATGTTCCATTAAGGCTCCAGTAACTAATTCAGAACAGAAGCACCAACTTCAAATGGCAGTTACACATTTAATATTAAAAGTACCTAATATAAAAAAATTAAGCATAAATTTTAGATGGTTGATTCCTGTGTCACAGTCAAACTGTTCAAATGGTAGAACAAGGACAACCATTCCCAAGCACAGATTATGACACAGAAAAAAGTAGTTTCCATAAAGAAAATGCATTTTTGCAGCTGAGGTAAGAATATTTTATGTTCATTAAACTAGCTGTACTTACATATTATTGGGGAAAAAGAAGTTTCCCCTCCAGGTCAAGCTTCATTAAGATCAAGCTTCATCTGGGGTTTTGTATCCATTACTTTGTAATACCTCAGGTCACTTAAATGCAGGAACAAGATACTTAAGCACAAGTCCAGGGAAATTATGTTGCAACCCAATTTGCTGATTGACTCAGTAACTACACCACCATAAGCATCTACTCAAAAATAATGACAACATTTTTAATGATACAATTGAAAAAATACATTTATATTAAGTTCCTCATGATCTCGGACCTTTGTTATTCTATATGCCACCAAAATATTCTGCTATTTTTAGAATTTTAAAAAAATCTTCACTTATGTAACTACACACATATCATCGCAAAGGAATGGAGTAGAATAGTTTAACAGCATCACTCATCAGTAATGGATCCTTTCTGATGTACAGAAAAGAAGAAAACTCTCAGCTTTCATTATTCACTAATAGGTCTCTCCACACATTCCTCTGTATTCACTAACAGCTCCCATCACACATGTTGTTCTTTTCACCAACAGCTGTCATTGCACACATTTTTCTTTATTCACCAACAGATCTTGCTGCATAGCTGCTCTTTTCTTCCACCTTTAGCTCCAATGCTGTTAATATTGTATCCATAAGTAAACTGGATTTACTGAGGTACCTCACATTCCAACTTCATTTTGAACTAAGAACACTGGGAGTTGCATTATTAAGAGGAAAATTAAGTTGAAACTTCAAATTTGGAAAGTCTTGAAATGAAAACATGCAAGGCTGAATTCATATGATTCTTCACAATATTGTTACAAATTAATTTTAAAACCTTAGTTACTTACAATATTGTGAAACATGGTTAATTTGTGCAACAGGACATTTCACAAAGGATTGGTGAAATAACTGAATGTGGCGGTGTTGTGAGTGGGATAAATATTGGCCTGAGCCACAAAGCTCCTGGTAATATGGTAGCTTATTGAAAAATATGGAAAGAAAAGTATTAGTGCGCGATGGGAAAAAGTTTTACATGTGAATTTCAATTGTATACAACCGAGTGACTGAAATGCAAAAGAAATGGAACTTCAAAAGCTGATAATATGCACATATTTACTGGCTGGGACTAACTTAAATTGGTTGGGTGACCTTAAAGGGAGATGGAAAGTAGAAAATAGAAAAATACAAAATCTTTGTATGCATGTCTGCATCTTCAATATTTTAGGCTTACCTATTATTGGTATAAAGTTATTTAACAGATGCAAGTTACATAGACAAGGCATAGTCAGTCACACAAAGACGTTTTGACAAGGTACAGTTAAAAGGATGCAAACCAATAAATGCACTGGGAATTTAGATCCAATGGTTCAAAAACTGAGCTTTGACTATTTCACTCAAAGCTATCCTTTCTTTTGGATAACACTTATTTAGACTGACCTTGATCCCGAAACTAATATAGGAAGAACAAATACTGACATTAAACAAAGGAACAATAGAACACCATTGCTCCCCCCAAACCCTACGTTCAGTTAACCCAGTTAAGACCCTGCCTGCTGTAAATATATATTTTTAAACAATTTACGTTACTGTTTAAGTCACTGTCCATTCTAGAGACTTGTTGAATGTGTTTCCATTTTTATAGTTGGGCCCATTGGATTAACAGGACAAATTCTGATATCACATGGAATTTCTGGATTGTTTTTAAAAACGGTTTTATGATGATTAATTTTCTAATTCTCTTTGATTTTGTGCAAAACGCTTTCAACTTGTTTAAAATAAAAACAACCCCTACGTAATTGAAGTATGATGTTGAGGCAGTTTAAATGACAGCACTGACTCTGCAGCATGGGTCAAATGGTCACTTGTGTATCTTCTCGGAGAGGTTTCGCTACAATTTAAGACTGAAGGCGAACCAGTTGATAACCACACACATTGCGCAGCAAATCGTATTTCAGCGGTCGGAGACAATTGTAAAGCGCGCCCACAAGCTTTGTAATACACTATCGGCAATGTTCTACTGACAGAACATTTTATCTAGCTTTCTTGTGCTAACATTTCGTCTAGGTCACGGATTTCTTCAAAGACGAACCCTTGCAGGTTTTGCTCTCGCTAATTTGGTACAAGGTCTGGCTGGACCGAACCGAACTCAGGAAAATAGAGTTTGGCCATAAAGGGAATAGAAAGAGTACCGGATAGGAGGAGGAGGAAGAGGAGGAGGAGGAGGAGGAGGTGGTGGTGGAGAAAGAAGAGCAGATGCCGCGGCGCTGACTCCGGCTTTGCCTTCCACGCAGGCCAAGCTTCAAGAGTAAGAACTGGAGGTGAAGCCTGGACACATTCCTCCACCTAACCTTGGGACAGACTGCAACACCATGATCAACAAAGCCCGCCGGTGCAGCCGATATTCTGTAACAATGCTGCTCGGACATTTTGCAGTGACCCCCTGCTGCTTTGCAACCTCTCGGCCGCCGCCGCCCCCAGTTTTTCACCCCGACATGTGAGAACGACGAGAAAGGCCGCCTCTACTGTTCCTCCCTTCTGAGTACTTACACTCGGCCCTGGGAACTGAGGATGCAAGCCGGCCTTTTACACGCTCACGCCCGGGTCTTCATAAACTCCCCCCAAGCTTGATTTATCTCCAAAACTGAAGCTCGATGACAGATTCCCGATCCCACCTAAAACAAACTAAGGCGGCGCACCGAAGAAAAGCGCCAAGGACCATTCAGCAGCCAGGAGCTACTCAATCAAGCTGAGTGACAGGCGTCGCAACCACTCAGAGGCAGGAAGCTGTGTAGGAGGCGGACGCAATTGCGTGTCAATCATGGTGAGCTAACCAATGAAGAGGGCGAATGAGACGGCCTTCGGAGGGGGAGGCCGTCACTCATCCGTCGCACTCACGATGACTCGGCATCAATCAAGGAACTATTTTTGTCATACGGTACGAAAAGACAGAATGGGTGCCACGCATCAGACTTGAACAAAGGGCTTCTACTTTATTAGCTGCCGGGCATTTAAACTAGGTGATTACTTTTAACTAAACAATGACACGTCAGCAAATTGCTATTTGGACTTTCAGGAACTGAAAGCATATGAACTCTACCGTGTTAGTAACTCAAGTTAGAAACTAGTTTGTTGAGATTTTTAAATAATCAAGCTTTCATGCAATAAAATACGTTAGCACTAAAGTTCCCCAGCTTCATAAGTCTGAATCATAATATCATAACCATTTTAATACCATATTTTTTCCGGATCCAATTGTGTATAAAAGCAGACCATCGAAATCAGAGTTTGAAATTTGACGTTTTTATGGATTCTGAAAACAAACTGTAAAACATTATTACTGAAAGAATCGTCTTTTCTATATTAGGACAAAAAGAACAACTCAGCTTATCTTTACATAGATCTTCTAATGTTAACAAAATGATTTAAGGTGCACTGCAACCAATTTTTATTAGTTGAATGCACAGACACTAATGGTAAAGCTACTAAATTTGAGAATGATCAATCAACCAGAATTATTGGATTTACAAGGCTGTGGGAGAATATAGATGAAGGAAAAGTCAGATAATGGAGATGGTTTGAAAACTAGCGACAGAATTTTACAATTGCAACTGTGGCAGGAATCTATAGTTTGTCAGAAGAGCAGAGAGATGGTTTGACAGGACACAGTATTAGGATTTTGGATGGTCAAAGACTGGTGGTAGATGTGGGAGAATAGTTTTGAATGGGCTGGGGTCATCAAACCTCATGATGGTGAAGGTGTAGGATGATGGCTTCAGCAAATAATTAGTTTTAGTAGAGTGCCAAATACATGGGTTATCCTGGGTATGGTGTAAATACATGGGTCAAAACTTGTTTTGTGGTCAGATTTGATGCCAGGACAATGATCTATTTGGTTCTGCTCCAGATCGTTTTCAGGGTCGGAATTTTCAGCCACAGAATGGATTTTGTTGCAGAAACCAAAAACCTTACAGAATGACAGGTTCAATTGTGATCTTAGGTGCTCTCTGAAGGGAGTTTGCACATTCTCCCTACCTGGGTTGCCTTCCACATCCAAAAGATTTTTGTTGCATGGAGCACCAACACACCACAGCAAATTCCTAATGCATGTAAATATATATGGGGAATAAAGTTTGATAAAATTGATCCTTGATGTACAGGGTGGTTGCTTAATAGGCTGCTGCAAATTGGCCCTAGTGTGTAGGATAGTGGTGGAATCTGGAGGGGAGTTAATGATAATATGGGGAAAATAAAAAATTGATTAATTTATGACAAGTGTAAATGGGTGCTTAATGATCAGCGTGAACTCGTGTGCCAAAGGGCCAGGATTTATACAACTCGCTAACAGCCTTAGTCAGGAGAAGCAGAGAAGAGATAAGCTATAGGATTGGATCAGATCAAGTTAGTGGCTTCAATTTTGGAAGCAAAGAAATTCACAATGTCTTCATATGCAGCATCAGAGGTGAACAGCTTGAGGGAGGAGACTCAGAACTGGGGATGACTGTCAAAACTTATAAAAAAAATAAATATTCAGGATTAAATAGTGTTGGCCTGAAAACATTGAAATTACTTATCCAATATCTGTTGAAGCACAATGCGGTAATACAGTAAATCTGGTGGATAACCCCTCCATCATGATTTATGGTAATTTGTCTTTTTGAAATATTAGAGTAGATTCCATTTTAAATTTACATTCAAAACAGCTGGATAAGTAGCTGTTAACGTCATGATTGAGGTAAATATAATTGAGCAAACCTTAGAACAATGATGGGGTGATCAGTGGAACAAAGTAAACACAACATACTCTGCAGATGCTGGGGTCAAAGCAACATGCTGGAGGAACTCAGCAGGTCGGGCAGCATCCGTGCAAACAAACAATCAACGTTTCAGGCTGAGACCCTTCGTCAGGACTGAAGAGGGAGGGGGCAAGGCCCTATAAAGAAGGTGGGAGGAGGGTGGGAAGGAGAAGGCAGGTAGGTGCCAGATGAAATCCAGTAAGGGGAAAGATCAAGGGGTGGAGGAGGGCAAGCAGGGAGGTGATAGGCAGGAAAGGTGAAGAAGGAATAGGGGAAAGCACAATGGGTAGTAGAAGGAGGTGGAACCAAGAGGGAGGTGATAGACAGCTGGAGGAGGGGGCAGAGTGAAACTGGGATGGGGGAGGAGAAACACCTCATGTACCGTCTGGGTAGTCTCCAGCCTCTGGGCATGAACATTGAATTCTCCAACTTCTGATAATTCCCTCCCCCTCCCTTCCCCCATCCCAGTTTCACTCTGCCCCCTCCTCCAGCTGCCTATCACCTCCCTCATGGTTCCACCTCATTCTACTACCCATTGTGCTTTCCCCTATTCCTTCTTCACCTTTCCTGCCTATCCCTCCCTTCTTCCCCTCCCCCACCCCTTTATCTTTCCCCTTACTGGTTTTTCACCTGGAACCTACCAGCCTTCTCCTTCCCACCCTCCTCCCACCTTCTTTATAGGGCCTCTGCCCCCTTCCTCTTCAGTCCTGACGAAGGGTTCCGTCCCGAAACGTCGACTGTTCATTTCCATGGATGCTGCCCGACCCTGCTGAGTTCCGCCAGCATGTTGTGAGTGTTGTGGTGGAACAAAGTGATCGGAGTTGTCAATAAGAATTAAAACAGTGCTGGAGATATTCAACAGGTTAAACAACATCTGTGTAGAAAGGAAAGAGTTAAGGTTTCAGGTCACTGACGTTCATCAGAACTCAGTGTTCAAAGTTGTAGGCTTTCAAGCTAGGGAAGAAGTGGAGAGAACAAAAGGGATGTCTGTGGAAGGGTGGAGAACAAAGGTGTAAAATCTGAAACAATATTAGTTATAAACTAAAAACAATAACACCCACAAGTTCTTTTTTTTATCCACTCTGGTCAATGTTTCTCTCAGCAGCCTTAATTTGAATATTTGTTTAATTTATTTTTCCTATGCAGACAAATTCACAACTTTTAAATTTGAGAACATCTCCTCACTACAAGGTCATTAATTCAGTTGGCTGCAGGATGATATCACTCTGCTATTTTTGAAAATATTAGAAGTAGAGAATCCCAGGATCTAAATTAGTCCCATTGTTTCCTGACAGAGGTACAGTAATTTGACATAAAATGTTTGACACATTTTCAAATAGAACTGAAATTCTCATAACTATATATACTATGTGAGCAGTTAGTAAGAGGGTATTAATGAGTTCTGAGGGTTCCAGTTCTACTTGAACATGCAGTGAACATGGTATTGAGATCAGGGCTCTCTGGTGGCCATACCATCTGAGACCATTTAAAAACTCTGTGTGTGTTATGTGCAGTATTGTGCAAAGGTCTCGGGCACCCTAGATTTTTATACGGTTTCAGATGGTATGGCCTGGACAGGGCCCTGATTAGATTAGATTAGATTTGATTAGGTGCAATCTGGGTCATATTACGATCGAGGAACGTGTTTTTAGACCGGATATTGAACTCTCTACTGTTGGACTTCGGCCACATTCCACCGAGATTCAACACTGGGCGGCACGGGAGGTCGTTGCTGCCTGTGACCATCGAACGTGCAGCTCCTCCCGTGGAGGGTCAGACACCCTGAGCCAATAGACTGGTCCTGGACTTTATTTCATCTGGCATAGTTTGCATTTTGTTGTTTGATTGTTTGTGGTTTTTCTATTGCTATATTTATGCTCTATTCTTGGTTGGTGCGGCTGTAACGAAACCCAATTTCCCTCGGGATCAATAAAGTATATCTATCTATCTATAGATTATGAGGACACGCAGTCCTCTTTTATTGTCATTTAGTAATGCATGCATTAAGAAATGGTACAATATTCCTCCGGTGTGATATCACAGAAACACTGGACAGACCAAGACTGAAAAACTAACAAAAACCACATAATTATGACATATAGTTACAACAGTGCAACAATACCATAACTTGATGAAGAACAGGCCATGGCACAGTAAAAAGTTCAAAGTCTCTCGAAAGTCCCACATCTCACACAGACGGGAGAAGGAAGAAAACTCCCCCTGCCATACCCGACCACAGTCCGACTCTGAGTCATCCAAAAACTTCGAGCTCCGATCAGCCCTCCGACACTGAGTACTGAGCACCATCTCTGCTGAACGCTTCAACCTCAGCCTCGGTCACCAGCAGCAGGCAAAGCCGGGGATTTTGGCGTCTTCCCTCCGGAGATTCTCGATCGCACAGTAGCAGCGGCAGCGAACCGGGCATTTCAGAAATTTCTTGAGATGTTCCTCTGTGCCTTCTCACATCTGTCTCCATCAAATCAGAATTGTGCATGGCATCCTACTTACAAATACGATATCATTTCACCGGAGAGCTGCGCGCGCTGCGTCTCAACATCATCAAGGTTGTCTGGGATTACCTGGATAGACAGAAGCAAGCGAGGCAGCCAAAATCTGCAGAACTGTGGCATGTTCTCCAAGATGCTAGGGACAACCTAACAGCCAATTTTTGTATTGAACTGCACGGCTGTGTACCTGAGAGAATTGATACAGTTTTAGGGGAAATGGTGGTCACACCAGATATGGAATGGAATAAGTTTTTTTTACTACTTATTGCTCTTTACAGCATTTTTTGGTACTTAGAAACTTTTCATTTCATTATTTTTGAAAGCATCCTCACTTTACCGAAATTTTTTACGTGTGCCTATGACTTTTGCACATTACAGACACGTATATAGACATATATGCAGAAAGGAGGTGGAAAATGGCCGGCAACATCATGAAGGATCCCCTGCACCCTGTGCATGGCCTGTGTGTCCCACTTCCATCAGGGAGGAGACTACGTAGCATTCACATCAAGACTACCAGCCTCAAAACAATTACTTCCCCCAAGCAGTAAGGCTGGTCATCACCTACCCACTAACCCACCCACCACCCCCCATACCCCACCACCACTACTTTATCATCACCTGGCAGAGTCCAGAGTCACCTTCTGTACGGACACTCTGTACCTAACATTAATTTATGTACATATAATCAATCTATGTATATAGGTCATCTTATGTATTTATATTTACTGTGCTCTTTTTTATAAATGTATTATTTATTGTAGTGTGTTTTTTGTATGCTGCATCAGATCTGGAGATAGAGTGATTTCATTCATCTTTACACTTATGCACTGTAAATGACATTAAACAATCTTGAATCTTGAATCATGGACCACATGAAACAGACTTGCCGTTTTTCTGGCTGAATTGTGGAAGCCTCATCTCTGCTCCTACCTCAGCCCCACCTCAACTGAAATTCTGATATGGGTTATAGATTACATTGACCAATAGTAACAGTTTTTACAACCTCAAAGTACTTTAGAAGCGTTGCCAATTTTGTACTTCAGGAAGTGTGGCAATGTATTTGCACAATACAAGGTTTCACAAGACATTATCTAATGGAGTGTCATTGGTCTGTGGGATAAATACTATCCAGGACATTAGGAGAATTAAAGTATTTCTCAAATGGTACTATGGAATCTTTTTTCCCACCTGAGGTCTCAGACAAAGGCATAGTTTAACATTGCTTGGTAAAGGTGTCCACACGGTTCACCCTCAATGCTCTGATAAAATGTCAGCCTGGATATTGCACTCTACTTGAAGTGGTGATTGAACTCACATGATTTTTAAAATATTTTACTAGACCAATGCTGATACTCGTGGACTGATTTGTATCTTCTTTGCTGCCACCCCCCTCAATTACCCAATTTTCACAAATTACATTTTAAAAGTCTCATAATTTGCCTGAACAGAGAAGGCTGTCGTCAAGAGCTTTATATATTAGTATACACCCTCCTGGTGAAATTTATTCCAAAGGTTGTATAGCCTTTGTGTGTACTGCAATGAGACCAGCAAGTCATTGAAATGACTATTATAACTTAGCAAAATATAAAAAACTGTCTGTGTCATAGAAAGAATGGGACCAACTATGATACCTGTCTTTTCTGAAAAGCAGAAACTTCAAATTTAGTATTCAGATTATCTTATCGAACAGTCACTTATGCTGTCACTACAAACACATGAAAGATCATCAACCTCAATGATAACATTCTGAAAAAATGCTGCTGGCTTATTGTGTGTTTCTACCAGTTTTTAGTTTCAAATCAGGCGTTCAGCATTCCTATTTCCAGATGTGCCAAATAAAGTGCGTGGAAAGGGCTGCCGGTGGCGGTGGCGGAGGCAGGAACAACAGGGTCTTTTAAGGGACTCCTGGATGGCTACATGGAGCTTAGAAAAATGGAGGGCTATGGGTAAAGCCTAGGTAGTTGTAAGGTAGGGACATGTTCAACACAGCTTCATGGGCCGAAGGGCCTGTATTGTGCTGTAGGTTTTCTATGTTTCTATGATTCTAAAGATTTCTTCATAAAAGATACTTAATGTTTTACAATAGGTTATCACCAACTATTCCTGCTTTCTTTGACAGAAGTTGTATTTATAAAGCTACATTATTAGAATTCAGTAGGGAGAGGGACTTATAGCCAGGCACAGAATTTCAATAATCCTTGGACTAGGTAACACTGAGTTCACATTAAGGATTGAGGCTCTATCCAAGATAAACAACCTTATCAAACCAATCCTTCCTGTTATTGAAAGAAAACAATTGGTTACCTTAATTTGCATGAACATACTTGAAATTTTATATTTATAACAACGGAAATAGAAGCCACAATAGGCCATTCACTCCTATGTCTGCATAACTGTTCACTAAAATCTTCAGTGATATTTTACCTGCCCCATTTTCCTACACAAAACTCATATTCCCTTATTTTCTTACTCTTTCATATTGAAGAAACAGTAAACAGGCTCTTCAGCCCAAATGGTCCATGCTGACTACAACCCAGTTGTCCACAGTTGTCCCATAACTTTTCGAGACCCCTCCCCTACATGTACCTATCCAAATGCAATTGTGCACACCTTGACCACTTCCTCCGGCAGTTCAGTCCAACTACTCACTGCCCTCTATGTAAAGAAGTTACCCCTCAGGTTTCCTTTTGAATCTCTCCCCTCTTGTATCTGTGTTCTCTAGTATTGGCTCCCCAACCCACCTTATCCATATCCTTCTACAAGATCACCCCTCATTTTTCTCACCTCCTCATAGCTCAGGCCCTCTGGTCCAGACAGCAACCTTGTAAACCTCTTCTGCACCAGCTTGAATCTTTGCGACAACAGAGTGAGTGAAATTACACAACACTCCAAGCACAGCCTCATCAACAACTTATATATCTGCAACATAATGCCTCTACTCCTAAACTTAATGTCCTGACTGATGAAAGCCAGCATTCCAGCACCCTGTCTACTTGTGTGGCAGTTTTCAGCAAACTATGTATTTGTACCCACAGGTTCTTCTGTTCCATAACACTCATCAATGCCCTATCATTCGCTTTTTAAGTCCTACTCAGGTTAGGACTTGTCCAAAATGCATTACCTCATGCTTATCTAAGTTGAAATCCATTTGACATTCCTCAGCCCATCTCCCTAACTGATCAAGATCTCTTTGCAATTGAATGTAATCTATTTCACAATTAACAAGATGCCTTAATTTAGAATGATCATCAAACTTGCTAATAACAAGTAACAAGAGGTCTCAACACTCACCCATAGGGGATCCCACTACTCACAGGCTTCCAGTCATAGAATCAATCATTAACTTTCACCCTCTGCTACCTATCATTGAACCAATTTCAAAGTTCAAAGTGAATTTATTATCAAAGTACATATACGTCACCATCCAAAACCCTGAGATTCATTTTCTTGTAGTATACTCAATAAATCTATAGAATAATAACTCTTACAGAATCAATGAAGGACTGCCCAACTTGGACGTTCAACCAGAGTGCAGAAAACAAGCTGTGCAAATACAGAAGAATTAATTAATTAATTAATTAATTAATAAGCAAGCAAGCAATAAATTATCAAGAACATGATTGAACCCATTGGTTGTGGGAACATTTCAATGATGGGGCAAGTGGGTTGAGTGAAGTTATCCCCTTTGGTTCAAGAGCCTGATGGTTGCGGGGTAATAACTGTTCCTGAACTTGGTGCTATGAGTCCTGGGGCTTCTTATCTTCTTCCTGATGGCAGCACACGAAGAGAGCATATCCTGGGTGGTGGGGGTCCCTGACGACAGATGCTGCTTTCTTGTGACAGTGTTTCATGCAGATAGGCTCAATAATTGAGAGGGCTTTAACTGTGATGGTCTGGGCCATTCCCACAACTTTTTGTAGAATTTTCCATTGAAGGGCATTGGTGTCTCCATATCAGGCTGTGATGCTGCCAGTCCATATAACTCCACTGTTCACCTATGGAAGTTTGTCGAAGTTTTAGATGTCATGCCAAATCATCACAACTCTTAAGGAAGTGGAGGTGCTGCTGTGCTAACTCCCCTTGAATCCATACAACAAATCTTCCAGATCAGCTTGCCATGTTGGACCTTGTCAAAAGCCTTGCTGTATCTGTATATACAACATCCACTGCCCTACCTTCAATAATCCGTTTGGGTTATCTCTTCAAAAAGCACAAAAAGATTCATAAGACATGATCTCCCATGTACAACACCATGCTGACTCTTGCTGATCAGGCCTTGACTATCCAAATGATGATAGGTCGAGTTCCTCTAAATCCCTCCAGTAGCTTCCCTCCAACTGAAGTCATGCTCACTGGCCAGTTCTTGCTACCTTTCTTGAACAATGGAATAACATTAGTCACCCTTCAGTCTTCAGGAACTTCACCAGTGGCCAATGATAAGGCAAACTATCTCTAAATGGGTCTCTGCAATTTCCTCCCTAGTTCAGGGGTGCACTTGGTCAGGCCCTGGTGATTTGGCCACCTTAATACACTTGAAGACTGCAAATACCTCCTTCCTCATTACCTATATGAATATGATCCAAGACCTCACAACTTATTACCCTTATTTTCTTTGGCATCCATGATATTCTTCTTAGTAAACCCCAAGGAGAAATAGACATTAAAAACCACAGTCATCTCCTGCTGCTCTATACGTAGGCAACCCTGATGGTCTCTAAGTGGACCTAATCTCTCCTTGTTCACCTTTTTACTGTTAATATTACTGAAGAACCTCTTTGGATTATCTTCAACCCTGCCTGCTAAACCCATCTCATATCATATCTTTGCCCTCCTGATTTCCCTCTTAAGACTGGTTTTAAAAACTTTATACTCATTGAGGGATTCAGTCATATCCTATTATCTAAATGCAATGTATGCTTCCTTCTTTTTCTTTACTATAGCCTCAATACCTCTCATCAGCCAGGGTTCCCTAAAATCTATCAATCCCTTTAATATACTGGGCCCTAAACTTCCACAGCTCCTTTGGAAAGAAAATTCCAAGGGTTCATGATACTCCTGGTGAAAACATTTCTTCTCATCTTTGTAACGAACAGCTGAACCCTTTATTTTGAGGCACTGAGCTCTGGTTCTTGACATTTTACCTCTCAAGTCTTGCAAGAATCTCACATTTCAATGAGATTATCTCTTATTCTTCTAAACTGAAGAATGTGTTTAGTTGGTTCTGTCTGCTTTTTATCTCAATGTCAGAGCTTCTGGATGAAACTATTCTCAGTTTTAGATGATAGATTAAAATATAAATATCACACAACTTTTCTAACTTAAATAAATTAAAAACATTTCAAAACTTAGTTGGGAACTTAAAATAACTTGAAATTCTCTGAAGTAAATACCTTTTAACCATCAGGTCTGAAGGAAATTTGGATAAAGGTATTTTATAAAAGATCTGCAATTTTTAATAACCTAATGTTCAGTTGTAAGAGTTGTCTCATCTTTGGTCAAATACATAGAATTCAACTCTCTTCTGTGAATTTAATCCACATATCAACCTGTGGCTCATAACTGAAATAATTCTATGATTCATATCATTTTGTCTGATACACCATTTAAAATAGTGACTTAAAAATGCTGATCTGGGGGATGTGATTGTGAAACATCAGGAGATATGGACTATTTGGTAATACTCTTTCTGCTGGGGGCAGGTTTGTTGGGTTCAAGTCTCATTTCAGAAAATGAGCACAAAGTTTTCTGTTTGTATTCATTACTGCACCGATTGACAGCTAAACTGTCTGAGACCGTATCGTTTTGATTAGATGTTACATTAAAGATTGCATAATCCTATCTTGAGATAGAGCAAAGGTCCTGTTAAGGATATCTTACCATTATTACATTTTGTGAGAACTTGCTCCATGCAAGTTAGCTGCTATGTATTTTACATTGCATTAGTGACCACACATTGGCCCATAAAGTTACATGCAAAGGACTATAAGTTGTAAAAAGCACCATGTAAATGCAAGTCTTTCCTCTATTTTATGATGCTATTTTGTCAGTTCTTTGGTGTCGCTAACAGCCAAAGTTTGGTAAAGCCATTAAAACAATCAGTCACACCCAGAAGATTTTCCTCATTTATTGAAGGGATTACATGTGCACTTTTCATGAGTATCTAGGGAATTGATTACACAGCTTCAAGCTAAAACATGCTCCTTAATTTGAAGATGATAGATTAGACTTGTAAGTATCAAGTATGAGATAAATTAAATATAATATTTCAAAAGTTAGAAATAAGAAATAATGTGTAACTTTTTGAAAAGAATGTCTTACACCATCAGGTCTATAGGAAATCCCAATATGGTGTTTTCCAAAGGGTCTGTAATCTTCAATAATCTGATGTTTGGCTGCACATTTTCCTGGGAAACAAACTGCAGATCTTGAGGACCATTCAAATGTACTGTGCCACCACTGAGACATTAATTGTGTAGCAAACAGTGATGTACAAGTTTCTAGCTTCATCCTGTAAAACATGTTTAAGATTGACCACCCAGTCTCAGAGATGAACATGAATTGAAAGGTGGGTTTGGTAGCCAAAACAAAGTAAAGGCAAACAGCAGCATGCAGTTACTCAAGGGAAAGGAAATAGATGAAATTAAGAATGTAAACAATTTGGACAGTTCTGTATTAAGAACCACTGATGGAATCTTTCAAAAAATATAGAAATGGCTAGAAATATTCAGCTGGTGAGCAAGATTTGATGTGCCATCTTCAAAATGTTGGACAGTTTTGACTGAGTAACAAAAAAATATTTGGATGCTGGAAGACTGAAACAAAGCAGAGATTGCTAGAAACACTTGACACTGTGGAAAGAGCAGCAGATTTAATGTTTCATCCAAACCTTTTCCAGTATTTTCCGTTTTTGTGACTGAATAAGACCTTGATGGAAAGGAGAGAGAAGGCAGTTATTGGTCAACATAAGAACCCAGCAATAAGTGGGTATACAATTTTAAAAGGGGAATTAAAAGGATTAGAAACAATATCAAAGTAAATTATTTCCAGAATTCTAGCCTCAGCATGATTCCCTGTGCCTGAGACTGGACATGCCTGAGATACAGGCCAATGCAAGACTCGGCACATAGTTAGAAAAGGAGAGAATGGAAAGGGAGGAGGAAAGAAGCATTGCAAGTTATTGGTCAACAAAGAACTGGAGATAACACATAAATGGAAAGCATCCAACTTCCTAGACTATTAAACCTGGGTAATTAAGCAAATTCTGTAGGAAGAGGTACAGTCGACGTTTCAGGCCGAGACCCTTCATCAGGACTAACTGAAAGAAGAGTGAGTAAGGGATTTGAAAGTTGGAGGGGGAGGGGGAGATCCAAAATGATAGGAGAAGACTGGAGGGGGAGGGATAGAGCCAAGAGCTGGACAGGTGATTGGCAAAAGGGGATACGAGAGGATCATGGGACAGGAGGTCCGGGAAGAAAGACAAGGGGGGGACCCAGAGGATGGGCAAGAGGTATATTTAGAGGGACAGAGGGAGAAAAAGGAGAGTGAGAGAAAGAATGTGTGCATAAAAATAAGTAACAGATGGGGTACGAGGGGGAGGTGGGGCCTTAGCGGAAGTTAGAGAAATCGATGTTCATGCCATCAGGTTGGAGGCTACCCAGACGGAATATAAGGTGTTGTTCCTCCAACCTGAGTGTGGCTTCATCTTTACAGTAGAGGAGGCCGTGGATAGACATGTCAGAATGGGAATGGGATGTGGAATTAAAATGTGTGGCCTCTGGGAGATCCTGCTTTCTCTGGCGGACAGAGCGTAGATGTTCAGCAAAGCAGTCTCCCAGTCTGCGTCGGATCTCACCAATATATAAAAGGCCACATCGGGAGCACCGGACGCAGTATATCACCCCAGTTGACTCACAGGTGAAGTGTTGCCTCACCTGGAAGGACTGTTTGGGGCCCTGAATGGTGGTAAGGGAGGAAGTGTAAGGGCATGTGTAGCACTTGTTCCGCTTACACGGATAAGTGCCAGGAGGGAGATCAGTGGGGAGGGATGGGGGGGACGAATGGACAAGGGAGTTGCGTAGGGAGCGATCCCTGCAGAATGCAGAGAGAGGGGGGGAGGGAAAGATGTGCTTAGTGGTGGGATCCTGTTGGAGGTGGTGGAAGTTACGGAGAATAATATGTTGGACCCGGAGGCTGGTGGGGTGGTAGGTGAGGACCAGGGGAACCCTATTCCTAGTGGGATGGCGGGAGGATGGAGTGAGAGCAGATGTACGTGAAATGAGAGAGATGCGTTTCAGAGCAGAGTTGATAGTGGAGGAAGGGAAGCCTCCCCCTCGTACCCCATCTGTTACTTATTTTTATGCACACATTCTTTCTCTCACTCTCCTTTTTCTCCCTCTGTCCCTCTGAATATACCTCTTGCCCATCCTCTGCGTTCCCCCCCCCCGTCTTTCTTCCTGGACCTCCTGTCCCATGATCCTCTCATATCCCCTTTTGCCTATCACCTGTCCAGCTCTTGGCTCTATCGCTCCCCCTCTTGTCTTCTCCTATCATTTTGGATCTCCCCCTCCCCCTCCAACTTTCAAATCCCTCACTCACTCTTCCTTCAGTTAGTCCTGATGAAGGGTCTCGGCCTGAAACGTCGACTGCACCTCTTCCTACAGATGCTGCCTGGCCTGCTGCGTTCACCAGCAACTTTGATGTGTGTTGCTTGAATTTCCAGCATCTGCAGAATTCCTGTTGTTTGTAATTAAGCAAATTGGTCAGGTTGTTTCTGGGGGAGGGGAAGAAAGCATACAGGAGAAGAAAGGAAAAGAAGGAAAGTAGAAGGGTGAAGATGTGGAAAGGGTGGAAAATGCAGGGAAGGGCAGAAGAAGGAAAGGAAGACCCTGTTTCTATACGTTATCTACATAAACAACATCTGCTTAGAATATCATCTACCTTCTGTCATTTTTCCACCTATTATTTTCAGGCTGGTGCTTTCCAATGCATCCTCCCAAATTCTAGCTTTCATAAACTTCACTTTTAACTACAATATCACAATTGTATCAGTATTCCCACAAATTGACATTAACATGTTAATAAAATTATACTTTTCATAAAATGTACCAGACATCTCCACCTCAGTCCTTGGGTATGTCCTGTATCTCTGGCAAGACCGACTTCTCAGAAGGGTAGCAGAATTGTACATAAGCAGTAACCTTCAACATTGACTACAGTCTCATGGCATCATGTCAAACATGGGCAAGGAAACCTTGGCATATTCCTTACTCTACCATAATTATGAAGCGATGGAATCAACCTTGGTTCACTAAGGGGTGCAGAAAGGCATGCAGCTAGGAGCAATAGGTAGATTTGGAGAAGATGCAAATTGGAAGTACCCGCAAACAAAACAACTATGCAATTATCATAACTAATTGATCTCACAACCAACGGGTTAAAAAGTGGAGAAAGAACATAGAACAGTACAGCACAGTACAGACCCTTTGGCCCACGATGCTGAGCCAACCTTTATACCTACTTCACAATCAATCTAATCCTTCCCTCCTACACAGCCCATATCCCTCCATTTATGATTTTTTAAATCCATGTGTCTACTTAAGAGTCTCTTAAGTGTCCCTAATGTATCACCTTCTGCCACCATCCCAGCAGTGCATTCAGGTCACATCACTCTATGCAAAAAGACTACCTCTGCATCTCCTCTAAACATTCCTCCGCTCACCATAAAGCCATGTGCTCTGGTATTAGCCATTCCTGTCCTGGGAAAAGGCACTAGCTGTCCACTATCTATGCCTCCTAATCTTCTTATACAAGTCTACCTCGTTGCCTCTCATTGTCTTTCACTCCAAAGAGAAAATGGCTTACTCAACCTTTCTTCATAAGATATGTTCTCTATTCCAGCACCCTCTCTAAAGCTTCCACAGCATTCCTATAATGAGATGACCAAAACTGAATGTAATATTCCAAGTGTGGTCTAGCCAGAGTTTTATAGAGTCACAAAATTACCTCATGGCTCTTTAACTCACATCTTCATTAATGAACACCAACATACCACATGCCTTCTTAACCACCCCACTGACTTGTGCAGTAACTTTAAGGGATCTATGGACTCGGACCACAAGATGCCTGTTTCCCTGCAACGCTAAGAATCCTGCTATTAACCTTGTACTCTGCCTTCAAGTTCAATCTTCCAATGTGTACCACATCACACTTGGCCAGATTGAACTCCATCCGCCACTTCTCAGCGCAGCTCTGCATCTTTTCAATGTCCTGTTGTAAAACACAGCAACCTTCTACACTACTCACAAGGCCACAAGACCTTGTGTCATCTGCAAACTACCTACATCGGTACTGATGGCAATACCTACATCAGGCTGCTGCTTATTGTTAATAGCTCAGCATTTAAAACCATCATTCCCTCTGTACTAATCAAGAAGCTCCAAAACCTAGGCCTCTGTACCTTTCTGTACTGGATCCTTGACTTCTTCATTGGAAGACCACTGTCAGTGCAGATCAGAAATAACATTTCCTCCTTGCTGATAATCACACTGGCACACAATAATGTGTGCTTGGGCCACTGCTTTACTCTCCCTACACCTACAACTGTGTGGCTAGGCATAGCTCAAATGCCATCTATAAATTTGCCTATAACACAACTATTGTTGGCAGCAATTAAGATGGTGACAAGGAGGCATACGCGAGTGAGATAGATCAGCTGGTTGAGTGGTGCATTCAACATCAATAAGACCAAGGAATTGATGTGGACGTCAGGATGGAGAAGTCAATGGAACACACACCAGTCCTCATCGAGGGATCAGCAGTGGAAAGGGTGAGCAGTTTCAAGCTTCTGGGTGTCAACATCTCTGAAGATCTATCCTGGACTCAACATATTGATGCAGTTACAAAGTAGGCAAGACAATGGCTATCTTTCATTAGGAGACTGAGTAGACTTGGTATGTCACCAGAGATCCTCACAAACTCCTGAAGGTGTACTGTGGAAAGCAACCCTAACTGGTTGCATCGCCATCTGGTGTGGAGGGGCCACTACACAGGATTGGAAAAAGCTGTAGGAAGTTGCAAACCCACCCAGCCCCATCATGGGCACCAACCACCCCAGCATCAAGAGCATCCTCAAACAGCGATGCCTCAAACAGGTGGCATCTGTCATTAAGAACCCCCATCACTCAGACATGCCCTCTCCTCATTGTTAACATCAAGGATGTGGTACAAGAGCCTGTGGACACATACTCAACAGCTTAGGAACTGCTTCTTCCACACCACCATCAGATTTCTGAACGTACAATGAACCCGTATAACTACCTCATTTTTTGCTCTCTTTTGCACTATTTATTATAAATATATATATATATATTCAAATATGTATTATATATATATAGTAATTTATAGTTTAAAAATTATGTACAGTTATAGGACATGGAAATCTACAGCACATTACAGGCTCTTCAGCCCACAATGTCGCGCCGACCATGTAACCTGCTCTAGAAACTGCCTAGAACTTCCCTAGCGCACAGCCCTCTGTTTCTCTAGCCTCCATGTACCCATCTAAGAGGCTCCTAAAACCCCTATTGTATCCGCTTCCACCACCGCTGCTGGCAGTGCATTCCACGGACCCACCACTCTCTGTGTGAAAATCTTACCCCTGACATCCCCTTGGTACCCATTTCCATATAACCATATAACAATTACAGCACCCAGGCACCTTAAAACTATGCCCCCTCATATTAGCTAGTTCAGCCCTGGGAAAAAGCCTCTGGCTATCCACATGATCAATGCCTCTCATCTTCTTACACACAATTTGAATGTATTGCTGCAAAACAACATATTTCATGACAAATGCTAGTAATATTAAACCTGATTCTGACTATGCTATCTCACCCTTCCACGTCCTCATCCAAGTAATTAATACCACTGGTCATCGTGAATGTGACAGAACATTCACCACCTGCTTGGACCAGTGCTGCAATAACAATTCTCGAGAAGCTAGACCCCACACAGGACAAAGCTGCCCGCTTAATTGCACCCCAGCAACAAATCTAAACTTCCATTCCTCTCACCCCACAGGAGCAGGTTGTTTTCCAATTCCTGCACCGTTCTGACCTGGAAATACATTGCGGGACCTCAAATGTTTATCTGTCCATTCCACAGATCTAGACTACTCCTACAACAATTTTCTAAAGCATCTCCATCTTTCGTAGAGCACTGGCCTACCATCCTTAGCGCCTAACAATTCCGTGTGTGGACTCCCGATTCCCTTTAAACACGACCTTTGGCGAATCAGTGTGCTGCTAAATTACGTTCTGTCAACAGTATGCAAAGTGTTTTCCAAATTATCACACTGGCGGGCTCCATACAAATGTAAGTTCTTGGACCGTTGTAGAGAATAATATTCTTCAATAACTCGAAGGTCAGTACCCCAGGTGAGTGCGCTGTTAAATTGTAACTGACATGCATGCCAGGTAATTTCGAAGAAACGTATTGGGAGTGAGTACGCAGCGTGTGTCCTGCGTAGTGGAGCAGCTTTATGGCGGACCAGGGATTGGCTCAGCGGCAACCGTATATTAACCCAGCGCGCCTGATTGCTTGAGTCTGGAGTAGGAGGCGTGTTCCGGCGGGGTGCTGAATTAGTGGCGCTCGAGGTGAGTAAACACAACTTTCAAATTGCTAGTGCTCCTGCTCCTGCTCCAAAAGCTTGCACAGCTCTCCTCTCCCTCAGCCTCGGGGTTTGGTCGGGAGATGTGGCTATAAAAATGCCAGATAGGAGGAGCGATATTTCTGTTGGTTTCGATCGGCCTGTTCCTTGGAGCGGAACCTCAGGGAAAGTTCGGTAGATGCTTATCTCCTATTTTTCCTCACTTCCTTCTTCTCTTCCAGCCCCTCCCTCCCCACCCTCTTCACCCCATCTTCTATCCCTCCAATTAAGAATCCAGAAGTCTGAACTGACACGATTTAGTATTGGTAGAACAACTACTGCACAGTTACTGTACAGACGAAGTTATTTTACTGAGGATGCCCCTCCCCCCATGGACATACCAATCAAAGCATTTAATAGAAATAGAAAATGCTGAGAACTCTTGGTTGTCACTGAGGTCAAGCAGACAAAACAAATCTAGCAGCTTAAAACGGCATTTCTGAAACACTGAGCCATCCGCAGCAGCAGGACAAGTACAATATACAAGCGCGTTTGTACATTACAATCTCTAGAGGGGCGTTCCCTACACTTCAGCATTACAGTCGAGGCAAGGTTGGTACCTAAAATGCAGTGCTAACAAGGTGAAGCTGTATGTTTGTATGCTTAACATAAAAATAATTTGCAATAGCGCAATTTAAAACATAACCGGCAGATCAGATCGTCACAAATTTGGCCTGTACGGTTGAGAATAGGTGTAACAGCGATCAAGAGAAGGAGGAGTTGGCACCAACAACTTCCCCATTTTTGTTAGTGTTGGGTCCCATCATGTGAATGCTGAATTACTGTTAACAGTTAGAAATACCAAGTAAACTACTGGGGAGAGTTTAAATTAGAGTTGTTGAGGGGGTGGGAACCGAACTGAAGAGACTGGGGAAGAGGAGGTTGGCTCACAAATAGAGAAAGCTTGTAGCCAGTGCAAGAGGGAGGACAGGCAGGTGATAGAGAAGGGATGTGCTCAGACCGAAGGTTTGAGATGCGTCTATTTTAACGGAAGGAGTGTTGTGAAACAAAGCGGATGAGCTTAGAGCGTGGATCAGTACAGTACATGGAGATATGATGTGGTGGCCATTACAGAGACTTGGATGGCTCAGGGACAGGAATGGTTACTTCGAGTGCCGGGTTTTAGATGTTTCAGAAAGGACAGGGAGGGAGGCAAAAGAGGTGGGGGCGTGGCACCGTTAATCAGAGATAGTGTCACAGCTGCAGAAAAGGTGGACGCCATGGAGGGATTGTCTACGGGGTCTCTGTGGGTGGAGGTTAGGAACAGGAAGGGTTTCTTTTAAATTAAGCACAATCGTGAGCAACAGCCAGATCAGAAATCCTGATCAAGTCAACTAGTTCCCGAAGAGAACTCTGATAGGCCAGTCAGATGGTTCACTGCTGCTCAGCGGTAGAACACAAACAAGCACAAGGGTCGCTAGTCCCTGTACCCCAGAAACACACCTGAGCGGTGCGGCGGAGGTACGTGCTATGTATGACCTGATCTGAAAGCATTATGTTGACTCATAACAGACCGTGTTCACGGTGGAACAGCTTAGTCAAGGATGGGGTGATCAGCACGAATGGACAAATTATACCTCTACTACCCAATAACTTTACTGGGTGTTTTTTTTTTATAGACCGCCCAATAGTAACAGGGATGTCGAGGAGCAGATAAGGAAACAGATCCTGGAAAGGTGTAATAATAAGAGTTGCGTGATGGGAGATTTTAATTTCCCAAATATCGATTGGCATCTCCCTAGAGCAAGGGGTTTAGATGGGGTGGAGTTTGTTAGGTGTGTTCAGGAAGATTTCTTGAGACAATATGTAGATAAGCCTACAAGAGGAGAGGCTGTACTTGATTTGGTATTGGGAAATGAACCTGGTCAGGTGTCAGATCACTCAGTGGGAGAGCATTTTGGAGATAGTGTTCATAATTCTACCTCCTTTACAATAGTATTGGAGAGAGATAGGAACAGACACCTTAGAAATGTGTTTAATTGGAGTAAGGGGAAATATGAGGCTATCAGGCAGGAAATTAGAGGCTTAAATTGGAAACAGATGTTCTCAGGGAAAAGTACAGAAGAAATGTGGCAAATATTCAGGGGATATTTGTGTGGAGTTCTGCATAGGTGCGTTCCAATGAGACAGCGAAGTTATGGTAGGGTACAGGAACCGTGGTGTACAAAGGCTGTAATAAATCTAGTCAAAAAGAAAAGAAAACCTTACAAAAGGTTCAGGAAACTAGGTAATGTTAGAGATCTAGAAGATTATAAGGCTAATAGGAAGGAGCTGAAGAAGGAAATTAGGAGAGCCAGAAGGGGCCATGAGAAGGCCTTGGTGGGCAGGATTAAGGAAACCCCAAGGCATTCTATAAGTATGTGAAGAGCAAGAAGATAAGACGTGAAAGAATAGGACCTATCAAGTGTGACAGTGGGAAAGTGTATGGAACCAGAGGAAATAGCAGAGGTACTTAATGAATACTTCAGTATTCACTATGGAAAAGGATCTTGGTGATTGCAGTGATCACTTGCAGCAGACTGACAAGCTTGAGCATGTAGATATTAAGAAAGAGGATGCGCTGGAGCTTTTGGAAAGCATCAAGTTGGATAAGTCGCCGGGACCAGATGAGATGTACCCTGGGCTACTGTGGGAGGCAAGGGAGGAGATTGCTGAGCCTCTGGCGATGATCTTTGAATCATCAATGGGGACGGGAGAGGTTCTGGAGGATTGGAGGGTTGCGGATGTTGTTCCTTTATTCAAGAAAGGGAGTACTGATAGCCCAGGAATTTATAGACCAGTGAGTCTTACCTCAGTGATTGGTAAGTTGATGGAGAAGATCCTGGGAGGCAGGATTTGTGAACATTTGGAGAGATATAATATGATGAGGAGTAGTCAGCATGGCTTTGTCAAGGGCAGGTCTTGCCTTATGAGCCTGATTGAATTTTTTGAAGATGTGACTAAACACATTGATGAAGGAAGAGTAGTAGATGTAGTGTATATGGATTTCAGCAAGGCATTTGATAAAGTACCCCATGCAAGGCTTATTGAGAAAGTAAGGAGGCATGGGATGCAAGGGGACATTGCTTTGTGGATCCAAAACTGGCTTGCCCACAGAACGCAAAGAGTGGTTGTAGACAGGTCATATTCTGCATGGAGGTTGGTCACCAGTGGAGTGTCTCAGGGATCTGTTCTGGGACCATGATTTTTATAAATGATCTGGATGAGGAAGTGGAGGGATGGGTTAGTAAGTTTGCTGATGACACAAAGATTGGAGGTGTTGTGGATAGTGTGAAGGGCTGACAGGGGTTACAGCGGGACATTGATAGGATGCAAAACTGGGCTGAGAAATGGCAGATGGAGTTCAACCCAGATAAGTGTGAAGTAGTTCATTTTGGTAGGTCAAATATGATGGCAGAATATAGTCTTAATGGTAAGACTCTTGGCAGTGTGGAGGATCAGAGGGATCTTGGGGTCGAGTCCATAGGACGTTCAAAGCAGCTACGCAGGTTGACTGCATAGTGAAGAAGGTGTACGGTGTATTGGTCTTCATCAATCATGGAATTGAACTTAGGAGCCGAGAGGTAATGTTGCAGCTATATAGGACCCTGGTCAGACCACACTTGGAGTACTGTGCTCAGTTCTGGTTGCCTCACTACAGGAAGGATGTGGAAGCCATAGAAAGGGTGCAGAGGAGATTTACAAGGATGTTGCCTGGATTGGGGAGCATTCCTTATGAGAACAGGTTGAGTGAACTTGGCCTTTTCTCCATGGAGTGACGGAGGATGAGAGGTGACCTGATAGAGGTGTATAAGATGATGAGAGGCATTGATTGTGTGGATAGTCAGAGGCTTTTTCCCAGGGCTGAAATGGTTGCCACAAGAGGACACAGATTTAAGGTGCTGGGGAGTAGGTACAGAGGAGATGTCAGAGGTAGGTTTTTTTACTCAGAGTGGTGAGTGCATGGAGTGGGCTGCCACCAATGGTGGTGGAGGTGGATACGATAGGGCCTTTTAAGAGACTTTTAGAAAGGTACATGGAGCTTAGTGAAATAGAGGGCTATAGGTAAGCATAGTAATTTCTAAGTTAGGGACATGTTTGGCACAACTCTGTGGGCCGAAGGGCTTGTATTGTGCTGTAGGTTTTCTATGGTTCTAAATCATCTATCTCAGTTTCCTCCTGAATTTATCTAAACTTGCATATTAAAACTTGACTTCTTCCTTTCACAGATACTAAACGTTTACAGCATTTTCTTTCATTTCAAATTTCCAAAATCTTTATTTTTATTTCCATTTAGATTAGTAGAACTACTAACAAATTTATCATTCTTAGTCCTGGCATCCTTTTGTAAGAGAAAATTCTATAATTCCTTAATTCTTTCTTTTAAAAATATTTCTTGATTTCACTCCAAACTAGTTTTGGTTCAACTTTAAGATTTTTGCTAGAGGTTATGTATTCTCTTTATCTAGATTGAATAGGTTAGGACTGTATTCTTTAAAACGTAAAAGATTGTGAGGAGATTTGATTGAGGTATACAAAATTATGAGGGGTATGGACAGGGTAAATGTAAACAGACTTTTTCCACTGAAGTTGGGAGGGACCAGAACAGGAGGTCATGGGTTAAGGGTGAAAGGTGAGAAATTTAAGGGGAACATGAGGGGAAACTTCCTCACTCAGAGGGTCATGAGGGTGTAGAATGAGCTGCCAGCATAAGTGGTCCATGCAAGCTCGATTTCAACATTTAAGAGAAAATTTGGATAGATACATGGATAGTCGGGATGTGAAGGGTTATGATCTTGGTGCAGGTCGTTAGGAGTAGGCATTTAGATTAGATGGGCCGAAGGGCCTGTTTCTGTGCTGTACTTCTCTATGACAGCTTTGTTTTAAATCCTGGAGTCGATTTTCATCCTACCAGACTTTTGTCCTAATTTGCCATCTAAGCCTTGGTGTCATACTTGTGAATTTATTAGAGTCTATTCCAAAGCCAACGTGCTCCTGAAATGAACATCAAAGAAACTGCAAATGCTGGAAATCTAAAAGAGAAGAAATATATATTTAAAAAAAACTCAACAGGTCAGGCTTTGACCTGAAATGTTAACTGTTTCTAATCCCATAGCGATGGACTAACCTACTGAGTATTTGCAGCATTTTGGATCTTTGTTATGTTTCCTGACATTTTGTGTCCAAAATTAAACATGTTTTCCAGTTAGAATTTGATCAAGGTCTGGAATAGAAGGTGGTAATTCTGATGCACAATCAGAACATTTTACAAGTTGAGGATGCAAGGACTTACAGCTGTAGGAATCTGGAACAACTGGAGCCGGCAGTGGGTCAGTGCAGCATCTGTGGAAGGAAATGGACAGTCAACGTTATGGGTTGAAACCTTTTGTTTGGACTCGGTGAAGGATCTTGACCTGCAATGTCGAGTCCTAGGAGAGAACAGGGAAAGAATCAGCCAATTCAGGATTTAACCAGTCCTTATTGGGCAATATAAAAAAAAAAGCAAGATCAAGGCCATTGTTGGTACTCATCAAATTTGAAGCAACACTTTTTTTTAGTTTTGGACCTCTTCTATACCCTTTACGTACATGCAATTTTCACAGAATGTCAGGGATATATAGGAAACCATCTATCCCAGCTTTGCTGGAAGGAGATATTGAAGCTGTAACCAATAAGGAAAAGGCTGATATGTTTGTAGAGGTGTTCCAAGCGTTACAAAGTTCTGGAGAGTTAGGTGATTTGAGAAAGGAAATTATGTTAAAGGAAAGTTGGAAATTGGACAGGAGTTTGGATGAAAATAGGTCCATAAATTTGTTTTTCTCCCTTCAGGAATTGCAGGAAGCTGTCCAATCAGGTTCAAACACTTCTCCTGGTAGGGATGGACTATGTTATGAATTGCTTAAGCATTTAGATGAACCATGGAGTCATCAGTAGCTAGCCATCTGGACACAAGCTGGGGTCTGATCAGCCCCGGCTGGATCACCTGGAGGAGGTTGTATGACGTTGAAAGACCCAAAACACCCGATGATTCCAGGAACATCACTGAAGATGTGTCCAGAAGCATCAATAGATGTATGTACACAGGATGACTCTGTATTAATAGAAATTCTAGCATTGTTTAATTCAATGCGGAAAGAAGGAAAATTATCAGTAGAATGGAAGCATGCGGTGGTAGTTCCAGTTTTAAAGCCAGGTAAGGACGCGTCTAGTCCTAGTTCGTATCGGCCTATAGCTTTAACGTCAGTGCTTTGTAAAACTATGGAATGAATACTCACCAACAGACTTGTTTATTTTTTGGAAAATAAGGGACATTTTGCTGCCTATCAGAATAGTTTTAGAACTGGAAGATCAACAATGGAATCTGTCGCCCTTTTAGATCATGATATTAAAAAAGTATTTCAAAATAGAGACGTAATGGTAAGTGTATTTCTAGATATTGAAAGAGCATATGACTCACTATGGAAGGATGGCTTATTAATTAAACTCTATGATGCAGAAATTAGAGGTATAATGTTTAATTGGATCAAAGATTTCCTTAAGGAAAGGACAATTCAAGTAAGAATAGGCAGAACAAGCTCCAAGTCAGTTAAAATAGGTAATGGTACCCCTCAAGGAAGTGTCAGTAGTCCAGTTCTTTTTAATGTCATGATAAATGATATCTTTGATCAGGTAGGGACAGGATTTGGCAAATCATTGTTTGCAGATGATGGTGCAAACTGGAAAAGAAGAAGAAACGTCAAGTATATATTAAGGCAGGTACAAAAGGCTTTAAGATCAGTTGAAAACTGGGCTAATAAATGGGGTTTCAGGGTTTCTGCTTCTAAGTCCAAATACATGATTTTTGGTTTTAGAAGAAAGATTCCTGATTGTGAATTGTGTCTATATGATTCTCCACTAGAAAGAGTCAAGGTATTCAAGTTTTTAGGTGTCTGGTTTGATGAAAGACTTACTTGGAGGGTTCATGTAGATAAAACAATTGGAAAGTGTGAGAAAGTTTTAAATGTTATGAGAAGTATTGCTGGATGTGACTGGGGAGCAGGGTGGGAAACTATGTACTTAATATATCTAGCTATGATTAGATCAGTTATAGATTATGGTTGTATTGCTTATGGTTCCGCTGCTACGGCAGTGCTTGGAAAACTAGACACTGTGCAGTCCAAAGCACTTAGACTCTGTTGTGGAGCTTTTAGAACAACATCAGTCCCGGCATTATGTGTGGAGATGGGAGAAGTGCCTCTGCATTTAGAACGAATTCAGTTGGGCCTGTAGTATTGGGTAAAACTAAGTGGATTCAATCATAGCTGTCCATCAAAGTGTCTCTTGCAGGAGAAGTCAGAGCGCCAAAGTAAAATTAAAAGTTACCCATTTTGAGATTTGGGATGTATGTGTCTCAACTTGGAGTTAAGATTGGTCACCAGGTTTCAGATGGTGTTTCTGTCTTTGCAACAGAATTATTAGCAATACTCTGGACCTTATGGTGGATAGAAGACTCTGGACCATGTAGGGTTATCATCTGTTCGGATTCTGCTGCTGCCTTAGAGTCTATAAAAGGGAGTAAATCAAAAGCTTATCCTGACATAGTTATTGAGATTCTCTTAGTGTTGTTTAGAGTAGGGAAGATGGGTTGTGCAGTTAGATTTTCATGGATACCTGGGCATGCTGGGATGGAGGGAAATGAAATTGTGGATGGCATTGCCAAGTCTTCCTTGCAGAGCAGGCAAGTAGAAATTAGAGTTCCCCTAGGCAGAGCAGAATTGAGAAGTAGGATTAAAAAGGTATAGAGAAGAAGTGGCAGGAGGATTGGAAAAATGAATTAAGGAGCAGGCATTATTTTTCTAGTCACCCACTAGTTAAAAAGGTCTCAGACTGTCACCTTTTAAGTCGTAGAGATAGGATGAAATTTACAAGACTTAGGTTGGGGCATTGTGGGCTAAACTATTATTTAAAGATAACAGGAAAATATCCTGCTGGATTATGTGAGCGTGGTAGTCCAGAGACAGTCCAGCATGTTCTACTGATACAAAATTGAAAGAAGCATGTTGTTCAAGAGGCTATCTGGCTTAAATTTATTTTGGTTTTCTATTAAATCTTTGTTTGGCCACCAAGAGAATCAACATCTGATTGAAGAGTCTATCATTCAGTTTATACGTGAGACTAGGTTGTATTCGAGAATTTGAGTTCCTTGAAGTTCTATAATTAATTATACATCCTGCGGAGGGCTGTAATACGCCTAGATGCATCTAAACAGCCGGAAATAGAAGAAGAAGAAGAAGAAGCCATCATCTACCCTCCATCTGTGTTTGCTGTTGGAAGGAACTGTTGGAAGGAATGGTATATGCAGAACAACCCAGATGGTGGCATAACTACAACAACCTTGGATGTGTGGTGGCCCAGACCAATGCAGTCATCTACAAGAACCGCGAGCAGGAAGGCCACCAGACCAAAGACTACAAAGAAGGCAAAAGTTGTAGCCTACGTGGGGAAGTGGGTCACCTCTGCAAGGCCTGCCCAAAATGTGTCCCTGCCTATGGTCAGGCAATAAGAGGGGAGCTGACACCAACAACACCTTGAGGAATACTGGTGCACCCTCTACCAGTACAGGGGCTTCAGCAGAAACTGAGGCCAGAACTGAGGAAAGGCCAACCCCCTCGAGCATCCAAACCCCAGCCACAAGCTCCCAGGACCATCAAGGCAAGGAGTGGAAGAAAGAGGGAGTGGCAGGTGGTGAAAAGGAAGAAGTCTCAGAAGATATTAGCCAAGAGACAATTGGCTCATGAGAGTAAATGGGAAGGAAAAGGCCATGTAGCATTCAGATGCCAGCAATTGTTCCTCATTGGAGGATGAATATAGAAAACTGATGTCACAGGCAGAGAAAGCACCAAAATGGAGTTGACAAAACCGTCAGCAGCTTTCAGACAAATACACAAGGGAGACCAGGAGCAGCATGGAGTCCATGGCCCTGAACTGTGGGAGACAAGGAGTAGCAAGGTGTCAAGCACACCACAGCTCTGAGAGACCAGGAGCAACACTGTGGCCGACACACCACAGATGGGTGCACAACAGTCAGAGACAGATCAAAACAGGAACACATTCTGATCTCCGTCCAGACACAACCAGCATTGCCGCACCTTGCGGGAAAACCATTCCCAATACCTGAGTCCAAAAGTAGTAAGGCATTTCACCGTGGTTGTGGGTATGAGGGTTTGAGCTGATTGAGTGTGTTTGTGAATCCTGAACTCAAACATCCATGGAGATAAATGTGGCATGTCTGTGCACAGTGCGAAGAGAACTGTGTGATGTGTTAACACCAAGGTTAAGGTAATGTGAACTTTCTCCATGACTGTGGGCTGCCACGCATCCATAACTATCAGAGGAGGTTGTGATGGTTGTCCCGGAGTTTGTCTATATGTTTGGGGTTGGGGGAGTGGCAGAGAACGATAGTTGTGCTTTCAGCTTGGGAATTTTACTGTGGGGAAGCAACTTCTCTGTCTCTGGAGTCAAAAGATGTGGTGGGGGTAGGGGGCTTTGTGTGGCAGACGTAAAGTACTATAAGACTCCGCTGCAGTGAATTAATGTGTATGCTTTGCCCATGCTGAGCAAACGGCCAGCTGACCTCCAACAACTACCTCCGTTGCTGGTGATGTCCCTGCTTGTCCTTCTGGCTGGTGACTTCAAATGCATCACTGAGGCAACTGGACAATCCAGCAGTGCTGATGAGGGACTGGATAACAGTTCTGGATTCTGGATGGAAAGAGCTAAAGTTGTAAAATTGCATGACTGTTTCAGCACCCATGCACGCAGTGCACAGCTGCAACCCATTTGAGCTGGAATGGACATTGCAGTATGGTCCAGGTAGACCTCCTCTTCACATCAAAAGCAGTCACTTTGAATCCAATGACATTACACAAGTGTTCTTTTTTGATCATTGCTTCCTGTTACCTACAAGAGGACCAGAAGTCAGGCAGGAGGACTGAGAGGTTGAATGTCAAGCCCCAGATAATATCAAGGAACAAAAGAGCTGTTACAGAGGTTGAGAACTGTGAAGCAACCGAGTTCTTCATTCTCAAAGGTGTTCAGGAAACAAGACAAAGTCAGGGAATTGCACCATCTCCAGACAGACTTAGAGCAACTTCTATTGCAGTCAAAGGTGGTGGATGTGACAGAGGAAGCCCAAGAATTGCCAGCTGAGCTCTTTGCCTCTGAATCCTCCACGAACATCTGATCCAGGATTCTCTTTGTGGAGCAGGATGAAGTGTGCTCATGTTAACAGCCAGAGCTCCGTGTTTTAAGGAAGACTTAGTAGCCTCCTCTCAGGCAGGTCAAATGAGGATCTGCAGGTGGATCTATGTGGGTCTATATGACAGAAAGGCTACATACAACACGGCCTCCCAGAGCTGTGAGATGATAAAAACTGACCCAGGTGGATGTCTGCCTGGTCAGAAGCGACAAGGAGAAGGCCCACGCACATACATGGTAGACATAGTCTTTGGGGAGGGAACCAGAAATGGATCCAACAGCTCTGCACAGATAGGCAGTATGTATTAAAGTCTAAGTTACTGCGTGGGAGACAGACAGTTTCTGTTGTGTATTTAATATTTCAGTAATATTTGTGTGATCTTGTAAATATGTTGATCAAGCATTCTTTGTTTAAATAATTCATTATGTTATATGTAAAAAATATGTAAATTGCATATGTCATGGTGCTACCACATGATATGTGCATACCTTGCTTAAAATAAAACATGAAGTTAGACTTGCATTTCGGACTCCCATGTTCTCTTTTGAGTTATTTTAATGCTTTGAAGTTTCAAAACGTTTAACAGTTTCCTCATCAAGACTGGAGTCAGGCAGAGTTGCTTACTCTCCCATTCTGTTTGTGTGCCGTTTAGAACCCTCTGCCAAATTCATTAAGATTGACAAGGGCATAAAAGAGGCCACATTGTCAGCAGAGAAAGCAGGCAAGTCAAAAATCCTCCCTGTACATGGACGATGTTGCCATCTTCTGCTTGGATCCATAGTCAGTTCACAGATTGATCAGCATCTGCAGTCAGTTCAAGTTGGCATCAGAGGCTAAAGTCTCAGGAAGAGTGAGGCCATGCTCTTCTGTAACTGGCCCGACTGATTCAATGTACCCTTCACCATCCAGTCCAACTACCTGAAGGTGCTGGGGATCTGGTTCAGAGGAACTGAGATGTTTAATCGGAATGGGCTGGAGCAGATTGGGACAGATGATCCTGATGAAGGTCTCGTCCTGGAACATCAACTGTTTATTTTCCTCCATTGGCGCTGTCTGTCGTGCAGAGTTCCTTCAGCATTTTTTTGCGTGTTGATCCAGATTTTCAGAATCTGGCATTGGTTTATTATTGTCACTTGTACCAAGACGCAGTGGAAAAACTTGTCCTGCATACTATTCATACAGATCAAATTTGGACACCTTGTATCGAGGTTAAACGAGGTAAAACAGTAATAATACAGAATAAAGTGTAAAAGCTGCAGAGAAGATGCAGTGCAGGTAAACAATAAAATGCACGATCATAATGAGGTAGATTATAAGGTCAAGAGCCCATCTTGACATACAAATGATCTGTTCCAAGAGTCTGATAACAGTGGCATTGAAGCTGTCCTAAAGCCAGTTAGTATGTGCTTCCAGGCTTTTGTATCTTCTGTCTGTTGGGAGAGTGGCGAAGAGAGAATGTCAGATGGGGAATGGTAAGTGGAGTGTTTGATTATGCTGGCGGCCTTACTGAGGCAGCAAGAACGATGGACGGTCTCTGGTGTATCAATGTTGGTGTTCTTCTCTTTAAAAATTTACTCTACTGAATGCAATGACCATAAATGTATAAGTTTTTTTTTACACTATTTCTTCCTTAGTATTTTTTTGAATATATGTATACAGTCTACTTTTGAAATTAAAACAATCTCTCTCCTTGTCCACTGCATTTCAGGATTTGGGACTGAAGCAAGTACTGTCTTGATGATAGAAAACAGGTAGAAAATGTAAGGGAAAATAAAAACTGGGACACAGACACATCATTTAGACCATCAAGCCTATTCAGCAATTCCATGAGCTAACTCCATTCACCAGCAACTTTGATGTGTGCTGCTAACTCCATTAATGATTTTGACCTGTATCATGTAGTAAATTCATAAATCCCGCAAAAAAGTATGTCATGAATTCACTGTTAATTCACTGACTTGTTCAATCACATTGCATCACTTGCTGTGAGGAAAGACCGAGTGAATTTACAGATTCAACAAATAGAGAATATTAAATCCTATGATAGTCTCATCGTAGGTTACAAGCTAAGTAATCAAAAGTCAAAAAAGAATTTCCGCCACTATCTGCAATTCATAGCTGGTATATTTCATAGTATCATTGTTCTTCTGCAATGTTGCTTTCCATAACACCCCGAAACTGAAATTGCACTGCTCTCTGCGCCACGTACTTCCTCACTATAATAACATGAAGACAGATTCTTTGTTTAATTTTCCCCCAAGTTGTATACTGAGGTGCTGTGGTCCTCTGTACTCACTTGAAATTATACGACCATAAGACATAGGAGCAGAATTAGGCCATCTGGCCTGTCAAGTCTGCTTCACCATTCAATTATGGCTGATACTTTTCTTTTCTCCTCCTCAACCCCAGTTCCCGGCCTTCTCCCTGTAATCTTTGATGCCACGTCCACTCAAGGACCTATCAATCTCTGCCGTAAATACACCCAACAACCTGTCCTCCACAGCTGCATGTGGCAACAAATTCCACAAATTCACCACCCTCTGGCTAAAGAAATTTTTCCACATCTCTGTTTTGAAAGAGCGCCCCTCTATCCTGAGGCTGTGCCCTCTTGTCCTAGACTCTCTCACCATGGGAAACATCCTTTCCACATCTACTCTGTCTAGGCCTTTCAACATTCAAAAGGTTTCAATGAGATTCCCCCCCCCACCCCCCATCCTTCTGAATTCTGAGTACAGACCCAGAACCATCCTGGTATGGTAACCCTTTCATTCCTGGAATCATCCTTGTGAACCTCCTCTGGACCCTCTCCAATGCCAGCACATCTTTTCTAAAATGAGGGGCCCAAAACTGTTCACAATACTCAAGGTGAGGCCTCACCAGTGCCTTATAAAGCTCTCAGCTTCACATCCTTGCTCTTGTATTCTAGACTTCTTGAAATGAATGCTAACATGGCATTTGCCTTGCTCACCACTGACTCAACCTGCAAGTTAACCTTCAGGGTGTTCTGCACAAGGACTCCCAAGTCCCTCTGCATCTCAGATTCCTGGATTTTCTCCCCACTTAGAAAATAGTCCGCACATTTATTTCTACTACCAAAGTGCATAACCATGCATTTTCCAACATTGTATTTCATTTGCCACTTTCTTAACCATTCTCCTAATCTGTCTAAGTCCTTCTGCATCCTACCTGTTTCTTCAACACTACCTGCCCTTCCACCAATCTTTGTATCAAATTATGTTTGTGATTTAGTCTTCTTGGGGTCATGGAGGAATGTTATGATCATGGGTCTCTGCATTTTCCTACAAAAATGCCCATCTTCCAAATTTTGCCCCTTTTCCAGGACTTAATTATGGCAGGAAGTGAACAATCGGAGGCACAGGAGGAGCTACTGTTTATTTTTGAAAATGGAGATAAGTACACAAATCCAACTGAAGTAAAGATGAGTCAGTTCATCTTGCCCTGTCATGCCAATCACCGTGGAGAACTGAGCGTAGGCCAATTACTGAAGTGGATGGACACAATAGCCTGTCTTTCTGGTAGGTTGCAAATTTGCCAAAGAAGTTTTACATGATACCTTAATTATAGCTACATGTATCAGATATTGGAAGTTTTCAGGCTAAATTAGTTATGAATTATTATGACACATAATTAAGCCATTTAGCTTAGCAAATCTGTGCTAAGCTTTTCTCCTTATGATGTACCTAGTCTAATCTATTTTCTCCTTGTATTTATATTTAGTCAATGAGCCAGGAAAGAGCTTAAGAATGGACTTAGGAAAGCTAGAAGGGAACATGAGAAGGTCATGACGAGTAGCATTAAGGAAAACCCCCAAGGCATTCTACCTGTATGTGAAGAACAGAAGAAAGTCTAGAGTGAGGGTAGGACTCATCAAGGATAAATGAGGAATCATGTGCCTGGAGTTGGAGCATTTAGGAGAGGGCTTTAATGAATACTTTGCCTCAATATCCACCAGTGAGAGGGACTTTGATGAATGCGAGTTCAGCATAGTACAAGCTAATGTGCTGGAACATGTTGAGATTAAGAAAGGGGATGTGTTGGAACTTTTGAAAAAAATTAGGATAAAGTCCCTGGTGATGGACAGGTTGTATACCCCAAGTTTCTACAGGGAGCAAGGGAAGAGATTGCTGCTCCATTGGTGATGATCATTGCATACTCACTAGCCACAGGAGTAGTACCAGAAGATTGGACAATGGCAAATATTATTCTTTTGTTCAAGAAAGATAATAAGGATAATTCTAGGAATTATAGACCAGTGAGCCTTACATCTGTAGTTGGCAAACTGTTGAAGAGGATTTTTAGAGGATTTGTGAGCATTTGGAGAAGCATCATTTGGTTAGAGATAGTCAGCATGGCTCTATAAGGACAGGCCATGCTTCATGGTCCTGATGAACATTTTTGAGGAAGTAACAAAGCAGTGGATGAGGTGCATATGGATTTTAGTAAAGCGTTTCATGAGGTTCTCCATGGTAGGCTCATCCAGAAAGCCAGGAGGCATGGGATCCAGGGAAACTTGGCTTTGTGCATTCAGAATTGGCTCGCCCAAGAAGAAGGTGGTCGATGGAGTGTATTCTTTCTGGAGGTCTGTGGTTTTCCGCAGAGATCCATTCTGCTCTTTGTGATTTTTATGAATTATTTAGATGAGGAAGTACAATCTGCAAGAGTGTGAAGTGATTCACTTTGGAAGGTTGAACCTGAAGGCAGAGCAGAAGGTTAATAGTAGGATTCTTAGTGTGGAGGAACAGAGGGATCTTGAGGTCCAAGTCCCTCAAAGTCGTTGCACCAGGTGATAGGCTGGTTAAGAAACTGCATGGTATGTTGGCCTTCATTAGCTGGTGGATTGAATCAAGAGCTACGAAGCAATGTCACAGCTCTATAAAACTGGTTAGACCACACGATGGTAGAGGCAGATACATTACAGACAATTAAGAGGCTCTTGGATGAAAGAAAAATGGAGAGTATGTGGGAGGGAAGGGTTAGATTCATCTGGAGTAGGTTAGAAGGTCACCATAATACTAAGGGCTGAAGGGCCTATACTCTGCTGTACTGTTCTATGTTCTAAGCAGTTGATTCTTTTCAATAATATTTTGTGACCGGATTTCAGCAAGCCTGCATGGGAATATCCAACTTTTTTGTGATTACCTTAAATATTGTGCTCTCTTATCAATTATTAGAGAGAAACCATTCTAAACTGATACCTCGTCACAAGCCTGATGATTTCTTTACAATCACCTTGTATATTTGATACTTTATCCTGCTTTTCCTCTTAATTGTTACCTCTCATTCCACTGTAATATGCTTATGAGCTATGCAGCCCATTTTCCAAGAATGAAGAGTCAACTTGTCTGACCTTGCATATCTGGTACAGGTGTGTGTAGGCTGTTGGAGAACAGGGGTAGCAATCCAAATAAAGCTTTATTCAAACTTCTTTGCTTGACCAGCAACTCCATTGCATTGGGCAGTTAATTATAGGCATTCTGCTTGCTGTCTTCCATTTCTCAGGTTTGCTTTTCACACTTGCCCCCTCATACATGTTCTGCAAATGTTCATAGCACCACAACATAGGATAACTCTGTTATAATTTCAGAGGATCTGTCCTGGGTCATTCTGAATGACACGTAAATACCATTCTGAAGAAAGCACAGCAGCTAGTACTAATTCCTTAGAAGTATGCGAAGATTCAGCATGGCATTTAAAACTTTGACAAACTTTCAAAGACGTGTGGTGTAGAGTATATTGACTGGCTACATCACGGCCTGATATGGAAACACCCATTGCCCTTGAATGGAAAATCCTACAGAAAGTAGTGGATATGGCCCAGTCCACCATGGGTAAAGTCCTCTCCACCATTGAGCACATCTACATGGAGCACTGTCGCATTAAAGTAGCATCCATCATCAGGGTCCTCCACCACCCAGGTCATGCTCTCTCCTCGCTCTTGCCACCAGGAAGAAGATACAGTTGGCTCAGGACCTGCACCACCAGGTTTAGGAACAGTTAGTCTCCCTCAACTATCAGACTCTTGAACCAGAGCAGATAACTTCACTCAACCTCATTTTCCCCATCGTTGAATTGTTCCCACAATCTATAGACTCATTTTCAAGGAGTCTTCATATCATGTTCTCGATATTTATTGCTTATTTATTTATTACTATTTTTTTTTCCTTTTGTATTTGCACAGTTTGTTGTGTTGCCCTGTTGGGTGCAATATTTCATTGATGTGTAGGGTAGCGTAACTGGTGGAACCATATATAGTTCACAGCCACCGACATTGAGTTGGGATTCACTTTAAGAGGCTGGTCTGACATGATGATGTAATTGTGTAAAGTACTTTTACTGCACATTGTGTCCAGTGTTTGGAGTACAATAATGAGTTGTTATGATTTTTCTTGCATTCTTATTTGCAAAAACCTACATTGGTGACACGGATGCTCTAGGACCATCTCAGAGTTATTGAATATGTTGGCCAATGTAGTCACTTCGAAATAGTTGGAGTTTTGGGAGCAAAATGCCGTCGCTTAGTCCATACAAGCTGAGACCTAGTTTGCCCTGCGAGAAATCACCGCCGACAACACCAGATATTTCTATGTGGTAGCATTGTGCAGCAATTCCACAGCTGCGAGAGTGGTGAGTCTACTAGAACACTTGCCTGAACTTGGTAAGTACCGATTGCTGAAAACTTACGTTTTACTTTTTATAGACTTTTGGACTGTTGGAGTCTGAGCACACCAAACAGTTGCTCTGCTTGCCCGGCCTCAGCGATGCTAAGCTGTCGGAGGTAATGAACCACATACTGTCTCTCCAGGGAATACATCATCCTTGTTTTATTTTTAAAGAATTCTTCATGCGGCAAATGCCTGATCAAGTTCGCACAGCCCTCGCTAATGCACCTGTGAATGACCATAGGGAGCTATCTAAAATGACTAATAGTCTACACTCAGCCAGGCAGCAGTTCATCACTCCTCCTTTCCCTACCTCAATAAGCCTTGTCAGTAAGGCTTCCAACATAAAGATGCCCACAGCTGTGAAATAGACTATGCCGGGTCTGTGTTTTTACTGTGCTTGCTTTGGTATGAATGCTAGGAAGTGCTAACCGCCTTACTGCTTCGTCAGTGCCAGCGCATTGGGCATCAGAAGTCTGAACAATGCAGGTTCTAGGTGCCAGAGTCATCTGGAGAGACTTGGCATTGTTGACCAAATAGGCTCTGGGCTTCACCCCTCCATACAGTCCCCAAGTCCAATCGTGGTTGCCATGCTTGTGGCAATTACTGATGCCTTAAAGAGGCCACCACCCTGATTGATACCTGGACAGGATTAGTCAGAAAGTTAAGTTTTTCCGAAGTCAGTCTAGTTAGGGGCTACCATCAGGTGCATGAGGACACTCCAAAAATAGTGATAATAACCCCATTTGGCCTCTAAGTTTCTGCACATGCAGTTTTGGCTGAAAAATGCGGCACAGGCTTTCCAATGACTGATGGACTCTGTATTTAAAGTCTTAGATTACCTTTTTGTTTACCTGGATGACATGCTTGTCACCTGTGCGTCCAAATCTGAACACTTATCTCGTCACCAAACATGTTCTGAGGTTTTAAACCAACATGGATTGATTATTAGCTCTGCTAAATGCCAGTTTCAGGGGTCAACCATTGACTTTCTTGGCCATCACATCTCTGCTGAAGGTGCGGAACCTCTCCCGTCAAAAGTAGCCACTATTATGGATTTCCCACTGCCCCACACCACAAAAAAACTACAGGAGTTTTTAGGCATGTTGAATTTCTATCACCGCTTCATTTCGCAAGCTGCTGAACATGTGCTTCCCCTGTACAGTGCACTTAAAGGCAGTGCCCCTAATCACAGGTCAGTGGACATGACCAGGGCATTTAATGATACCAAATGAGCTCTTTCCAACATGACCCTACTGGCTCACCCGCTCCCCAGCACACCTTTAGCTGTTACCTCTGATGCTTCAGACTACGTTGTGGATACTGTGCATGAACAGTTGGTCCAAGGCGTGTGGCAGCTGCTCGCCTATTTTAGCCGGTAAGTCTGTATTCCAGAAATGAAGTACAAACATTTGACTGTGAGTTTCTCAGTCTCTATCTGGCTGACCGTCATTTTTGTTTCCTTTTGGAGGGTAGCCATTTCTCAGCGTGTGTTGACCACAAACCCCTCATGCATGTGATGGCCGAAGTATCAGATCCTTGGTCTGCACGGCAGTAATACCACCTGGCCTACACAACAGATATACAACATGTCGAGGGGAAAAATCACACCGTGGCCAATTGCCTCTTATGGCCAGCTGTTGAGGCCGTACACATAGGGGTTGACTATGCCGATATGGCAGCTGACCGAACAAATGACTCAGAGGTCCCGGCTTACAGGACAGTAGTCATGGGCCTGCGGTTGGCTGGTGCTAAGCTCAGGGAAGCTGGGGTCTCTGTCCTGTGTGATGTCTCAACTGGGCGCCCTCTCCCCATTGTGCCCGCAAACTGGAGGGGGACGGTTTTTAACTCCATATGTGGCCTTTCGCATCTGGGCTGGGAGGCCTCACAAAAACTTGTTGCACCAAAGTTTGTGGGGCACCCTTAGAAAGGACGTGCGTGATTGGACTGCAGCCTGTGTGGAGTGCCAGCAGGGAAGAATTAACCGCCATGTCCAGGCACTATTGGCACCTTTTGAGGTCCCTGAGCATCAGTTTGACCTTGTTAATGTGGATCTGGTTGGGCCTCTTTCCCCTCCCATGATTTCACCCCTCCTTTCCGTGGTGTCCATACCACCAGGTGACCGGATGTCATTCCTCTAGCATCGACAACAGCCACAGACGTGGTTCAGGTGTTCATCCGCACTCGGGTTGCTCGGTTTGGCACCCCATCTGATAGTTTTCCTGACCACTGTCTCCAATTCATATCAGACCTCTAGGCTGTGATGGCCTGGAACCTTGGCATTAGGCTACGTCACACCACTATGTATCACCTGCAGTCCAATGGCCTATGCATGTGGTTTCACAGCTCCTTACAGGCTGCTCTGAGGGCTTCCCAGAGCGATGAGTGTTGGCATGATCATATCCTGTGGGACCTGCTGGGACTCAGAAGAGCTTCAAAGAGGATCTGCAGTGATCCGCAGCTGAGTCGGTATATGGGCAGCCATTACGGGGGCCAGGTGATCTTTTTCCTGACGCCACGTCTACCTCGTCGGCCTCTCAACAGAGTTCCACCCTCCTCAGTAAATTCAATTCGGAGGTACCTATTCCTACCTCCCATCATGGCATACAGTATCTTTGTTTCCTGTTGACCTACATTCTACCTCGTTTGTTTTTGTCTGCCATGATGCACCAACATCCCTTTAGGCCCCTGTATGATGGCCTGTTCCACATTTTGGAACAGGAAGAAAAGACTTTTTATCATAGATAAGAGAGGTAACCCTGAATGTATTTCAGTAGATCGCCTTAAACCAGCCCACCAAGATTTGGAGGATTCCGCTACCACACCTCTGCTGTCATGACATGACCATGGATGTGTGAACACACCTCCGGACGAGCCAGAGGCCTCTGCTGTTCCTCCTCCCATGGCACATCGGATCTGAGGCAGGTGGCTCACAATACCGGTTTGAGTGAATTCTGGGGTCCTGTGTAGGGTAAAGTAATTAGTGGAACATTCACAGCCGCCAACATTGAGTTGGGGGTTCACTTTAAGAGGTTGATCTGACGTAATAATGTAATTACATAAAGAACTTTTTACCATGCTTTGTGTTCAGTATTTGAAGTGCAATAAATGAGTTGCTATGGTTTGTCTTAAACAGAAAATTCCTCTGCCATTTTTATTTGTAAAAACCTACAGATTAGACACTAGAAGACACTAGAATACTACAGTGCAGTACAGGCCGATGTACTGACCCATATATTCCTTAAAATAAAACGTACTAAACTCACACTACCCCGTAACCATCTATTTTTCTTTCATCCATGTGCCTGTCCAAGAGGCTGTTAAATACTCCTAATGTTTTAGCCTCCACCACCATCCCTGGCAAGTCATTCCAGGCACCCACAGCCCTCTGTGTAAAACACTTACCCCTGATGTCTCCCCTAAACTTCCCTCCCTTAACTTTGTACATATGCCCTCTAGTGCTTGCTGTTCGTGCGGAAACAGGTACTGACTATCCACCCTATCTATGCCTCTCATAATCCTGTAGACCTCTATCAAGTCCCCTCTCATCCTTCTACGCTCCAAGGAGAAAAGTCCCAGCTCTGCTAACCTTGCCTCATAAAACTTGTTTTCCAATCCAGGCAACATGCTGGTAAACCTCCTCCTCACCCTCTCCATAGCTTCCACATCCTTCCTATATTGAGGTGACCAGAACTGAACACAATACTCTAAGTGTGGTCTCACAAGAGATTTGTAGAGTTGCAACATGACCTCTCTACTCTTGAACTCAATCCCCCTATTAATGAAGCCTAGCATCCCATAGGCCTTCTTAACTATCCTATCAACCTGTGCAGCGACCTTGAGGGATGTATGGATTTGAACCCCGAGGTCCCTCTGTTCATCCACATTCTTAAGTAACCGACCATTAACCCTGTACTCAGCCTTCTGGTTTGTCCTTCCAAAATGCATCACCTCACACTTATCCAGATTGAACTCCATCTGCCACTTTACTGCCCAACTCTGCATCCTATCTCTATCCTCTTGTAACCTTCGACAACCTACAGCTCCATCCACAACTCCTCCAATCTTCGTGTCATCTGCAAACTTACTCACCCATCCTTCCGCCTCTTCATCCAGGTCATTTATAAAAATCACAAAGAGCAGGGGTCCCAGGACAGATCCTTGCGGCACTCCACTAGTAACCGACCTCCAGGCAGAATACTTTCCTTCCACTACTACCCTCTGCTTTCTTCCTTTAAGCCAATTTTTTATCCAAACAGTCAAGGTTCCACTGATCCCATGCCTCATGACTTTCTGGATGAGTCTCTCGTGGGGGACCTTGTCAAATGCCTTGCTAGTATTCATGTACACCACATCTACCACCCTACCCTCATCAATTTCTTTTGTTACCTCTTCAAAAAAACTCAATTAGGCTCGTGAGGCACGACCTTCCTTCACAAAGCCATGTTGACTATCCTTGAGTAGACTGTACTTCTCCAAGTGCTCGTAGATCCTATTCTTAAGAATCCTTTCCAATAGTTTGCAGACCAGCGACGTAAGACTCACCAGTCTATAGTTCCCAGGATTCTCCCTGTTACCTTTTTTAAACAAGGGAACTATATTTGCCATTCTCCAATCCTCCGGCACCACCCCTGCAGCCAAAGAGGATTCAAAGATCATAGCTACTGCTCCAGCGACCTCTTCTCTCACTTCCCACAGCAACCAGGGGTATATCACGTCCAGCCCTGGGGACTTATCAATCTTGATGTTTTTAAGAAGATCCAACACTTCTTCTTCTTTAATCTCCATATTGTCCAGCACACAGGCCTGTTCTATTTCGACCTCACCCTGATCAAAGTCCTTTTCACTTGTGACTACTGAAGCAAAATATTTGTTTAGGACCTCCCCAACCCCCTCTGCCTCCAGGCACATGTTGCCTTCTTTATCCTTTAGCGGCCCCACCTTCATTCTTGTCATCCTTCTGTTCTTCACATATGCATAGAATGCCTTGGGGTTCTCCTTAACCCTACATGCCAAGGCCTTCTCATGCTCCCTTCGTGTTCTCCTATGTCCTTTCTTTAGCTCCTTCCTGGCTACCCTATATTTCTCATGAGCCCCTCCTGCATCCTTCTTCCTCTTGACGAGTTGCCTCACGTGTTTCGTCAGCCACGGTTCCCTTTTCCTACCATTTTTTCCTTGTCTCAGTGGGACAAACCTATCCTGAACCCAGCACAAGTGGTCCCTAAACTTCCTCCACATTACTTCTGTGCTTTCACCCTTGAACATCTGTTTCCAATTTACTCTCACTAGTTCCTGCCCCAGTTAGCCTTTCCCCAGTTAAGCACTTCCCCATTTTGTCTGTTTTTATCCTTTTCCATAGCTATGCTGAAGCAGAGGGAGTTGTGGTCACTCTCACCAAAATGCTTCCCCCCCCCCCCCAAGAGGTCTGCCACCTGACCAGGTTCATTACCCAGAACTAGATCCAGTATGGCCTCTACTCTCATCGGCCGGCTGACATACTGTGTCAGGAATCCTTCTTGAACACACCTGACAAATTCAGCCCCATCTACCCTCCTTGCAGTCAGGAGGTGTCAGTCAATATGAGGGAAGTTGCAATCACCCATAACTACAACCCTGTATCTCCTGCACCATTCTAAAATCTGTCTGCTTACCTGCTCCTCGGTGTCCCGAGGGCTATTTGGGGGCCTATAGACTACTCCCAGCACAGTGATTGATCCCTTCCTATTTCTGACTTCCACCCACACTGACTCAGTAGACACTCCCTCTGCAGCGTCCTCCCTTTCTATAGCCGTGATACTATCCCTGACCAGTAATGCTACTCCCCCCTCCCTTTCCTCCAACCAAGTTTCAGTAATGGCCACAACATCGTAGTTCCACGCACTGATCCATGCTCTAAGTTCATTCCCCTTATTTCTAATACTCCTCGCGTTGAAATAGACACATTTCAACCCCTCTAACTGGCTACATTTATGTTTTGTCCGCTGCCTGTCCTTCCTCACCAACTCAGAACACATAGCATCATGCCCTTGTCCTTCTACCCTAATCTCTGCACTCACATTCTGATTCCCACCTCCCTGCCAAACTAGTTTAAATCCTCCCCAACAGCTCTAGCAAACCTGCTCACCAGGATATTGGTCCCTTTCCAGTTCAGGTGCAGCCCGTCCTTTTTTGTACAGGTCAGACCTTCCCCAGAAGAGATCCCAATGATCCAGAAATATAATCTATAATGGTTATTGGATTTACTGAGTAGGCCTGCAAGACAATGAATCTCAGGGTTTTGTATGTACTTCGATAATAAATTTATTTTGAATGTTGAAAGCTTCCTATTGATCAGATATCCTTGAATAGCAAACTTGAAGCTGAAACCATGTAAAAGGAAGAGGATTCAGTCATCCAATCCCAATCCTTGATTGGCGTGCTGGCAAGTGGTGATTGCTAATTTTATGTAACTCATCTGTAACTGAATGGAATGACTTGTTCTTGTTGTTTTGATTCTTTAATTTGCAGCACGTTTTTGGAAATGGAACACCACACAGAAAGTAGTAGCTAACTTCTACGATTTATTAAAGTTGAAATAAAGTAAACTAACAACTTGTATCAAGATAGGACATCTTAACTTGCCCGTCCTGCTCGTTGGAGATACCTGACTTGATAGCCATCGGGTCTCACGCTTTTGCCCTGCACCGGTCGCAATCTGGTTCTTGGTGTTGTCCGATTAAGTAACAGCGAGTCCTTTGTATACAGTTTTTGCAAAAAGCTCTACTCATTGTCCTTGCAATGAAAAAGTGCCCTTGAAAAGTCCGGGTGGCTAATTTTCATTTACTTATCCTGCCTCTGCTTAACCACCCATATCTTATACTTCTGAGGTAAACAAATCCACAGATAAGGATTAAGAGAGGGCTACTGAGTTCCCTCTACCTAATCATAAACTAGTGCAAAAGATCATTCTAGACATTTTCAACACTAAGATAAAAGACAATTATGAACAGGGGGTGGGGGGGGGTGCAGGCAGGCAGGCAGGCACTTTAACCCTTTCACATAACCACTTTCCCAGTGAAATATTCACAGAGTGCACCTTAGCAGTATACATAGACAGACAGCTGATCAGATTTTCTGGCAGGTAGTCACTTGTCATAGTTTAAGGTCATTGGTATTCCAGTTCTGGTCTGAAATCCCTCACACCCAAAATGTTTATTTTCAACTTTTTAAACTCACATTAGTACCACGCTTATTTTCTCCAGAATGAGTCAACTGTATGGTATGGGACTAGACTTGTAAGTAGAAATGTTACTGTTCCTTACTTTAAAATGATTAGCAAAACATTTTAAGAGCAAACTGGCAAGATTTTGTGTGTTGCATTCCCTTTTCCAGTAGACCATTTGACTAATATATTGAATGATTTTTCTGCTAAAATGCTTGCTCATGCACTTTCATCTAATAATTTCCACTAGTACTAAAACAATAAAAAGTTTCAGTGTTGCATTGAAAGTAAACAGCAGGTTGATTTGCTTGGTCTGCTTATGTTCACCCAATGACATTTCAAGGGTGGTTTTCCAAGCAGCTCATCTGATAAATGTGCCATTTTAGCCAATAAAATCATTTCCAATGGTTTTGTTTTGTGGCAGCAGCTCACAATGATTGCTGGGCAAAGTCTGAACAGCCAGAAAAAAAATTGCTGAGTCATTTGGTAGCTGCTGACTACAGCCAGATACATGCAGCTCCCCTATGATTTTGGAGCAGAATTAGGCCATTCAGCCTATTGAGTCTGCTCTACTATTCAGTCCTGGTTGATTTATTTTTCCTTCTCAACCACATTCTCTTGCCTTTTCTCCATAACCATTCCATCAGATGGTCTTTATATGTTCCCCTTTCATTGTCATAAACCTCCTCTGGACACTCTCCAACACCAACAAATCTTTCCTTGGACATGGGTCCCAAAACTGCTCACAATACTCCAAATATCATCTGACTATTGCTTTGTAGTGCCTCAGCATTACATCCTTGTATTCTCGTCCTCTGGAAATGAATAATAACATTGTATTTACCTTCCCCACTACTGACTCAACCTGCAGGTTAACCTTTAGGAAATATTGCACTTTACACCTCAGCCTTGGAAGCAAATAAACCAGGAAATTATAGGCCAGTTAGCCTGACTTTAGTAGTTGGTAAGATGTTGAAGTCCATTATTAAAGATGTTTTGGGGTACTTGAAGGCACACAATAAAACAGGTGGAAGTCAGCATAGTTTCCTTAAGGGGATATCTTGCCTAAGAGTGCCATTGAAATTCTTTGAGGAAGTAACAGGCAGGATAGACAAAGGAGAGTCAGATGTTGTTTACTTGGATTTTCAGATGGCCTTCAATAAAGGTGCCACACATGAGACTGCTAAATGAGAAAGAACCCCTGGTATTACAGGAAAGATAGAAGATTGGCTGACTGGCAGAAGGCAAAGTTTAGGAAAAAAGGGGTCTGTTATGTCTTTCCTGATATGGACTGTTACTTTATTTCTAATTACTAGATCTCACTGCTTCCATAGCTGTTGTTGATTCTCATTATCTGATTACAAATCTGTAAAAACGGAGACAATCTTTTAAGTTTGTACAGATTCTAGATTTGTTTTGGATTCTCTGTTAATTTGATATGATCTCATTGGCTTATTTTGAAGTTTAGGTGGTGATCCCTCTTGAAGGATAGAGTTTTACTCTTGTGTTTCAAATCCAGTTATGGTCTCATTACTATTTAGCAGATGACTGTGCTATTCAATTAATCAGGAGAATTGACTCTAATATGTTTTAATTTTTTTTTGTGAAAGCCATGAGTTCAGTTGGTGGCATCTTTTACAGATACCGGGTGGGGAGTGTTATGTCTTCCCTGATTTGGATTGTTATTTTATTTGTAATTACTCGATCTCACTACTTACTTGTGCTTACAGCTGTTGTTGGTTGCTCATTATCACATTGTTAAGCAATTTTGTCATCAGGTTGGCCATTTAATGTCTTTGTACATTTCATTTAGTACAGTAGTTAGAAACACTTGTTAGAAGTGAAAGGGATTTCAATCAATATTTGAATCTACCTTTCGTGAGAATGCTGAGAGTACTGTCTTTTTACATCGGCTCCTTGTGTACTGGTGAATAACAAAGCCGTCTTCAAACCACAACTACACTGGGACTGAAGATTACCTGTCTGTCTTGCTTAAGAAAGTGGAGACACTGTTGAGCGAGGGCACAATAGTGAAAGGACAGTCTCCAGTCTCAATGGTGAATTCATCCGCGGTGGATAAGTTATTGATCCTGCAAGCTCCACGTGACATAAAGTCAGAATGTCGGCAGCGGAGAAGAGAAGCCTTGAAACCAGGTCAGTGTGTTCACTATGTTCATCTAGATTATCGAGACACTCTAGCGGATCCGCAGCAAGCATGGCAGCGCTGGAAGCCCATGTTAAGGCTGATTTATGCTTGTGTGTACAAGCTTACACCGTAGCCTACACAAGTGGGCTACACTGTTGTGAGCATTTATACTTGTGCGTTGCTGTGTCTGCTTCACTCTGCAATTCACCGCCAAAACGTTAGTTAGCGGTGGGGTTTCTATGTCGCTGTGTTGAGTTTCTTCGTGTTGAAATGCAACATGAAGAAACTCAAACTTCAAACAGTTGTGACTGAAACTGAAGGAGGGTGAATTTTCTGTGCTTGTCTGGCCGCTGAAAGACATGGACGAGGAAATGCATTTCAAATATTTTCGGATGTCGGCAGGTAGATTTGACGATTTGGTTCATCGTCTCCAACCATTTATTTTGCATCAGTGTACGCACAATATACTCAGAGACTGGCAATCACCATTCGAGTTTTAGTTTCAGGTGGAAGTCAACAAGCTGTAGCAGCTAGCTACAAACTGGCGTCAAGCACAGGGTCCTCCATAATTTTGGAGGTCTGTAAAGCTTTATGGAAAGCATTGCAGCCAGAGTTCCTTCCCTGCCCTTCAGTCGTCCACTGGGAAGCTATTGCGGCGTAGCAGGAAATGCGATGCTACCAAGCGGACCAATCACAGTTGTTGCGGTCTGCGACGCCGCGACACGTAGTTACATTTTGGGAGAGGTGCGCGTTAGGTTACGGCGTAGGGTTCAGTGTAGATACAGCGTAGGGTTCGCGGCTGTGTCGTACCTACGGCAGACATTTGACGCACAAGTATAAATTAGCCTTCAGGGCCGAAGCGACACTAGTCAGGGCGTCATTTGCAAAAAGAGAAATTGATATAACAGTAGAGAAAACCCACCTGGAAGCCACGTTAGAGACACTGCAGCACGAATAAGAGGTGCAGGCAGCTTTAGCCGGGGCATAGAGCCGCTAGCTGACAATAGCGATGTTAGATCAAACTCACCTTGTCATTCTGCTGAGAGGAATACCAGGTATGTTCAAGACCAGTCGGCTTATGGTCATACCCACCCACCAGCAAACACTGAAGACTTAGGCCAGCCAATCAGGACTGAAAGGGAGCATTCCCCTTTCACGGGATAACACCCCGCAACTCGACAACTTTAATGCAAATGGGACAGAATGGAGACTGCATCCCTCACATACTTGTGCTTGTATTAAACAGGTAGATATCTCAAAACGACTAATGACTGGCCACTCACTTGCCCACAGATATGATGGAGAGATGCCATGTAGTAAGAGAAGACTCCAACACTCCTACATACCACGGAATAACACAGGTAGTGATGCTGCTCAGCCTCCTGGTAAGGTGCACCACACCCCTAATGAGCCCCAACCTACTCGTGATGTGTCAGATCTTGTGAGACTCTTAGCCTGTTGTGACCTGCTGATGATAAGCTAGCAAATTAATGGGCTTGGAAGTCCACATTCTCCAATGTCACTGAAGACCTCAACCTCAAGCCCAGTGAACAAGTTGACCTGTTGGTGAAGTGGCTTAGACCCAAGTCTGCTGAGCAAGCAAGTAGATTAAAGTCAGATCGCATTGAACACCCAGTGCTGCTCTCAGTTTAGTCTGGCAAAGACTGGAAGAGTGCTACGGATTCATGGAGGTAATGGAGACTGCTCTCTTCAACAAGCTTGAGTCCTTCCCCAAGATTTCTAGCGGGAAGCCTCAATCTGCAAGAGCTTGGAGACCTGCTATTGGAGTTGGAAGCGGCCAAAGCCGAAGACTACTTACCTGGCTTACTTTACCTCGACACTGCATGAGGAGTTAGTCCCATCCTGGAGAAACTCCCCTTTAGTCTACAAGAGAAATGGATGTCACAGGGAACCAGGTGCAAACTGGAAAATGGATTCAGCTTCCCACCATTTTCCTTCTTTTCTAGTTTCATCTGGGATGAAGCCAGAATGAGGAACCACCCCAACTTTATCATGACCACTTCTAGCTCAGCACCACTTAAATCAGAGAAACCTGTCAGAGGCTCTGTCATGGTGCACAAAACTGAGATGGACAATGCTGTCCAAAAGGATGATTCTGAAACATCAGAAAATCCTGACAAAAGGTGCCCTCTACTTCGGAAACCACACCTTCTCCAGGAGTGTAGAAGCTTCGGGGAGAAGCTCTAGACGAGCGAAAGGCCTTCCTTAAAAAAACACTCCATATGTTTCAGTTGCTGTTCTTCAACCAGTCACTGGGCAAGGGGCTGTGCTGCTGTCATCCAGTGATCAGAATGCAACTGCGACAGCAACAAGCCATTGCAGCTCTTCATATTGGACTACCTCTCTGGTCTGTGAAGAACAACACTGTACCCCCTTACAAAATGGTGGGGAGGGAGATGAACTCCTTCCTTTCCAGCTGCCTCCTCCTCCCGTACTGAGGTCTGTGGGGGGAAAACTCTGCCAGTAAGTCATGTTCAAAGATTTGCCTCGTCACAAGACTACTGTGAGAAGAGGATGAGGATGTACGTCATCCTGGGTGATCAAAGCAACAAGTTTCTAGCTAAATCATTTTTTTTTCAATGTCTTCTACATAACCGATGGAACCTCACCTTGTATGTTTAAGACATGTGCAGGTGTGTCACAGACAGCTGGACGAAGAGCAAGAGGCTTTATTATCAAACCTGTTGATGGAAAGGCTTGTTTAGCTCACACCATGCTCACTGAGTGCGACCAGCTTCCGGACAACAGGAAGGAAACCCCCACTGCAGAAGCAGCAACTCACCTCCCTCATCTCATGTCCCTAGCCAGACAAGATGCCGTCACTCAACCCAAAGGCTGAGATCCTGCCCCTGCTAGGGAGAGATATCATGCAGGTACACAAACTACTCGAGCCCCATAGTGGGCCTCCAAGCGCTCCTTCAGCGCAGAGGTCAGCCCTTGAGTGGGTGGGTCATAATAGGAGATGTCTGCCTAGGGAGTGCGCACAAACCTTCACCTGTGAGTGTCTTCAGAACTAGCATTCTAGAAAATGGGCACCTCAGTGTCATGACTTAGCAGCATCCATGTCAAGAAAAGTTCTGGCCAGTCCTATCAGCCTCGCGTCTCTCCTGCCTTGACCTCACAACAAAGAACAGCACAGCAAGCATGGGTGAAATCTGTCTTTGTCCATACAAAGGATGACTACAAGCCAGCTCCTTCAATGGATGACCTTACTTTCCTGAGGGTGATGGATGATTGATTCCATCGAGACAGCACTGCTACTCATCTGTAGCCTCTGACAAAGCCTCCCAAACAACTGTGAACAAGCAAGCAAGCAGCTTACAGGCATGCTCAGGAAATGTACCGAAATACTACGGAAGAAAATGAATAGTATCAATGGAAAAACAGACTGGGAAAACGATTGAAATGTGAACTCTAGTTACAAATCTGTTAAAACAAAGACAATATTTTAAGTTTTGTGCAGATTGGAGATTTGTTTTGGATTCTCTGTTAATTATTTTTGATATGATCTAATTGGCTTATTTTGAAATTTAGGTGGTGATCCCTCTTGAAGGACAGAATTTGACTCTTGTAAAATACTCCTGTATTTTAAATCCAGCCGATGGTCTCATTACTATTTAGTATATGACTGTGCTATTGATCAGGAGAATTCGCTCTAATATCTTTAATAATAAGAGGTCACAAATAGGAAGAAAAGCGGGACAACAACAGGATGTATAAAAGCAAAAGATGGCTCTACAATTATGGAAAAAGGAAAAGTAATGCAAAGTTGGTCAGAATACATCAAAGACCTATACGACGACAAAGACCGAGAGGGCAACTTTGATATTGGCAACAACAATGAGGGCCCAGCAATACTGAAAGAAGAAGTGGAACATGCTATGAAGAAAATACAAAAGGGGAAATCATCAGGACCCGATAATATTCTGGTTGAAATGTATGAAGCGCAAGAAGATTTTGGTGTAGAGAAATTAACAATCTTATTGAATAGAATATACATCAGTGGCAAAGTACCAGAAGATCTTTTAAAGACAGTATTCATTGCACTGCTAAAGAAACCAGGTGCAACAGAGTGTGGACAACACAGAACAATCAGTTCAATGAGCCACCTCACAAAAATCCTACTTAGAATCATCATGCTTAGAATAAGAAACACAATTAAACCAGAGATCAATGAAGAACAGTGCAGTTTTGTCGAAGGCAAGGGAACATCAAACGCCACTTATATTCTCAGGAATATTATCGAAAGGTCAATAGAAGTACAACAGGACCTATACTTCTGTTTCATTGACTGCACAAAGCCTTTGACACAGTGAAAAACGAAGTCATCATGAAAATGCTTAAAGATATTAATATTGACAGAAAAGGTCTAAGAATAATCAGGAATCTCTACTGGCAACGAAGTGCAGCCGTATGGATAGACAACGAGATTGGTGAATATGAGCCAATAAAGCGAGGAGTCAGACAGGGTTGTGTTCTATCACCAGACCTGTTCTCCTTGTACAGTGAAAACATCATGAGAAACATACAAGACCTACCTGAATAAGTATAGGAGGATACAATATCAACAACCTCCGCTATGTGGATGATACCGTACTGATAGCAAACAGCGAAGTAAGTTTACAGAAACTAGTATCTACCATCAAAACAGAGAGTGAAACACTTGGCCTAACCTTTAACAAAAAGAAAACTGAAGTAATGGTAATATCAAAGAAACCTGATATCCCAAACTGTAGGATCGTATTAGGAAATGAAATCCTGAAACAAGTTCACAACTTCAAGTACCTTGGATCATGGTTAACATCTGATGGCAAATGCGTAACAGACATAAAAGCAAGAATAGCAATGGCAAGAACAGCATTTACAGAAATGAGAAACATCCTAACAAACAAGAAAATAGCAATTGACATCCGCCTTAGAACTCTCAGCTGCTACATGTTGATGTATGGCTGCGAGTCATGGACCATGCAATGGAGAAAAGAATGAGTGCAGCACAGATGTGGTTCCTCAGAAGAATGCTATACATATCATATACGGACAGGATAACCAACAAAGAAGTTCTATAGAGAATGAAAACAAAACGTACATTACTTAAAAAAAATCAGAAAACAGCAATCAAAATTCTTTGGACACCATGTGAAGAGGGACATTAGAACATTTAGTTACAACTGGAAAGCTGGAAGGAAAAAGAAGCGGAGGCAGACAGAGAATGAAAATGAAAGATGGAATAACATCATGGTTAGAAACAGGGGAGGCAACAACTACAATTGGGAGGGTTAGGGACCGTGATAGATGGAGAGACATAATCACCAACGCCGAACGGCAAGGCACCTGAATGAATGAATGTTTAATGTTTTTTTTGTGAAAAGTCATGAGTTCAATTTATAGATATCAGGTGGGGAGTGTTATATCTTACCTGATTTGGATTGTTATTTTATTTGTAATTACTTGATCTGACTGCTTACTTGTGCTCACAGCTGTTGTGATTGTTCATTATTGCATTGTTAAGCAATTAGCTTTTGTCATCAGGTCGGCCATTTTATATCATTTGTACATTTCATTATTAGTTAGAAGGAATTTCAATCAATATTTGAATCTACCATTTGCAAGAATGCAGAGAAGATCTGTCTGTTTACATCGGCTCCTTGCATATCGTAACACATTGGCAAATAACAAAACCACCTTCAAACTATAACTACACTAGGACAGAAGCTTACCTAACTGTCTAGCTTAAGAAAACGGGGACACTTTTGAGCGAGGTCAAAATAGGATCCTTCTCTGTCGGTTACTATTGGTGTTCCACAGGGGTCAGTGTTAAGTCTGCTACTTTCCACATTATATGTTAATGATCTAGATAACAGAATTGATGATTTTGTGGCCAAAGCTATATGGAGGGTCTGGTTGTATTGAGGAAGCAGGGAGTCTGCAGGAGGACTTGCATAGATTAGGAGAATAGATAAAGAAGTAGCAGATAGAATACAGCATGGGTAATTGTATCGTCATGCACTTTGGCTGAAGAAATAAAGGCATAGATGATTTTCTAATTGGGGAGTGACTTCAGAGTGCAAAGGTACTTTAGGTGTCCCAGTGATGGATCCCCTAAAGGTTAACTTGTAGGTTTAATCAATAGTAAGAAAGGTAAAGGGTCTCGGCTCAAAACATCGACTGTACCTCTTCCTAGAGATGCTGCCTGGCCTGCTGTGTTCACCAGCAATTTTGATGTGCGTTGCTTGAAGGCAAATCCAGTGTTAGCATTCATTTGGAGAGAAATAAAATATAAAAACAAGCATATAATGGTGAGTCTTTATAAGGCAGTTGGAGTATTGTGGGCAGTTTTGGGCTCCTTATCTTAGAAAAGATGTGTTTGGATTGGAGAAGGACAAGAGGAGGTTCACAAGAATTACACCGGGAATGAAAGGGTTACTATATGAGGAGTGTTTGATAGCTCCTTACATGTAGTCATTGGAGTTTAGAAGAATGAGGGGATATCTCATTGACACCTACCAAATATTGAAAGACCTCTATAGAGTGGTCATGGGAGCATATTTTCCACAGGGGAAAGGCCAGAACCACAGGACGCAGCCTCAGAACTGAACGATGCCCCTTTTGAACAGACATGAGGAGGAACAATTTACTCTTTGTGATGAAGCTATGGAATTCATTACCACAATTCATTGATAGTTGTGGAGGCCATGTCACTGAGTGCATTTATAGTGGAATCTGATAATCTCCTTTATATTAAGGGCATCAAAGGTTAAGAGAAGAAGGCCGGAGAAAGGGGTTGAGAGGGAAAACAACTAAGCCGTGATCAAGTGGTGGAGGAGATGTGATAGTCCTAATTCTGCACCTATGTCTTATGGTCTTAATAATCATAAGATCATAAGACATAGGAGCAGAATTAAGTCACTTGGCCCAATGAGTCTGCTCCACCATTTCATCATGGCTGATCCAATTTTTCTCTCAGCCCCAATCTCCTGCCTTCTCCCTGTATCCCTCATGCTCTGACCAATCAAGAATCTATCAACCTCTGCTTTAAATATACGTCAAGACTTGACCCCCACAGCTGCCTGTGGCAATTCCACAGATTTGCTACAGTACTCTCTGGCTAAAGAGGTTCCTCATCTCTATTCTTAAAGGACAGCCCTCTGTTCTGAGGCTGTATCCTCTGGTCATAGACTCGTCCATCATAGGAAATATCCTCTCCATATCCACTTTATCAAGACCTTTCACCATTCAATAGGTTTCAATGAGGTCACCCCTCATTCTTCTGAATTCCAGTGAATACAGGCCCAGAGCTATCCAACATTCTTCATATGACAAGCCATTCAATCCTGGAATCATTTTTTGTGAGCCTTCTTTGAACCCTCTTTAATTTCAGCACATCCTTTCTAAGATAAGGACCCCAAAACTGCTCACAATACTCCAAGTGAGGCTTCACCAGTGCTTTATAAAGTTACATTACGTCCTTGTTTTTATATTCTAGTCCTCTTGAAATGAATGCTAACATTGCATTTGCCTTCCTCATCACAGACTCAACCTGCAAATTAACCTTCAGAGAATCCTGTACGAGGACTCAAGTCCCTTTGTGCATCAGTTTTTTGTATTTTCTCTCCATTTTGAAAATAGTCCACCCTTTCTTCTGCCAGAGTGCATGACCATATGCTTTCCAACACTGTATTCTGTCTGCCACTTCTTTACCCATTCTCCTAATCTGTCTGAATCCTTCTGTAGCCTCTCTTCCTCAAAACTACCTGCCCCTCCACCTATCTTCATATTGTCTGCAAACTTTCCAATGAAGCCATCAATTCTATTATCCAAATCGTTGACATATGACGTAAAAAGAATTGGACCCAACCCAGACCCCTGTGGAACACTGCTTGTCACCAGCAGCCAACCAGAAAAGGCTCCCTTCATTCCCACTCTTTGCCTCCTGCCAATCAGCCACTGCTTTCTCCATGCTAGTATTTTTCCTGTAATACCATGGGCTCATAGCTTGTTAAGCAGCCTCATCTTCTGAAAATCCAAGTGCACAACATCAACTGATTCTCCTTTGTCTATCCTGCTTGTTAATTCTTCAAAGAATTCCAACAGATTTATTTGGCAAGATTTTCCCTTGAGGAAACTATGCTGACTATGGCCTATTTTATCATGTGCCTTCAAGTATCCTGAGACCTTGTCCTTAATAATCAACTCCCAACATCTTCCCAACCACTGAGGTCAAGCTAACTGGCCTATAGTTTCCTTTCTTCTGCATCTGTCTCTTCTTGAAGGGTGGAGTGACATTTGAAATTTTCTAGTCTTCTGGAATCATTCCAGAATCAAGTGATTCTTGAAAGATCATTACTAATGCCTCCATAATCTCTTCAGCCCCCTCTTTCAGAACCCTGGGGAGTACATCATATGGTCCAGGTGACTTATCTACATTCAGACCTTTCAGTTTCCCAAGAATCTTCTCTTTAGTTATGGTAACTTCACATATTTCATGCCCCTGACACCTGGAATTTCCACCATACTACTTGTGTATTCCACAGTGAAGATTGATGCAAAATAATTACTGTATTCAGTTCATTTGCCATTTCATTGTCCCACATTACTACTTCTCCAGCATTGTTTTCTAGCAGTCTGATATCCACGTGCCTCTCTTTTACACCTTATCTATCTGAAGAAACTTTTGGTGTTCTCTTAAATATTATTGGCTAGCTTACTTTCATATTCCATCTTCACCTTAATGACCTTTATAGTTGCCTTATGTTGAGTTTTAAATTTTCTTGATCCTCTAACTTTGCACTAATTTTTGCTCTATTATATGCCCTCTCTTTGGCTTTTATGTTGGCTTTGACTTATCTTGTTAGCCACGGTTGTGTCATCTTTCCTTTAGAATACTTCTTCCTCTTAGGGAAGTATATATCCTGTGCATTCTGAATTGCTTCCAGAAATTCCAACCATTGCTGCTCTGTCATTTTCCCTGGCAGTGTTCTTTCCCAATCAATTCTGGCCAACTCCTCTCTCATGCCTCTGTAATTCTGTTTACTCCACAGTAATACTGATACGTCTGACTTTAGCTGCTGCTTCTCAAATTTCATAGTGAGTTCAATCACTTGCTCCAAGGGTTTTTTTTACCTTGAGCTCTCTGATCAATTCTGGTTCATCGCACAACACCCGTTCCAGAATAGCTGATCCTCAAGTGGGCTCAACCATGAACTGCTCTAAAAAGCCATCTCTTAGGCACTCTAGAAAGTCCCCATCCTGTAATCCAGCACCCCCAATTTTCCCAATCTTTCTGCATATTGAAGTGCCCCATGACTATTGTAACATTACTCTTTTCTATCTCCCATTGTAATTTGTAGGCCACATCCTTACTACTATTTCTATGCAACTCCTTAGCTCTATCCACAATGATTCAACATCTTCCGACCCTATGTCACCACTTACTAATGATTTTATTTTATTTTTTATGGACAGAATAACGCCATCCCCTGCCTTTCTGCTGATCCTTTTGATACAATGTATATCCTTGGACATTAAGCTCCCAGCTATAATCTTTCAGCCATGACTCAGTGATGCCTTCAACATCAAACCTGTCAATCTGCAACTGTGCTGCAAGTTCATCTACCTTATTCCATATAGTGTGCACATTCAGGTACAACACTTTCAGTCCTGTATTCACCCTTTTTGATTTTGTCGCACCATGCTCAACCTTTTGATTCCTAACTTTGTCTGAGGTCTTACCAACATCTGCCACCACAACCTCTCCATGAACTGTTCTGGCACTCTGGTTCCCATCCCCCTGCAACTCCAGTTTAAACTCTACAGTGCAGCATTAACAAACCTTCCTGCGAGGATATTAGTCCCCCTCCAGTTCAGGCGCAATCCGTCCCTTCTGTACAGGTTCCACCTTCTCTGGAAGAGAGCCCAATGATCCAAAAATCTTATGTCCTCCCTCAAATCCTTATCCATATCCATGTATTAAACTGTATAATCTTCTTGTTCTGGCTTCATTAGCAGATGGCATGGGTAGCAATCCTGAGATCACAACCCTGGAGGTCCTGCCCTTTAACTTAGCATCTAACTCTCTGAGCTCCCTATGTAGAACCTTGTTACTTATCCTACCCATGTCATTGGTACCTACATAGACCACAGCATCTGGCTGTTCACCTGTCACTGAAGAATGCTGAGGACTCTATCTGAGATATCCCAGACCCTGGCACTGGGGAGGCAACATACCAGCTGGGAATCTTGTTCTCACCCACAGAGCCTCCTCTCTGTTCCCCTAACTAACAAATCCCCTATCATCCCCTATCATCACAGCGTGCCTCTTCTTCCCCCTTCCTGTCTGAGTCACAGAGATAGACTTAGTGCCCAAGACCCAAACACTGCGACTTTCCTCTGTTAGTTTGTACACCCCTACAGTACTCAAAGTGATATACCTGTCGTTGAGGGGGAGGGCCACAGGGGTACTCTGCACTGGCCCTTTCCCCTTTCCCCTTCGACTGTCATCCAGTTTCCTGTGTCCTGTACCTTGGGTGTAATCACCTCTCTATATGTCCTATTACCCCTTCAGCCTCCCAAATGATCTGGAGTTCATCCAGTTGCAGCTCCAACTCCTTAATGCGATTCGTTAGAATCTGCAGGTGGATGCACTTCCTGCAGTTTCTGGAGGTCTCCCTGCCTTCCCACATCCCGCAAGAGGAGCATTGCACTATCTTGTCTGTCATCTCTACTGTCCCAGTTGACTCTAAAACCCTACCATCCACTGAAATCAGGCTAATTGGACTGTAATTTCTTGTCTTTTGGTTTCCTCTCTTCATTTAAGTGTGAAATGCCATTTGCAATTTTCCAGTGTTCTGGAAACATTCCAGAATCTAGTGATTCTTGAAAGATCACAACTAATGCCTCTAAAATCTCTTCAGTTACTTTTTTCAGAACCATGAGGTGTAGTCTATTTGGTCCAGGTGACTCATCTATATTCAAATCTTTCAGCTTCCCAAATACCTTCTCCTTTAGTAATAGTGACTACACTCACTTCTGCCTCTTTAACTCTCTCTAATTTTTAGCATGTTGCTTGTGTTTTCCATAATGAAGACTGTTGTCAAATAATACTTAAGTTCATCTGCTGTTACAGTACTTTGCACTTCATTACTACTTCTCTAGTGTCACTTTCCCATAATTTTATGTCAACTCCTGCCTCTTTTACTCTTTATATATATCTGGGGAAAGACTTTTATATTATTGGTCTGCTTATCTTCATTCTTCATACTTCATCCTTTCTCCAATTATTGTTTTCTTTGTTTGTTTCCATTGGTTTTAAAAGCTTCCCAATCCTTTAGCTTCCTGCTAAGTTTTGCAATACTCCCAGAAACTCCTGTCATTTCTGCTCTACCATCATCGCTGCTAGTCTCCCCTTCCTATCTATCAACTTTGGCTATTACCTTTACTCAACTGTAATACTGATTTTATTTATATAGAGATACGGTATATAGAGATAATGGTGGAGGTAGAGATATATATGATTTTAGCTTCTACCTCTCAAAATGCAGGGTGAATTTTAGCATATTAATATCACTGTCTCCTAAAGATTCCTTTACTTAAACTCCTTAATAAAATCTGGTTCATTGCACAACGCCAAGTCCAAAGTTGCATTTTCCTTAATGGGCTCGGCCACAAAAAGCCCGAAGTAGCCATATTGTAGGCATTCTACAAATTCCTTCTCTTGAGATGCAGTATCTACTCTTAATAATTTCTCCTTTGGCTCCTCTCACTTCCTCCAAACTAAAGGTGTAGCCATGGGCACCCATATGGGTCCGAGCTATGCCTGCCTTTTTATTGGCTTTGCGGAACAATCCATGTTCCAAGCCTATATTGGTATCTGTCCCCCACTTTTCCTTCATTACATCGACAACTGCATTGGCGCTGCTTCCTGCACGCATGCTGAGCTCATTGACTTCATTAACTCTGCCTCCAACTTTCACCCTGCCTTCAAGTTTACCTGGTCCATTTCCGACACCTCCCTCCCCTTTCTAGATCTTTCTGTTTCTATCTCTGGAGACAGTTTATCTATTGATGTCTATGATAAACCTATGGACTCTCATAGCTACCTGGACTATTCCTCTTCCCACCGTGTCTCTTGCAAAAATGCCATTCTCTTCTCACAATTCCTCCGTCTCCACCGCATCTGCTCTCAGGATGAGGCTTTTCATTCCAGGACGAAGGAGATGTCCTCCTTTTTTAAAGAAAGGGGCTTCCCTTCCTCCACCATCAACTCTGCTGTCAAACGCATCTCTCCCATTTCACGTACATCTGCTCTCACCCTATCCTCCCGTCACCCCACTAGGAATAGGGGTCCCCTTGTCCTCACCTACCGCCCCACCAGCCTCCGGGTCCAACATATAATTCTCCGTAACTTCCACCACCTCCAACGGGATCCCACAGCCAAGCACATCTTTCCCTCCCCCCCCCCACCTTTCTGCTTTCCACAGGGATCGCTCCCTACGCGACTCCCTTGTCCATTCGTCCCCCCCATCCCTCCCCACTGATCTCCCTCTCGCCACTTATCCTTGTAAGCGGAACAAGTGCTACACATGCCCTTACACTTCCTCCCTTACCACCATTCAGGGCCCCAGACAGTCCTTCCAGGTGAGGCGACACTTCACCTGTGAGTCAGCTGGGGTGATATACTGCAGCCAGTGCTCCCGATGTGGCCTTCTATACATTGGCGAGACCCGACGCAGACTGGGAGACCGTTTCGCTGAACACCTACGCTCTGTCCACCAGAGAAAGCAGGATCTCCCAGTGGCCACACATTTTAATTCCTTGTCCCATTCCCATTCTGATATGTTTATCCACGGCCTCCTCTACTGTCAAGATGAAGCCATACTCAAGTTGGAGGAACAACAGCTTATATTCCGTCTGGGTAGCCTCCAACCTGATGGCATGAACACTTGAGTTCTCTAACTTCCATTAATGCCTCTCCTCCCCTTCGTACCCCATCCCTTATTTATTTGTCTCTGTCTCTGTCTCTGTCTCTCTCTCTTCCCCCCCCATCTCTTTTTTTTTCTCCCACTGTCCCTCTCACTATAACTCCTTGCCCATCCTCTGGGCTCCCCTCCCCCTTTCTTTGTCCCTAGACTTCCCGCCCCGTGATCCTCTCCCTTCTCCAGCCTCGTATCCCTTTTGCAATCAATGTTCCAGCTCTTAGCTCCATTCCTTTCCCCTCCTGTCTTCTCCTATTATTTCAGATCTCCTCTTCTCTTTCCCACTTCCAAATCTCTTACTATCTTTTCTTTCAGTTAGTCCTGCCGAAGGGTCTCGGCCCGAAACATCGACTGTACCTCTTCCTATAGATGCTGCCTGGCCTGCTGCGTTCACCAGCATTTTGTGTGTGTGTTGATCAAACTGATTTTTCCCAGTCTACTTGAATATTGAAATTCCCCTTTGCCTTTTCCATCTACTGTTGCTATTTGTTTCCCTCACATTCTGACTACTGTTTGGATGAACTTTCTTCAGGTTCTTTTTATTCTTGCATTTTCTTAACACTACTTGTTAGGATTCTGTCTTCTAATTCTATGAAGCTTCTTGCTAAGGATTTGATTTCAATTTTTACCAGTAAAGCCATCCCACCTGCTCATCTTTACGATAGAATGTGTATCCTCTGAAGGGAGAAGGTGAACAGCCAGAAGTCTTGGTCCATGTTGGTAACAATGACAGAGGGAGAAAAAGGGAGGAGGTGCTGAAGAGAGAGTTCAGGGGGTTAGGTAGGAAGCTGAAAAGCAGGACCCCCAGGGTAGTAATCTCAGGGTTGCTGCCTGTGCCATGTGCGAGCAAATGCAAGAATAGCATGAGAAGGAGAAGATGGCAGTGCGACGCAGTGCGCAGCTGCCACTCCGCTGAATGATATCTGTTATCTGTCAAGTAGGGTGCTGTGCACAATCCTGATTTGATGGAGACAGACATGAGAGCACGGAGGAACATCTGGAGAAACTTCTGAAATGCCTCCTTTGCTGCCGCTGCTACTGTGTGATCTAGAATCTCCGGAGGAGGAGGCCCCGAGTGTTCGGCTTTGCTTGTTGCTTGGCGGCCAGGGTGGGGTCAAAGCGCTCGGCAGAGGATGGTGCTCAGGAGGCTGTATCGGAGGGGCTGGTCGGAGGCTCGAAGTTTTCGGACGGACTCAGAGTCGGCTGAGGTCAGGTGCTTCCAATGCATCGGCAGTTGTTGGTGCCTGGAAGTTTATGGCAGGGAGAGTTTCTCCCTTCTGCCGCCTGCTATCAGGTCTATTGGGAGTCGATCGGGACTTGAGACCTTTTTTTACCGTGCCCGTGGTCTGCTCTTTATCAAATTATGGTATTGCTTTGTACTGCTGTAACTATATGTTACAATTATGTGGTCTTGTCAGCGTTAGTCTTTGGTTTGTCCTGTTTTTTTTGTGATATCACTCTGGAGGAACATTGTATCATTTCTTAATGCATGCATTTGTAAATGACAATAAACGAGGACTGAGTGTCCTCATAATCTAATCAGTTGTATTAATGTGTGGCTGAGAGACTGGTGTAGGGGGCAGGGATTCAGATTCCTGTATCATTGGGGCCTCTTCTGGGGGAGGTATGAAGTGTGAGGTGGTACACTTTGGAAGAACAAACTCCAAGGCAGAGTACAAAGTAAATGGCAGGATACTTGGTAGTGTGGAGGAGCAGAGGGAGCTGGGGGTACATGTCCACAGATCCCTGAAAGTTGCCTCACAGGTAGATAGGGTAGTTAAGAAAGCTTATGGGGGGACTTCCGGGTCATCAAGGGAATGGCGGCGTAAGGAAAAGGTCTCTCGACAAAAAAGAAGGTAAACTGCCCCATAATCGAATTTAGACAAATACTTAATATTGCATAACTATATTAATAAAAGGGGCAAGGATGATGTCTAAGAACAAGATTAAAAAGTCCGCTCCGAAGGCTGATAAACATAAAGAGACGCAGCAAGGCGACGGGCCTAGCTCCCCCACGGCAAGCCAGGACGGAGATAATGAGGGGGAATGGGTGACTCTGTCCTTGATTCTCGGAGAGATTCGCGAGTTCCGACAAGATAACAGCAAACAGCTGGAAGATATTAAAGGAGAAATAGTAAAAACTAACTCGCGGATAGATGAAGCCGAAGCGAGGATTGTTGGAATTGAAGAGAAGCTACAAAACGCAGAGGAGGTGATAGCAGAAATGCTGACGTTGCAAGACCAGCTCCAGTGGAAACTAATAGATCAAGAAGGCCACTCGAGAAGGGAAAATGTGAGGATTTAAGGAGTTCACGAAGGAACTGAAAGTAAACCCGGATTGATGATTCCCTTCGTGGAGAAGCTACTTAGAGAGAACCTTGATATACCGGCTGCAAAAGACCTACAGATAGATAGAGCTCACCGCGCATTGGCACCACAGCCTCTGGCAGGCGCCCAGCCCAGATCGATTCTGGTCAGATTTCTCAGTTACAGAACGAAGGAAGAGGTGCTTAAAAGGGCATGGCAAAAGAAAGGTTTCATGTAGAACAACTGTAAAATCAGTTTAGACCACGACTACGCACCGGGGATTCTTGCCAGACGGAAGGAATATACGGAAACACTGAGAGTCCTGAAGGAAAACAACATCAGATTCCAGACCCTGTATCCAGCTCGGCTGAGAGTCTTTTACGACGAAGGGACAAAAACTTACGCTACGGTGGAGGAGGCAACATTGGACCTGGTGGACCGGGGACTACCTATTAAAGTTATCACCCAACCAGAGTCGCTACTGGAGAGGATTCGGCAGAAGTCGTGGCAGTTAGTGGGGCGAGGACGCTCCACTCGAACCAGAGTGTCAAACTACACGGAAAAGCTGCAAATATTCAGACGTGAATGTACAGAGAACACAGATTAATTAAGAGAAATGACTGAAAAGAGTAAATCGGACTTAAAGGTAAAATGAAAACTGGTAACTGAAAATAAACTAGACGGAATAACTTGAATGATAGCAATATGGTTGAGGCATAAATAGGAGAAAATTTTCTACGATTATTCAAACTGCTGAGGGTCCTCTAACACAGGGTGAAGATAGAGGTTATCCCTCTGAACTGAGGCGGGTCGGTGCTCAGGCCTCACTGTGGGAAGTCGGGAAAAATTTTCAAATGTTGCACGTTCAAAAATGTCTAGGGTGTGGTTATTTGTCTTGGTTTACTGTTGAGAAGGGATTGCTTACTGTTTGGTTAGAAAAGGAGAGTTTTTTTTCTACTAGAGAAAAATGTAAACTAAATTGGGAAAAATAATTTCCTATAATGTTAATGGGGTTTTGAATCCAATTAAAAGAAATAAGATTATGTCTAAATTGAAAAAAGAGAGGGCACAAATAGCTTTCCTCCAGGAAACACATATGAGCCAATCTGAACATGGAAAATTAAAAAGAATGGGCTTTAAGCATGTATTTTATTCATCATATAAATTGAGTCACAAAAGAGGGGTAGCTACTTTAATATCAAGTACTCTTAATTATGAACATATTTCTGAGACTAGAGACAAAGAAGGACGGTTCGTAAAAATCACAGGAAGAATAAAAGGTACAGAAATAGCATTGCTGAATGTTTATGCTCCTCCAGGTTGTGAATGGTCATTTTATAGACACATTTTTGACCTAATGGTCAGTTCTCAAGGGGTAGTAATTTGTGGAGGGGATTTTAATATTAGATTAAATCCTATATTAGCTTCTTCAAGAATAGTTACTCAGAATAAACCTCTGACTCGGAAAGTGAATTCATTGATGGAGGAGTTGGGAATTATAGATGTCTGGAGGGAATTACACCCTACTAGTAAAGATTATACATATTACTCTTTCCCTCATTCAGCCTATTCAAGGATAGACTATTTCTTTATCTTTAATACAGATAGACTCAGGATAAAAAACTGTAATATTGCAACATTTGATCTGTCGGATCATAGCCCAGTCTCTATGTCTCTAATCCTGGAAAGGAAAATGAGGAAAACACTATGGAGGCTAAACTCACATATACTCAATAACCCGAAAGTAATGGAGAGATTAAGGGGAGAAATCAAAGAATATCTAGACCTTAATGACACGGGAGAAACATCACCAGTGATCTTATGGGATACATTGAAAGCTGTACTGAGAGGGAAAATTATTTCCATTACCACTCACATGAAAAAAATCAATGCACAAAAATTAGCAGACCTTCAAGGAAAATTAAAACAACTTCAAGTTGTAGATAGCAACAAAAGTAATTCAAATCGAAAACAGGAAATTAGGAAATTGCAAAGTGAAATTGGCGATATTTATACGTTGGAAACTCAAAGAAATTTTCTTTACCTGAGACAAAAGAATTATGAAGTAGGAGGTAAATCAGCTAGATTATTAGCATATAAATTACGAAAACAACAAGCAAACAATACAATTCATAAAATAAAGAATCCAAAGACAAAGCTTGTGGAGAGTACAATAGGGAAAATTCAAGAGAGTTTTGAAACATATTATCGAGAGCTGTACTCCCAACCCCGGGCCCCCAATGAGCCCTATATAGACAGTGTATTGAATTTTTTAGATCTACCTAAACTTACAGATTTACAAAATGAAAGTTTATTAGAACCAGTAACTGTCAAAGAACTGAACGTGGCCATCTCTAGGTTAAAGGCTGGAAAGTCCCCGGGTTCTGATGGGTTTACCTCAGAGTGGTACAAGTCCCTGAAGACACAGTTAGCCCCATTACTACTTAACACCTTTAATTGGATCTTGCAGAGAGGAGAAACTCCACCTTCCTGGAGAGAAGCGATTATTTCAGTTATTCCTAAAGAGGGTAAAGATAAACTAGAATGTGGCAATTATCAGCCAATTAGTGTTCTTAATTTAGATTACAAACTATTTACATCTATATTAGCGCGCAGATTGGAAAAGCTTTTACCTGGCCTAATCCACTTGGACCAGACTGGATTTATTCAACAAAGACAAACACAGGACAACATAAGGAGAACTCTGCACATATTAGAACAGGTTAATAAGAACGAGACAGGGACAATGGTAGTAGGATTGGACGCTGAGAAAGCTTTTGATTCAGTTAGTTGGGCATTTCTATACATAGTGTTAGGAAGATTCAGCTTTCAAGAAAAGTTTATTAAAGTAATTCAGACTCTATATGACAGCCCTACAGCCCGAATTAAGATAAATGGGGACCTCTCTGACTCCTTCATCTTAGAGAGAGGCACTAGACAGGGATGCCCAATTTCTCCTCTCCTTTTTGCGCTATATATTGAACCGCTTGCCCAACTAATAAGACAGAGCGAAATCGTAAAAGGTATCAAGGTGGCAGGGATTGAACAGAAAGTGGCGTTATTCGCAGATGATGTTTTGGTCTATCTGAGTGAACCAGAAAAATCATTTATAGGATTGTTTACACTGTTGGATGACTTTGGGAAAATATCAGGTTATAAAATAAATGTAAAGAAAACGCAGGTTATGTCCCTAAATTATACACCATCCAAAAAATTGCAGGATACATATGATCTTAAGTGGGAAGCTAAATCATTAAAATATTTAGGAATAACCCTGCCGAAGGATCTTTCAACACTGTCAGAGGTAAATTATTGGCCATTAATCTCAGAGATAAAAGCAGATATGCATAGATGGAATCTTATCCCCTTTTTAAGTTTAAATTCAAGGATAAATACTATAAAAATGAATATTCTTCCTCGGTTATTGTATCTTTTCTGTACTTTACCGGTGGAGGTGGATGATAATCAATTCAGGGAATGGGACAAATGGATTTCTCGCTTCATTTGGCAAGGAAAGAAACCTAGAATTCGATATAACACCTTACAGTCAGGGAAGGAAGGAGGAGGTATGGTTCTTCCTTGCCTGAGAAATTATTTTTATGCCTCACTGATAACCCCTCTGTTATATTGGTGTAATAGGGAATATAAGGCTAGATGGAAGGAAATAGAATTTGGATTAGTTGACAGTTTTCCTCTTCAGGCCTTAATAGCTGACAAAGGATTGATGGCCCAGTTGGAAAAATTTTAAAACGCTTGGATAAATCTTACATTAAAAGTATGGCAGAAGGTGGTTAATTCATGTGGAATTAATAACATGTTAAAACTCTTTAGATGGTGTGCATATGATACCGAATTCCTTCCCAACAGAGGAGATGAAAGATTTGAGCTATGGATAAAGAAAGGTCTTACAACCTACCTCTCATTTATAGATAAAAGAGTATTACAAAGTTTCCAAATCCTGCAGGACAAACATGGCCTAGAACATAATGACTTTTTTAGGTACCTTCAAGTACGAAACTACGTTAACCAGAGTTGTAGATATACAGACCTATCAATAGTAGAATTAGAATTTTTCAAGACTCTGAATTTGGCTTGCAGTTCAATACCTAGTAAATCAGTTTCTCGATTATATAATGCACTCTCCCATGCTAAAAATGTAAATACACTGTATATTAAAGAGAAGTGGGAGAAAGAAGCGGGGTTGGTACTTTCAGAGGAGGCTTGGGAGAAAATCTGCAGCTTTCAATGGTCCTCGACTAATTCTTTGACTTGGAGAGAACATTGTTGGAAAAACATTATAAGATACTTCAAGACCCCATATCAGGAAAAATATAAAGATACAAATGCGATGTGTTGGAGAAGGTACGGCTCCAAGGAGGCAAATCATTTTCATATTTTTTGGGATTGCCCTAAATTAAGTCTATTTTGGGAAGGTATTCATAGAACATTAGTTAAGGTACTTAGGTCCCAGATACCTCTGAACCTTGAGACACTCTATTTGGGGCATGTATTGTTTCTTGAACAGAAGGAAGATATAAAGTTGCTGCAGGCCCCCTTAGCGGCAAGTAAGAAATCAATCACTAGAAAGTGGCTAAATCCAATACCACCTACATTAGAAGATTGGTACGAAATTATCTTGGAAATATTTAAAACGGAAAAGTTGACTTACTCCCTGAGAACTCAAAAAGAAAAATTTTATCAAATCTGGAATAAATGGATTGAATATATAACCCCAATGCGAGCAGACTTTAGATGACTCTCCTAATGATTTATACTGCTCTTCTCATCAACACAGTAATATTGCTAACATAAGCACCCCTAGTCTAAATGTTTGTTTTTTTTTTTTGTTTTCTTTTGGAAAATAGAGAATTAACACAAGTAAAGGGAAAGATTTGGGAAAGGGATAAAAAAATGAAAAAATTAAGTAAATAAGTACATAGGGATTGGATAATTATGTCTGCGGGCAGGAGCAAGCATGAACAAATTAGGATATAAGCACCTACAATGGTTGATACTTAGGCTTATATACAACATTTTGGACCAGTGGAAATGGTCCAGAAGGGTTATATGGAAACTATTATTACCATTTTTCTTAACAACTAATTCCATTACTTAGCCTAATAGGTTAGATTTACCACAGTACATAATTATCTACTTAAATGTTTATTTTCCTTTTATATCATCTCAATGTGTACTTAAGAATGTATAAATAATTGTAGTTTTATACATATAAAAAAATGGAAAAGGTTATATGTGTGAAAAAAGTACATGATATTTGTGAATTCCTTATCCAAATAAAAATAAAATTAAAAAAAAAAAGAAAGCTTATGGGATGTTAGCCTTCATAAGTTGAGGGATAGAGTTTAAGAGTTGCAGGGTAATGATGTAGCTCTGTAAAACACTGGTTAAGTCACACTTGGAGTACTGTGTCCAGTTCTGGTCGCCTCACTATAGGAAGGATGTGGAAGCATTGGAAAGAGTACAGAGCAGATTTACCAGGATGCTGCCTGGTTTAGAGAGTGTACATTATGATCAGAGATTAAGGGAGCTAGGGCTTTACTCTTTGGAGAGAAGGAGGATGAGAGGAGACATGATAGAGGTATACTAGGTATTAAGAGGAATAGATAGAGTGGATAGCCAGCGCCTCTTCCCCAGGGCACCACTGCTCAATACAAGAGGACATGGCTTTAAGGTAAGGGGTGGGAAGTTCAAGGGGGATATTAGAGGAAGGGTTTTTACTCAGAGAGTGGTTGATGCGTGGAATGCACTGCCTGAGTCAGTGGTGGAGGCAGATACACTCATGAAATTTAAGAGGCTACTGGACAGGTATATGGAGGAATTTAAGGAGGGAGGTTATATGTGAGGCAGGGTTTGAGGGTCGGCACAACATTGTGGTCCGAAGGGCCTGTACTGTGCTGTACTATTCTATGTTCTATGTACAAAAAGGACGGGTTACACCTGAACCCAAAGGGGTCCAATATCCTAGCGGGCACATTTAGTAGAGCTGTCAAGGAGGGTTTAAACTAATTTGGTAGGGGGATGGAACCCAGAGTGATAGGGCTGAGGAAGAAGAATACAGGCTTCCAAACAGCATCTGGGATGTGGATTACAAGTTACAGCAGGAGATGGAAAAGGCATGTCAGAAGGGCAATGTCATGATAATCACTGGGGATTTTGACATGAAAGTGGGTTGGGAAAACCAGGCCAGTGCTGGACCTCAAGACAGAATTTGTAGAATGTCTAAGGGATGGCTTTTTAGAACAGTTTATTGTTGAACCCACTAGGGGATCGGCTGTGCTGGATTGGGTGTTGTGCAATGATCCGGAGGTGATAAGGGAACAGTGATCACAATATGATCGAGTTCACTTTTAAATTTGAGAAGGAGAAACGAAATTCCAATCTGTCAGTATTTCAGTGGATTAAAGGAAATTACAATTGCATGAGAAGGGAACTGGCCAAAGTTGACTGGAAAAGGACACTAGCAAGAAGGATAGCAGAGAAGCAATGGCTGGAGTTTCTGGAGAAAATGAGGGAAGTGCAAGGCAGATATATTCCAAATAAGAAGAAATTTTTGAATGGAAGAAGGACACTACTGTGGCTGACAAGTGAAGTCAGAGCCAAAGTAAAAGCAAAAGAGAGGGCATACAAGGAAGCCAATGCTAGTGGGAAAATAGAGGATTGGGAAGCTTTTAAAAACTTGCAGAAGGAAACAAAGAAGGTCATTAGGAAGGAAAAGATGAATTATGAAAGGAAGCTGGCAATTAGTATCAAAGGATAAAAGCTTTTTAAGTATATAAAGGGTAAAAGAGTCGAGGGTAGATATAGGACCAATAGAAAATGCCTTTGGAAATATTGTAATGAGAGACGCAGAGATGGCAGAGGAACTGAATGCGTATTTTGCATCAGTCTTCATAGTGGAAGACATCTGCAGTATACCGGACATTCAAGAGTGTCAGGGAAGTGAAGTACGTGCAGTGAAAGTTACGACTGAGGAGGTGCTCAGGAAGCTTAATGGTCTGAGGGTGGATAAATCTCCTGGACCTGATGGAATGCACTCTCGGGTTCTGAAGGAAGCAGCTGGAGAGATTGCGGAGGCATTAACAATGATCTTTCAAGAGTCGATAGATTCTGGCATTGTACCAGATGACTGAAAAATTGCAAATGTTACTCTGCTATTTCAGAAGGGTGGGAGGCAGCAGAAACAAAACTATAGTCCTGTTAGCCTGACATCAGTGGTTGGGAAGTTGTTGGAATCGATTGTTAGGGATGAAATTATGGAGTACCTGGAGGCACATGACAAGATAGGCCAAAGCCAGCATGGTTTCCTGAAAAGAAAGTCCTGCTTGATTAACCTACTGCAATTTTTTGAGGAAATTACAAGCATGGTAGACAAGGGAGATGCAGTGGATGTGGTGTACTTGGATTTTCAGAAGGCTTTTGACAAGGTGCCGCTCAAGAGGCTGCTTAGCAAGATTCGATTCCATGCAATTACAGGGAAGCTACCAGCCTGGGTGGAGCATTGGCTGATCGGCAGAAAGCAGAGAGTGGGAATAAAAGGATCCTTTTCTGGTTGGCTGCCAGTTACCAGTGGAGTTCCACAGGGTTCGATGTTGGGACCGCTGCTTCTTATGATGTATGTCAATGATATTTAGACAATGGGATTAATAGGTTTGTGGCTAAATTTGTCGATGATACAAAGATAGGTGGAGGAGCAGGTAGTGTTGAGGAAACAGAGAGCCTGCAGAGAGACTTAGATAGTTTAGGGGAATGGGCAAAGAAGTGACAAATGAAACACAATGTTAGAAAGTGTGTGGTCATGCACTTTGGTGGAAGAAATAAACGGGCAGACTTTTATTTAGATGGAGAGAGAATTCAAAATGCAGAGATGCAGAGGGACTTGGGAGTCCTTGTGCAAGACACTCTAAAGGTTAACCTCTAGGTTGAATCAGTGTGAAAAAGGCAAATGCAATGTTGGCATTTATTTCTAGAAGTATAGAATATAAGAGCAGGGATGTGATGTTGAGCCTCTATAAAGGCACTCATGAGACCACACTTGGAGTATTGTGTACGCAAAGACGAGGAAATCTGCAGATGCTGGAAATTCAAGCAACACACACCAAAACAAAAATGCTGGTGAACGCAGCAGGCCAGGCAGCATCTATAGGAAGAGGTACAGTCGACGTTTTGGGCCAAGACCCTTCGTCAGGACTAAGTGAAAGAAGAGATAGTAAGAGATTTGAAAGTGGGAGGGGGAGGGGGAGATCCAAAATAATAGGAGAAGACAGGGGGAGGGATGGAGCTAAGAGCTGGAAAGTTGATTGGCAAAAGGGATATGAGGCTGGAGAAAGAAGAGGATCATAGGACGGGAGGTCTAGTGAGAAAGAAAGGGGGGGGATCCAGAGGATGGGCAAGGAGTTATAGTGAGAGGGACAGGGGGAGAAAAAAGAGAGGAAAAAAGGGGGAAAAGAATAATAAATGAATGAATGAATAAGGGATGGGGTACAAAGGGGAGGTGGGGCATTAATGGAAGTTAGAGAAGTCAATGTTCATGCCATCAGGTTGGAGGCTACCCAGACGGAATATAAGGTGTTGTTCCTCCAACCTGAGTGTGGCTTCATCTTGACAGTAGAGTAGGTTTCTTTTTAAACTTTCTGCCTTAGTTTTTTTTTATCCTAGAGACTTCAGTAATTACTTCTACACTCTCCTTATTGGTTATTTTATCCATGTCTGTGTCTATGTCTGTGCCCTGGTCCCAGCATGATTCAGGTGCAGCCTGTCATTCAAACCCTCTTCTCCATACCAATCTTTGAGCCAAGCATTTAGCTTTCTGATCTTATTGACCCAATGTCAATTTACACGTGACCCTGGTAGCAATCCAGAGATTATTACCTTATTGGTTTTGCCTTTTAATTTAGTGCCCAGCTGCTTAGGTCCCCTCAGCAGAGCTCCAGTCCTCCTGCATACAGTATGTTGATGGTACCCACAACTGAGTATTTCCCCTCCCACTCCAAATTCCTCAGCATGAAAAGTCTGATAAGAAGTCCGAAACCCGGGTACCAGGCAGGCAACGCAGCTTTCGGGACTCTTGGTACTTGAGGTAGTGTCCATTTCCCCATCTGTACTATCCCCAATTTCAATTGCATTTCTCATTTCTCTTTTCTCTTCCTCCGCCACCACCCCAAATGGTTCCCTGAACCATGATGCCATGATCAGATTGCTCATCCATCCTACAATCAGAATCAGAATCAGGTTTATTATTATCGGCATGTGACGTGAAATTTGTTAACTTAGCACCAGCAGCAGTTCAATGCAATACATAATGTGGATAAATGTGAGGTTATCCACTTTGGTGGCAAAAACAGGAAAACAGATTATTATCTGAATGGTGGCCGATTAGGAAAAGGGGAGGTGCAATGAGACCTGGGTGTCATTATACACCAGTCATTGAAAGTGGGCATGCAGGTACAGCAGGCGGTGAAGAAGGCGAATGGTATGCTGGCATTCATAACAAGAGGATTCGAGTACAGGAGCAGGGAGGTACTACTGCAGTTGTACAAGGCCTTGATGAGACCACACCTGGAGTATTGTGTGCAGTTTTGGCCCCCTAATCTGAGGAAAGACATCCTTGCCATAGAGGGAGTACAAAGAAGGTTCACCAGATTGATTCCTGGGATGGCAGGACTTTCATATGATGAAAGACTGGATCGACTAGGCTTATACTCGTTGGAATTTAGAAGATTGAAGGGAGATCTTATTGAAATGTATAAAATCCTAAAGGGATTGGACAGGCTAGATGCAGGAAGATTGTTCCCGATGTTGGGGAAGTCCAGGACGAGGGGTCACAGTTTGAGGATAAAGGGGAAGCCTTTTAGGACCGAGATTAGGAAAAACTTCTTCACACAGAGAGTGGTGAATCTGTGGAATCCTCTGCCACAGGAAACAGTTGAGGCCAGTTCATTGGCTATATTTAAGAGGGAGTTAGATATGGCCCTTGTGGCTAAAGGGATCAGGGGGTATGGAGAGAAGGCAGGTACAGGGTTCTGAGTTGGATGATCAGCCATGATCATACTGAATGGAGGTGCAGGCTCGAAGGGCCAAATGGCCTACTCCTGCACCTATTTTCTATGTTTCTATAATCTAGAGGAAAAAAATAAATAAATAAAACAAAACATAATAATAAATAAACAAGTAAATCAATTATGTATATTGAATAGATTTTTAAAAATGTGCAAAATCAGAAGGAGGAGAAGATGGCAGCATAACGCAGCACACGCTGCCTCTCCGGTGAATATCTGTAATCTGTCAAGTAGGGGACCGTGCACAATTCTGATTTGATGGAGACAGACGAGAGAGTACGGAGGAACATCTGGAGAAACTTCTGATATGCCTGCTTCGCTGCCGCTGCTACTGTGTGGTAACCGGAATCTCTGGAGTAGAAGGCCCCGAATCCTCGGCTTTGCTTGTTTCGGCGGCCGGGGCTAGGTCGAAGGCGCTTGGCAGAGGATGGCGCTCGGGAGGCTGTGTTGGAGGGGCTGGTCAGAGGCTCGAAGTTTTCGGATGGATGGACTCGGTGTCGGCTGTGGTCGGCTGCTTCCAAGGCATCGGCACTTGTCAGTGCCTTGGAGGTTTATGGCAGGGAGTTCCTCCCTTTTGCCGTCTGCTATCGGGGACTCGGGAGTCGATCGGGACTTGAGACTTTTTTTTTTAACCATACCCATAGTCTGTTCTTTATCAAATTCTGGTATTGTTTTGCACTGCTGTAACTATATGTTATAATTATGTGGTTCTGGTCAGTGTTAGTCTTTGGTTTGTCCTGTTTTCTGTGATACCACTCTGGAGGAACATTGTATCATTTCTTAATGCATGCATGCATTTCTAAATGACAATAAAAGAGGACTGAGTTTTCTCATAATCTAATCTAATCTAATCAGAAATATTGTATATTACCCAAAGCTTCAATGTCCATTTAGGAATTGGATGGCAGAGGGGAAGAAGCTGTTCCTGAATCGCTGAGTGTGTACCTTCAGGCTTCTGTATCTCCTACCTGATGGTAACAGTGAGAAAAGGGCATGCCCTGGGTGCTGGAGGTCCTTAATAATGGACGCTGCCTTTCTGAGACACCGCTCCCTAAAGATGTACTGGGTACTTTGTAGGCTAGTGCCCAAGATGGAGCTGACTAGATTTACAACCTTTTGCAGCTTCTTTCAGTCCTGTGCTGTAGCTCCTCCATACCAACCATTGATGCAGCCTGTCAGAATGCTCTCCATGGTACAACTATAGAAGTTTTTGAGTGTATTTGTTGACATGCCAAATCTCTTCAAACTCCTAATGAAGTATAGCCGCTGTCTTGCCTTCTTTATAACTGCATTGATATGTTGGGACCAGGTTAGATCCTCAGAGATCTTGACACCCAGGAACTTGAAGCTGCTCACTGTCTCCACTTCTGATCCCTCTATGAGGATTGGCATGTGCTGCTTTGTCTTACTCTTCTTGAAGTCCACAGTCAGCTCTTTTGTCTTACTGACATTGAGTGCCAGGTTGTTGCTGTGGCACCACTCCACTAGTTGGCATATCTCACTCCTGTACGCCCTCTTGTCACCAGCAGGGATTCTACCAACAATGGTTGTATCGTCAGCAAATTTATAGATGGTATTTGAGCAATGCCTAGCCACACAGTCATGTGTATATAGAGAGCAGAGCAGTGGGCTAAGCACACACACCACAATCGCCCTCATAGGGAGCAAGAATCTCAGAGCTGTTGGACAGGCTCTAGGGCTGAGGCTCCTCCAGACCTACCTCTTGTCACATGCTCTTGTCCCCAATTACAGACCAAATTAAACAAATGGTATTGTCCAGCAGTTAGACTAATGGGCGTGACTACCTGCTGAAACACCACATCAGGTAACTCTGCACTTCCTTGATCTGTTGCAGTGTTTGAAGCTCATGTAGCTCAAGATGAGGGAACACACACCAGTCCTCATAGAGGGATAAGAAGGGGAAAGAGTGAGGAATTTCAAATTCCTGGGTGTCAGTGTCAATATCTCTGAGGGTCTAACCTGGTCCCAACATATCAATGCAATTACGAAGAAGGCATGATTGTGACTATATTCCATTAGGAGTCTGAAGAGATTTGGTATATCACCAAGGATACTTGCAAATTTCTACAGATGTACTGTGGAGAGCATTCTAATTGGCTGTATCACTGTCCGGTGTGGGGGAACACTGCACAGGATTGAAATAAGCTGCAGAAAGTTGTAAGCTCAGTCAGCTCCATCGTGGGCACCAGCATCCCCAGTATCCAGGACATCTTCTGTGGAGCGATGCCTCAAAAAGGACCCCCATCAGCCAGGGCATGCCATCTTCTCATTTCCACCATCAGGGAAGGGGTACAAAAGCCCGAATGCACACACTCAATGATTCAGGAACAGCTCCTTCATTTCCCCTCCATTATCAGATGTCTGAATGGACACTGAACCCCTGAACACTACCTCACTATATAGTTTTTTCTCTTTTTTTCACTACATAATTAATTTAACTTATATACTTAACGTAATTTGCAGTTTTACTATTATGTATTGCAATGTGCTGCTGCTGCGTAACAACAGATTTCACAGCCTGTCCCAGTGATATTAAACCTGATTCTGATCACCATTTCGAGCTGAGGCCCTTCATCGACACTGGAAAGGAAGAAGGGAGAAGCCAGAATAAAAAGATGGAGGGAAGGAATGGAAAACAAGCCAGCAAGTGATAGGTAAGACCAGTGGGGGAGGGGGGGGACAGTATGAGATGCTTGGAGTTAATAGGAGAAAAAGACAAAGAGCTGAATAAGAAGGAACCTGACAGGAGAGGACAATGGACTATGGGATAAAGGGAAGGAGATGGGGAATCAGTGGGGTGATGGGCAGGTCCTGAGGGCAGGGGGAAGAGAAGAGAAGGAGTGAGAGGGCCACCGAAATGATGGGAAAAAGGATAACTCAGTCAAGAACTATTAGGAAACTAATACACAGTTTTATAATACTGTAGGGATATTGGTAGTGTTCTAATTTGTTCTGTATTTCATTTAAATACATACAGTACATTGTTGCTCAATTAAATAGGAGTTTGCCTTTTTTATACCTTTTTAATTATTCCCATGAAACCGGCTAATTGGAGCGGCCACTTAATTGGGCCGATAATGCCCTGGTCCCGATGTGTCCCAATTAACTGGAGTTCACTGTATTCTGTTCTGGCTAAACAACACCAAAGCTATGTGTTTTGGCTCATTTGCATGAAGATGCATGAGTGTGGAAGAAAACATAACTTTTAATTGGCACTGTATTCCTTTGGGTTTTCTGGGAACATGAATTGCTCATTTGTGTGGATGTGGTGAATCTCCACATGTTTGTCAAGGAAGTTGCATCTGTGTATTGTATTTTTACCATGTGAGTATCAGTTTGTATTCAGTCTCTACTGACTGGAAGCTGTTTATTTTGCTGGCTTGGCATTACGATGTCACGTGAAATTAAATTTCAAACTAGTTCCTCATCTCTGTCCAATCACTGAGAAGTTTAAATGTGTGTGCAACTAATCCATCTCATTCTGAGTGGTTGAAAACACAATGTGTGGCTTGCATTGTTCTGACATGTCGTCAAGTAAATTGTTGAGCAGGAGACTGAACTAGAGTGGAGCTGAGTCTTGCCGTGCAAGTTAATCCCCTGGGATCTGGTTGGTTTACTCTTTCTTCTGCACTAGACCCTGCTACACTTGATCTGGGAGTACCAGAATGAACCAAGTTGCCTAAAACAGAAATAAACTTCATTTCCTGGCATCAATGGCAAAAGCATTAAACTTGATTTTTTTGTTCGGAAGCATTCTTTTCATACTGTTTTATGGTCCAAAAATTTGAGGATGCTTGCATTAAGATGTTAGACAAAGCAGAAATCTTATAGATATTAGTTTATTTGTCCAAGGGACTTAATTTTGTCTTTAGAGGCTATCAGTTGTACCTTGTGTCAATGATTCATATGTGTACATGTGGAATACCTAAATGTATGGTGAATTTTAGTCTGCGAGGTAAAGTTACAATTCCTTCCGGCTTTGTTGGAATCAGAGTCAGGTTTAATATCACTGGCATATATCATGAAATTTGTTGTTTTATGTGATACATACCCCATGGGTATCTTATGCCTGTCTTATGAGCAGGATGTAATGGTCTTGTGGAGGTCACATGATGTAATTCTCCCTCCAGTGTGAGGCCACATGATGACCTGTTCTCAGCAGGTATAAAGGAGACCCCTGGTGTTATGCAGTTAGGTTTCAGTTTAGTTGTTCACTTCGTTAGTTACTCCGTTATGCTGAGTATTTGTTTCATGATACAGTTTGGTTTTAAAACCGAGTTTTACTTTCCATTGTAAGGTAAAATCGTTGTGCCGGCAGTTTCACCAATCGCTGCCAGCTTTGTTGGTGTATCTTTGATTTACCTTTACAGTAGTATTGGAGAGTGAAGACCTTACTGAAGGACGGGAACCTGAAGGATCGGAATAAAGTTGGAGTTTCGGCGGTTTAATGAAGGAATTACCTTATTAAGTCTTCTTTCAGAAAAGTGACCTGTACCTGAGATTACTGCTACAAGAGCAGAGAAGCTTGTGCAGTGTTCACTCGCCAGGAAAAGGTCAGTTCCTTTAAGCCGTTTTATTTCCTTCGTCGTGAATCCTTTGGAGAATCAGCAGTAACGTCATATTTTTGAAGAAATCCGTTTCCAGAGAAGTCTTTCCTTATTGACTGTGTAAAGGAGGGAGGAGAAGATGGCGTGACGCAGCACACGTGGCCGCTCCGAATTGATATCGTATTTGTGAACTAGGATGCCGTGCACAATCCTGATATGATGGAGACAGACATGAAGAAGCACGGAGTAACACCTGGAGAAACTTCTGAATTGCCCCCTTCGCTGCTGCTGCTACTGTGCGATCGAGAATCTCCGGAGAGGAAGGCCCCAAGTCCTCAGCTTTGCCTATTGCCTGTTGCCGGGGCCGGGGTCAAAGCGTTCGGCAGAGATGGTGCTTGGTGCTCGGTGTCGGAGAGCTGGTCGGAGGCTCGGAGTTTTCAGACGGACTCGGAGTTGGACTCTGGTCGGATGCTTCCAGGATGCTGCGTTGGCAAGTTTGTGGCACTGGAGGTTCACCGTCTGCGTGAGATGATGGGACTTTCGAGAGACTCTGAGACTTTTACTGTGCCCATGGTCTGTTTGTATCAAATTACGGTATTGCTTTGCACTGTTGTAACTATATGTTATAATTATGTGGTTTTTGTCAGTTTTTAAGTCGGTTTGTCATGTGTTTCTGTGATATCATTCTGGAAAAACATTGTATCATTACTTAATGCATGCATTACTAAATGACAATAAAAGAGGACAAGCAACACACATCAAAGTTGCTGGTAAATGCAGCAGGCCAGGCAGCATCTCTAGGAAGAGGTGCAGTCGACGTTTCAGGCCGAGACCCTTCGTCCAATAAAAGAGGACTGTGTGTCCTCATAATCTAATCTAAATCACTTGGACTTTCGAATTTACCACTTTAAGAACTGTTTTCGAATTTACCCTTTTAAGAACTGTTCCAGAGTTGCTGTATAGCAGTTAACTTCTGGTTAAGTTAGTCGTTTGAATACTTTTCGCTGTTGTTGAGCAGAGTTTAATAAATATTTGTTTGGTTTTTATAAAACCTGCCTCAATTGATAATTCATTGTTGCCGGTCACGTGACATATGGCAGAAGTACATTGCAGTATATAATAAAAAATACAAATTAATATATATAAGTAGTGTAACAAAAGAGAAGAAAAATAGTGAGATAGTATTCATGGATTAATTGTCCATTCAGAGGGAAAGAAGCTGTTTCTGAAATGTTGAGCGTGTGACCTCCAACTCCTGTACTCTTTGGTAGCAGTGAGAAGAGTGTATGCCCTGGGGGGGGGGGGTGTATGCCCTGGGGGGTGTATGTCCTTTTTGATGGATATCGCCTTTTGAAGATGTCCTTGATGCTGGGGAAGCTAGTACTCATGATGGAGCTGGCTGAGTTTACAACTTTCTGTATCTTTTTCCGATCCCATGCAGCTGCCCCTCCATACCAGACAGTGATGCAACCAGTTAGAATGCTGTCCACGATACATCTGTAGAAATTTGCGAGTGTCTTTGGCAACATAGCAAATCTCCTCAAACCCCTAATAGAATGCAGTCACGATCACGATCATGCCTTCTTTCTAACTGCATCGATATGTTGTGGCCAGGATAGATCTTCAGAGATGTTGAAACCTAGTAAATTGCAACTACTCACTCTTTCCAGGTCTGATTCCTTGATGAGGACTGATGTGTGTTCCCTTGATTTTCCCCTTCTGAAGTCCACAATCAATTTCCTGGTCTTACTGATGTTGCGTACGAGGTTGCTGTTACACCCCACCCAGCCAGCTGACTATCTCACTCCTATACACCTTCTCATCACCATGTGAAATTCTGACTATAGCTGTGTCATCGTCAAATTTATAGATGGCATTTGAGCTGCACCCAATCACTCAGTTGTGGATGTAGAGAGAGTAGAGAAGAACACACATGCTTGAGGTGCACCGGTGTTGATCGCCAACAAAGAGGAGATGTCATTTCTGATCTGCATTGACTGTAAGTAAGTCAAGGATCCAGTTGCAGAGGCCCAGATGTTGAAGCTTGTCGATTAGAACTGAGGGTATGGTTCTGTTGAACATTGAGCTGTAGTAAATAAATAGCAGCTTGACGTCAGTATTGCTATTATCCTGGTGATCGAAGGCTGAATGGAGAGTCATTGAGAGCCACTGAAATGGCATCTGCTGTAGACCTGTTGTGACAATAGGCAGATTGTAGCAGGACTAGGTCCTGCAGGAGTTGACTCTGGCCGTAACCAGCCTCTCAAAGCATTTTATCATAGTAGATATGAGTGCCACTGGGTGATAGTCATTAAAGCAACTAACCCTGATTTTCTTGGGCCCTGGTATCATTGTCGCCCTTTTGAAGCAGGTGGGAGCCTCTGCCTGCAGCAGTGAGAGTTTGAAGGTGACCTTGAACACTCCCGCCGGTTGGTTGGCACAGGTTTTTAGAGTCCCGCCAGGTACACCATTAGGGCCTAATGCCTCGCAAAGGGCTCACTCTATGGAAGGATGTTCTGAGATCAGCCTCTAAGACAGATCGCAGGGTCACCAGATGCTGTAGGGGTTCACACAGGTCTGGTTTCATTCTCCCTTTCAAAGCGTGCATAAAAGGCGTTGAGCTCATCTGGAAGTGAGGCATCATGGTCATTCCTGGTGTTCAGTTTCACTTTGTAGGAAGTAATGACCTGCAAACCCTACCAGAGCTGAAGTGCACCTGATCCCACAGCTAACCTCAATCAGATTTGTTTTCTCACTCTTATTAAGCTTTCATAGGTTGTACCTGGACTTCATGTATAGTTCTGGAGCATTGGTCTTGAATGCCACAGATCTAGCCCTCAGCAGACTACAAATCTCCTGGTTTATACATGGCTTTTGGTTTGATATGAACAGTATGTTCTCAAACACACTCACACATTCATCTACAGAGGTCTTGATGAAGTCAATGGCAGCTGTGACATATCTATTCAGATTCGAAGATGAATCCCTGAATATTGTCCAGTCTACTGACTCAAAGCAGTCCTGTATGTGCTCCTCCATCTCCTTTGACCATACCTTCTTGGTTCTCACTACTGGTGCTGCGGTCTTTAGACTTGCCAATATGTTGGGAACAGTATAGGCTGGTGATCGGATTTTCCAAAGTGTGGATGTGGGATGGCACAGTAAGCATTCTTGATGGTGGAATAAAAGTGATCAAGTGTGTTGGCTTTTCTGGTTCCACTGGTAATATGTTGGTGGTAGTTGTTCACAGACTTCTTCAAGCTGGTGTAGTCGAAATTCCTCGCAGTAATAGGGAAGGCATCAGGTTGTGTTGTCTCGTATCTGTCATTTACAGTGCTCAACTCCACCAAGGCCAGCCTTACATTGGCTTGAGGTAGAATATACACCACCACCAGGATGATGGCAGAAAATTCCCCAGCAGATAAAAAGGATGACATTTGACCGCTAGATGTTCCAGGTCAGGTGAGCTGGGCTGCGATAGAACTGCCACATCTGTGCACCATGGCGAGTTAATCATAAAGCATAGTCTACCTCCTATACCTTTAAAAGACCGAGCTGTCCATTTTCTTAAAAGGGAACTACGCTCACGATCTGAGTCTGTTTTTTGGAGTAAACTGATTTTTTAGTTTCGATAGGTTTTTTTTAAACGTCTGGAAATGATGCTGCTTACTAAAGTACCCATGGCTGTGACTGTGGATTTCACCTGTGGTAGTCTTAAACACAAATATTTGATGATTTCCATTGGAGCTGTGTGCAAAGTGTCACTACTTCTCAGCACCATCATAACCAGAGTACAAGTCCTTGCATCCGGGCCGGCAGACTTCAGATCGTTTCATTCTGTCAGTATTTGTACTCTAACAATTCCTGTAAAAGAATTAATTGATTTATGACCTAATGAATGTGCATAGTGATGTGTATCTTACTGGGCTTCTGAATCTACAGTGTCCTTATTCATAAACCCTTGATATCATTGAGATATCTTGGGAGTAGCAGATTTATTACCTACTCAAGGAAATTTGATGGCTTCAATTTTTGGAATGCCTCATAATGAAAAGTGCAGGCAGCATTCAGAGCCAAAATATGTTTATCCTACATATGTTGTTACGTTATTTTGCCTGAAATGATTGAGTAAATTTTAGGCTTTAAATTGATACTTTTTGTTGACAATGCTTTTTTTTTATCTCCTGCTTCCCTCATCCCTACCCTGCAGCGGAGAGACATGCAAATTGCCCGTGTGTTACTGCCTCAATGGATGATATTGACTTTGAGTATACCCTCAGGTAACAATCTCATTTTCCAAAGTGTTTAATTCTGTTCCAATAATTGAGAAAAAATGCTCTGTGTTTTATAAAATCTGATGCTATAGTGTGACATCATAAAGTATATTAGGTAGTGTTGAGGAAGCAGGGAGTTTGCAGAAGGATTAGGAGAACGGGCAAAGATGTAGCAGATGAAACATAGTGTAGGGGTGTGTATGGTCATACACTTTGGTGGAAGGGTTAGACTATTTTCTAAATGGGGAGCAAGTTCAGAAATCAGAGGTACAAAGGGACTTGGAAGTTCTCATGCAGGATTCCCTAAAAGCTAACATGATGGTTGCAGGTAGTAAGGAAGGGAAATGCAATGTTAGCATTCATTTCAAGAGGGCTAGGATATAAAAGCAAGGATGTAATGCTGAGGCTGTGTAAGGATTTTGATAGACTGCACTTGGAATATTGTGAGCAGTTTTGGGCCCCTTATCTAAGAAAGGATGTGCTGACATTGGAGAGGGCTCAGAGGAGGCTCACGAGAACTATCCCGGGAATTAAAGGGTTATTGTATGAGGAACCATTTAATGGCTCTTGGCCTGTATTCATTGGAGTTTAGGAAATTGAGGAGAATCTCATTGAAACCAATCAAATATTGAATGGCCTAGATAGAATGGACGTGGAGAGGAATTTTCCAATAGTGCGAGCCTCTGGGACTAGAGGGTACAACCTCAGAATACAAAGACGTCCCTTTAGAGCAGAGATAAGTATGAATTTCTTTAGCCAGAGCTGGTGAGTCTATGGAATTCATTTCCACAGACTACTGTGGAAAATCTGCTGCTAAGCCTTTAATGCAGACTTTAATGTAGATCTATTTATTTTTGTTGCATGTCTTCTAGAATGTTAATATTTCCCTAGTTCCTCAGACACAGAAGAATTTGAATATTGAGTCTTAGGGGCTGAATATTATTAAAATGCCTTAACAATCCATTTTGGGCACTTTAATTGCACACTCTAGATTAGCACTTTCATTTTCTTATGCTACAAAAATAGCTGTACTTCAAATGCAAAATTGGATATTAAATATCTTGCAGCTTGTACCATGCAAATGCAAGTTTAATTTTATCAGTCTAGACCTATAGGCTCATGAAATAGTGAGACTTAGGTTGAGTAAACTGATTAATCGGAGTTCACTAGACTTATTCCTGAGATGAATGATTTAGCCCATGAAGAATGATTGAACAGACATATTCTGCATCTTAAAGGACTGAGGGTGATCCCTTTAAGACAGACGAGTTTGAGGATGCTGGATGGGGTGGATATTTTGCATGACAAATGGAGTCAAAGCCAAAGGTCATATCAGCTATTGAAAAGCAAAAAAAAATTGCAGATGCTGAAAACTAAACAAAATAGAGAATACTAGAAATGGTCAGCAGGTCAGACAACATCTGTTAAGAGAGAAATATAGTAAATGTTTCACTAATTAGAACTAGACAGAGTTTTCTCTTGCTCTCTCTGACTCTTACTCTCATTTTTATTCCAGATAGTGAGCTCATAATAATTTTTTGTCTTGAGGGATTGCTGTACTTGATTATCATTATGCTAAATAATTTTTACATGTAAATTTTCTTGGTAAATTTCCACAATGCGCAACAAATTTTTCTGGAGTCAAATTACTAACCTTGCTTTTGAAGAGAAAATAGACCTGTGTGCCTTGTTTGAGGCAAGTTGGAACATGAGGTCCCTCTGCTGCCTGCCCTATCAGGTTATCCGTTTTACTCCTGTTTTCCTAACCTGGTGGGTGATTGCCTGTGGCATTGCAGTTTTCTGTGTTTTTGTCAGTTTCTTGAATAGCCTCTAATCATTTCAAATTAAGAAATTCAGTTTTAAAATAATTCAAACAACGATTGCTTTGATATATTAATTGAACAGCAGAGTGACAACTTGCTTGGCTATATAGCTAATTTTTATTCTTTTGCCAGCTTTTGATTGCCACATTGCCAGCTCTTTCCCACCTTTCATTAAGTACTATAAATTTATATTTGCTCCCTTTCATTCTGAGAAGGTTCCTAAAGGTTGTTAGAGCCTGGAGGGTGATAGTGGGATAAGCTCCCACTACTTATTAAATGCTCCTAATGGTGTGTGTCTTGAATAGCCTCTGACAACCAAGTCCAGATTCTGGCCTTCACGTGCGGCTTAGTTATTAACCCTGGCGGAACCATTTCTACTGACAGGCAAAGGGGCAAACGTGGGTTACTGGCGCCTTAAAACCAGTTGCTTCTGGCAGATGGGGCTCATTAGCCGTGGCTGGCAGCTTACCTAGGAGAAGGGAAGTTCTGATCTCCAACCTCCATTGCCTTGAGGTTATTTCCACTCATGGCGAAGGCTTCTGGAGTAAAGCCTGAGGAATAATCCAGAGCTAGAGTCCCTAAGGCAGTCCTATGTTGAATTCAATGCTGATTGGCAACTCCTACGATGCTACTGATGTAAATTGTATTAGTACCTACCGTTCCTTTGGATTCATCAACTGCATAGAGAGGGGGAGCATGCTACATGGGCAACAACTTGCCTTCCTTATCATACTGCTCTGGCTTGTGCTATGTTATGCTATGGCATAGAAACCATAGAAACTGCAGCACAGAAACAGGCCTTTTGGCCCTTCTTGGCTGTGCCGAACCATTTTCTGCCTAGTCCCACTGACCTGCACACGGACCATATCCCTCCATACACCTCCCATCCATGTATCTGTCCAATTTATTCTTAAATGTTAAAAAAGAACCCGCATTTACCACCTCGTCTGGCAGCTCATTCCATACTCCCACCACTCTCTGTGAGAAGAAGCCCCCCCTACTGTTCCCTTTAAACTTTCCCCCCCTCACTCTTAACCCATGTCCTCCGGTTTTTTTTCTCTCCTTGCCTCAGTGGAAAAAGCCTGCTTGCATTCACTCTATCTACACCCATCATAATTTTATATACCTCTATCAAATCTCCCCTCAATCTTCTACGCTCCAGGGAATAAAGTCCTAACCTATTCAACCTTTCTCTGTAACTGAGTTTCTCAAGTCCCGGCAACATCCTTGTAAACCTTCTCTGCACTCTTTCAACCTTATTTATATCCTTCCTGTAATTTGGTGACCAAATTGTAGACAGCTGAAACGCAGCCCTCATGTTTGACCCCATCCAGTGGAGGGTCTCATTCTGTGGGAGTCATTCTGGAATCTATGGAATTTTAGAAGATCACAGCCAGTACATTCAACATCTTTAGTCAAAACATTGCACTGCAGATCTACAGGTACTGGGGATTTATTGGTTTTCAATCCCATTTTTAAACTACAAATGTAATACTAATTTACTGGTTATTGGTTATTAATCTAATCTAATCTATTGTATATTCCTTGTTACAAGAACTTTTGCTTTCTTGACTTGTAAACTGCTTTCCAATATCATGATTGTGTGAGACTTGTAAACGTTTCTGGAAGTTTTTGCTCCTTGCTGCCTTTATAGCTGCCTAAATTTATTCTATTTGATCTGCGATCTTTTCTCTCTTCTGTCTTTATTTCTTTTCTTATTATCCTCCTTTTTAATTTTACCCATCTCTTTTTAAAATCCAAGTATCCTGGACTATTCGATGCTTATTTATTGGCCGTTAGTTCATACCCATGCATTTTCTGTGGCTTTTGGCCTTTAGATTTCAGTGTCAAACATGCACAGCATTACAAGCCAGCTTGGTAATCTTGAATGCTTTGCACACAATTCACTTCTGAAATCTGAATAAATTTATGGAGGCAACAAGCTGGTATTTCAAAACTTCCAGCAAGTGTTACTGAAGGTTATCAAGTTCTGTTGTAAGGCTGAAAACCTGAAGCGTGGCTCAGGAATAAAAGAAAATTTGTGTCTTATGAAGTGTTTTTCATGATGTGCAGATATCCCAGAGTATCAGAAAGTGATGTATATTTGAATCATATCCTTGGTGGTATTTAACAAACATTGCAGATAATAGTGCAGAACAAGGCTCCATAAACAATGGTCATCAGTATCTCAAACAAGAGAAAGTCTGCAGATACTGGAAATTCAAGCAACACACACAAAATGCGGGAGGAACTCAGCAGGCCAGGCAGCATCTATGGAAAAAAAAGCACAGTTGATGTTTCGGGCTGAAACCCTTTGGTAGGACTTGAGAAAAAACCTGAGGAGTACATTTGATGGGTGGAGGTAGGGGAGAGAGAACCACCAGGCAATAGGTGAAACTTGGAGGGGGAGGGATGAAGCAAAGTGCTGGGAAGTTGATTGGTGAAAGAGACAGAAGGCCATGGAAGAAAGATGAAAGAGGGGAGGAGCACCAGAGGGAGGTGATGGATGAGCAAGGAGATAACATGAGAGAGGGGAAAAAGGGTTGGGAAATGGTGAAGGGTGGTGGGGGCGGAAGGCATTACTGGAAGTTTGAGAAATTGATGTTCATGCCATCAGGTTGGAGGCTATCCAAATGGAATACACGGTGTTGTTCCTCCAACCTAAGTGCGGCTATCACGACAGTGGAGGAGACCATGGATGGACATAAGAGAATGGGAATGGGAAGCGGAATTAAAATGGGTGGCCATTGGGAGATCCTGCTTGTTCTAGCGCATGGACTGTAGATGCTCAGCGAAGCGATCTCCCAATCTACGTCAGGTCTCACCGATATAGAGGAGGCCACACCAGGAGCACCAAACACGGTATATGACCCCGACAGACTCACAGGTGAAGTGTCGCCTCACCTGGAAGGACTGTTTGGGGCCCTGAATGGTAGCGAGGGAGGAAGTGTAAGGGCATGTGTAGCACTTGTTCTGCTTACAAGGATAAGTGCCAGGAGGGAGATCAGTGGAGAAGGATGAATGGACAAGGGAGTCATGATGGGAGCAATCCCTGCGGAAAGCAGGAAGTGAGGGGGAAGGGAAAAATGTGCTTGGTGGTGGGATCCAGTTGGAGGTGGTGGAAGTTTCAGACAATTACGTGCTGGATGCGGAGATTGGTGGGGTGGTAGGTGATTACAAGAGGAACCCTATCCCTGGTTGGGTGGCGAGAGGATGGGGTGAGAGCAGACGTGCATGAAATGGAAGAGCTGTGATTGAAGGCATTGAGCTTTTCAAGGATTTCAGGTTCCCTGACCCCATCATCTTATTTTTACTATAGATGTCCGGTCCCTATACACCTCCATCTCCCATCAGGAATGCCTCAAAGCTCTTCGTTTCTTTCTGGACACCAGACCCAACCAGTTCCTCTCCACCACCACTCTCTTCCACCTAGTGGAACTTGCCCTCACTCTGAATAATTTCTCATTTGGCTCCTCCCACTTCCTTCAAACAAAAGGGGTAGCCATGGGCACTCGCATGGGTCCTAGCTATGCCTGCCTGTTTGTTGACTACGTGGAACACCTATGTCCCAAGCCTGCATTGGTGACCGTCCTGCACTTTTCCTACACTACATCGACAACTGCATTGGTGCTGCTTCCTGCACCCATGCTGAACTCGTCGATTTCATCCACTTTGCTTTCAGCTTCCACCCTGGCCTCAAATTTATCTGCTGCATTTCTGACACTTCCCTTCCCTTTCTCGATCTCACTGTCTCGATCTCCGGAGAGAACTTATCCATGAAGTCTATTATAAACCAATGGACTCTCACAGCTACCTGGACTATACCTCACCCCACCCTGCTACTTGTAAAAATGCCATCCCCTTCTCTCAGTTCCTCTGTCTCTGCTGCATCTGCTCTCAGGATGAGGCTTTTCATTCTAAAAAACAAAGAGATGTCCTCCTTTTCCTTTCCCCCAGCTTCCATGTCCAGCACATAATTCTTCTGCCACCTCCAACTCGATCCCACCACTAATCAAATCTTTCCCTCTGCCCCCCCACTTTCTGCTTTCCGGAGGGATCGCTCCCTACGTGACTCCCATAGCCATTTGTGCTTCCCCACTGATCTCCCTCTGGCACTTATCCTTGCAAGCAGAACAAGTGCTACACTTCCTCTCTCACTACCATTCAGGGCCCCAAACAGTCCTTCCAGGTGAGGCGACACTTCACCTGTGAGTCTGTTGGGGTCATATACTGTGTTCGGTGCTCCCAGTGTGGCCTCGTGCATATCGGTGAGACCCAGCGTAGATTGGGAGACCGCTTCGCCGAGCATCTACGCTCCACCCGCCAGAACAAGCGGGATCTCTCAGTGTCCACCCATTTTAATTCCACTTCCCATTCCCATTCCAATATGTCCATCCATGGCCTCTTTCACTGTTGCGATAAGGCCACACTTAGGTTGGAAGAACAACATCTTATATTTTGTTTGGGTTGCCTCCAACCTGATGGCATGATTTATCAAGCTTCCAGTAATGCCCCACCCCCTCCCCTTCACCATTTCCCATCCTCTTTTCCCTCTTTCATGTTACCTCCTTGCCCACCCATCGCCTCCCTCTGGTGCTCCCCCCACTTTTATCTTTCTTCCATGGCCTTCTGTCTCTTACACCAATCAACTTCCTAGCTCTTTTCTTCATCCCTCCCCCTCCAAGTTTCACCTATCGCCTGGTGGTTCTCTCTCCCTTCCCCCATCTTTCAAATCTACTCCCTAACTTTTTCTCTCTAGTCCTGCTGAAGGATTTCGGCCTGAAATGTCGACTGTGCTTTTTTCCATAGACGTTGCCCGGCCGGCTGAGTTCCTCCAGCACTTTGTGTGTGTTTCATCAGCTATCTGTTCTGATGAGATGGAGGGTTAAATATTGACCAGAGCACTGTGTAGAACTCCTGCTTGATTCACGGCAATGCAGGACTCACAATTCTCCTGGTGAGCCACGGATACTGTACTTGAAATTCCCAGAGGGCGAAGGCAGGAATCCATGAGAGGCAGAATTGGTGTCTTGAGTGGGCTTCGAGTGAGGGGCATCGATCCTTCCTGTGGTTGGTGGTGCTGGGTAGCTGGGAGCAGGTTGAGTGGTAGGGAGAAGCATGAATGCTGGGCACTGGCAAAGAGGGTGGGTCCTTGGACACAAGTCTCTAACGTAGGTGGTGTAAGCGGACAGATTTAGTCTTGGTGGTGAGTTGGGCCCGTTAGCTCCCTGAGTGAAGGAATATTTTAAAAATATGTAAGATTTAGAGTCTTTTAAGTTGTACAGAATTGAAACAGTTCTTTTGACCCATTATGTTTATGCCAACCATTATGCTTGTCTACACTAACCCACTTGCTTGCAATAATTTCATATCCCCCTCTAGCTTGCTCATTCAAGTACTTGAACAGATGTCTCTTAAATGTTGTTACTATTCCTGCTTCTACCATCACCTCTGGCAGCTTATTCCAGATACCAACTACTCTTTGTGAAAAACTTACCCCTCCAGTTCCCCTTGAAACCACCTCCCTCTCATCTTAAACTTCTGCTCCCTAGTTTTATGGACAATAGACCAAGTATCTATCCATACTGTCTACACCGCTCATAAATTTATATACTCTATCATGTTACTTGCTTCAGAGAAAGCAGATCTAACAAATGCAGTCCCTCCTAATAACTCAAGCCTTCCAATCCAGACAACATTTTTGAATCGTTCTCCATTCTCTGTAGCTTATTCTGGCAACCAGAATGGCACGTAATACTCTATGTGGCGTAAGTAATGTTCTGTATAATTGAAACTTGACATCCCAACTCTTGTACTTGATGGCTTACCTGACGAAGGCCATATGTCATCTTCGCTACCCTGCCTACCTGTGTTGCTACACTTGTGGATTTATTTACATGCAACTTCAGGTCTCTCCATCCAACAACACTCTTCAAGGCTCTGCCATTCACTGTGTAAGTCCAGTCCTGGTTTAACTTCCCAAATTGCATCACTTTGCACTTGTCTGGGTTAAATTCCTTCTGCTATTCGTTGGCCCATTTCCCTGTTGCTCAGTACCCTGTTGTAGCCTTGGACAACCTTCTTCACTGTCCACTATCCAACACCAATATTGCTGTCACTGCAAATATGCTAATTATGCCACCTACATTCTCATCCAGATTATTAATATACCTCACCAATAACAGAGGAGCCAGCACTGATCTCTGCAACACCCCGCTGGTCACGAGCCTCTTACTGAAAAACTACCTCTCTTACGACCCTCTATGTTCTACCACCAAACAGATTTTGTATCTATTGACAAGCTCATCTGGATCCCATGTGTTCCATCGAAGGCATTGCTAAAGGCCATGTAGGTAACATCTACTCCCCTGCCCTCACCACTGCTTCAAATTTCTCTGGGAAAAAAAAAGGGAAATTGTCAAAAGAGAAAGCTTAGTAGCTGAGCATTTTGCACTCCTATGGCAAATACTATTGGGAGAGTTCTAAGATAAAGATAATGCTGAGTATTTGGATTCAAAATAACACAAGCTGGAGCTTGATACCCTTTAATAGGATTATAGTGGATGTTAGTTACTCACCAAAGCTGGTATTATGGAATACAAAAATGAACATGTCAAGATTATCATGATAGCAGATTTTCAGTGCATTTGCAAGTGGCTTTCTTGGTAATTCTGAATGCTTTTATTTTCTTCCAGAGTTGGACAAGTAGTGAACATCAAAGCAAAAGTGAATCGTGCATTTACCACAAGTCTGGAGGTCGGAACTTACTTTAGATTTGTATGAAGGATTTCACTAATCCAGTCGAGTGACAATTAAATCCAATTAAGATAGGGTTTTTTTCCCAATCTGTTTTTCTCGTACGTATATGCCTTTGGGATGTTTAACTTATCCTAGAATACAGCTCTACCATAACCTTCAGTTTGCTGACATCATACGGAAATACAGTGTTGTGGCTCAGTGTATCTACAATTTTAGATCAGAATTTATAACAATGATTGATTTGTGCCAGTTCTGAAAGCTATATAGAGCTAACATTGGTGTTCCTCGGCCATAGCTGCCGGACCATTCTCTCCGAACCGTGCATTTGACGTTAAAAGCATTGTTGGAAATCATTGGGTTGTAGTTGTTCTGCTGGGAGATGCTTTACAGTTAGATTAATTTAGAAAATAATTCTTTATCCAGGTTGGAATTAATATTATTTGTGAAGATCCGTTGAGTGGAAAGCAGTGGAAAGTGTGCAATGCATTTGCTACCTTCGTAGCCAAGGGAGAAGGTCCTGGAAAGGTAGGAATATGATCTTAGAGTGGTAACTAAAGATCTGAAGGTTGTCCTTTATCTAATATGTATGCACTCTGATTTTGTATTAATTTGCCATATGTATTCCTCTTTAGTTGTTAAACGCCCAGGGAAGCTTAATGATATTTTAACTGCATGTGCAAATCAACAACAAAATCAAGAATTAGCCTTTCATAAAAAAGCAGAAGTTTTTGTGAGTAGGAAGTATGTATTATTTTTCAGATGGATTGAGGATAATTTTAACCAAACTTGCTTAGTAAGAAACCTGTGGAATACTGGTTTATAGCTGCACTAAATACAGAAAAATACTATTTTAGCAGCTTATTGATCCTAATCTGATGTAGGGTCTCAGCCTGAAATGTAGACTGTTTATTCGTTTCCATAGATGCTGCCTGACCTGCTGAGTTCCTCCAGCATTTTGTGCCTGTTGCTCTGGACTTCTAGAATCTCTTGTGTTATTGACAGGTAAATTAGGTTAAAGATGCCTATCCTGTCACTCTGAATACATCTGTGCAATGTAAATCAGAAACATTCAGACCAGGATTTGATTCACTAACACAAGAAATTGTGCAGTTGCCGGAAATCCAAAGCAAGACACACAAAATGCTGGAATGAACAAAGATGCAACATTTCGGGCTGAGACCGTTCTTCAGGACTGGAAAGGAAAGGGGGGAAGGCACCAGAATAAAAAGGTGGGGGAGGGGAAGGAAGATAGCCGGAAGGTGATAGGTGAATGAAGGAGGGTAAGAAAGGTAAAGGGCGAGAGAAGAAAAAATCTGATAGGAGAGGAGAGTGGACCATTGGAGAAAGGGAAGGAGGAGGGGACCCAGGGGTAAGCAATAGGCTGGTGAGAAGAGGCAAGAGGCCAGAGTGGGGATTAGAAGAAGAGGAGGGAGGGGGAGGGATTTTTTTTTCACCAGTGAGGTCCTTCCAGGTGAGGCAACGCTTCACCTGTGAATCTGCTGTTGTTGTCTATTGTATAATGCAGCCTCCAACGCATTGGTGAGACCTGCTGCAAATTGGGCGACCGCTTCATCAAGCACCTGTGCTTCATCTGCCAAAAGCAGAACTTCCCGGTGGCCAAACACCTTAATTCCGATTTGCATTCTTGTTCTGACATGTCAGTCCATGACCTTCTCTTGTGATGCAATGAGGCCACCCTCAGGATGGAGGAGCATCACTTCATATTCCATCTAGATAGCCTGCAACTGGGTTGCATGAATATCAGTTTCTCCTTCCAGTCATGTAATTTTCCCTCCCCCTACCCTCATCTTCTATTCCCCACTCTGGTCTCTTACTTCTTCTTACCTGCCTGTTGCCTCCCTCTGGGTTCCCTCCTCCTTCCCTTTCTCCTATGGTCCACTCTCCTCTCCTATCAAATTCCTTCCTCTCCAGCCCTTTTCTTTTCCTACCCACCTGGCTTCACCTATCACCTTCCAGCTATCCTCCTTCCCCTCCACCTAGCTTTTTATTCTGGTGTCTTCTCCCTTCCCTTCCAATCCTGAAGAAGGGTCTCGGCCCGAGACATAGCATGTTTACTCTTTTCCATAGATGCTGCCTGATCTGCTGAGTTCCTCCAGCATTTTATGTGTGTTGCTTTGATTAATGCAAAATTAAATCTCCTGAGAAAAATGTCAATGGTAAAATAGTTAATTACCGTGAAACGCTCAGCAGCATCACTTTTCCAAGCTAATAAAATAAATATGTTGTTAATAAATGAAAGAAATTGGAGGGAGGGGCAAAGTGGTTCTTTTTGGTAACTCTTTCAATAGGGCAATGAATTCAGTTCTCAAGATATAACAATATTGGTAGCAATTCCTTGTTTAATGCAGATTGCTTGACATTGATTTTTTAAAAATATTTCACCGATACACTTACCCTTTCAATGCTGCCTTGCCACAATTGCCATCCTCAGCAGTTTGTGACTTTAGATGTACATGGATGCTGTTTCGTGAAGCAGGTTTCCTCCTTGGTCTCAATGTGACTCAGTCTGCTGGTCATTCAGACTTAAAAACTAAAAGCTTATATGACAATGTAAAGAATGAATAGGGTAAGAGTTCTTCGGTTTAGTTGTGCTTTATTTACATGTTCTACAATTTATGGATTCTCTGAACATCAAAGTATCTAGTGAGGTGACATTGCAGTGGTTGGAAAATTGCACACTTGTTTAAGAATGTAGAATAAAGTGGTTCCTTAGTGAAACAGCTCTGTAGGGAAGTGGTGATACCACACTTGGAGAACTTGTTCAGTTTTTGAGTATGGAAATGGGCCCTTTGACTGACCTGACTCAATACCATCAATCACCCACTTACACTAATCTCATAGTTTGTTCTCCCCACATGGTTTGTTCTCCCCACATTCTCATGAACCCCACCTCCTCCAGATTTAATAGTCATCTACTCACGAGTGGCAATTTACAGTGATCAATTAACTTACCAACTCTTCCCACCATTGGGATAGGAGATAAACTGCCTGATCACAGGGGAAAGGTGTGGACTCTTGTAACACTGCAGGACGATACTGAACTGGGCCTCTGGAGCTGAGAAGCAGCAGCCATTTTGTTGTCCTGTCTATGTAGAGTATTTGCCTCTGTTAGGGAAGGAAGGAAGTGGAAGCCATTCAGAGAAGGTTTGTTGGACTAATATTGAGAATGGAAGGATAGTCTTATGAAGAAAGGTCAAGTAGGCTAGGCTTGTGTCTGCTGGAGTTAAGAAGCATGAGAGGTGATTTGATTGAAACATTAAAAACTAAAATGGGGAAGAGAAATCTTGACGATGCAGATGCAGAGACATTATTTAAGAAAACAGGTTTGCTAATTAGGAATGGAAGTGATGTGAATTGCCATGTTTATAGGGACTTTACGGATGATATTAAAATAGATTGTGTTGCGAGATAGTGTAGTGGGTTATGAAAAATTACAGATGGGCTTGATCTGCTGGTATGTGGGTTGTGGATTAGCCAATGGCTTTCAGTCCAGTTAATGTGAGGTATTGCATTTTTGGAAATCAGACCAGATTGAATGCTGTGAGGTGTGTTATGGAACAGAGGGATGTCATAGTAAAAGTGCAAGGTTTGCTGAAAATGGCACGGCAGGCTGACAAGTTGAAGAAGGCAGGTTTGGGCACGCTGGCCTTCATCAGTCAGGGCATTGAGTATAGGATTTGGGAAGTTATGTTGCAGCACTGCAGACATTTTTGAGTTCGCACTTGGAGGATTGTGTACAGTTTTGGTCATCGTGTCAGAGGAAAGGTGTTATTAAAATATAAAGAGTGCAGAAACAGGCTTACCAGCATAGTAATCTTATCCTTGCAGGTGGAACAAGTGCCTAACCTGCCCCTACACCTCCTCCCTCACTACAATTCAGAGCCCCAGACAGTCCTTCCAGGTGAGGCAACACTTCACCTGTGAGTCTGTTGGGGTCATTTACTGTGTTCGGTGCTCCCGGAGTGGCCTCCTGTATATCATAGAAACATAGAAAACCTACAGCACAATACAGGCCCTTCGGCCCACGATGCTGTGCCAAACATGTCCTTACCTTAGAAATTATCTATTTTACCCCTCTATTTTCCTAAACTCCATGTATCTATCCAGGAGTCTCTTAAAAGACCCTGTAGAATCTGCCTCCACAACTGTTGCCAGCAGCCCATTCCACGCACTCATCACTCTGCGTAAAAAAAACTTACTCCTGACATCTCCTCTGTACCTACTCCCAAGCAGCTTTCCTCTGACAGGATGACCAAAACTGTACACAATCCTCTTAAGTGCGAACTCAAAAATGTCTGCAGTGCTGCAACATAACTTCCCAAATCCTATACTCAATGCCTTGACTGATGAAGGCCAGTGTGCCCAAACCTGCCTTCTTCAACTTGTCAGCCTGTCATGCCATTTTCAGCAAACCTTGCACTTTCACTATGACATCCCTCTGTTCCATAACACACCTCAGAGTATTCACTCTGGTCTGATTTCCAAAAAGACCAAACCATGCCCTCTCATACTAGCCATTTCAGCCCTGTAAAAAAGCCTCTGACTATCCACACGATCAATGCCTCTCATCATCTTATACAGCTCTATCAGGTCACCTCTCATCTTCTGTCGCTCCAAGGAGAAAGGGCTGAGTTCACTCAACTTATTCTCATCAGACATGCCCCCCAATCTGGGCAACATCCTTGTAAATCTCCTCTGCACCCTTTCTCTGGTTTCCACACCTTTCCTGTAGTGAGGCGACCAGAACTGAGCACAGTACTCCAAGTGGGGTCTAACCAGGGTCCCATATGACTGCAATATTACCTCTCGGCTCCTAATCCCACGATTGATGAAATCAAATGCACCGTTTGCCGCCTTAACCACGCAGTCAACCTGCGCAGCAGTTTTGAGTGTCCTATGGATTCAGACCCCAGGATCCCTCTGATCCTCCACACTGCCAAGAGTCTTACCATTAATACTATATTCTGCCATCATATTTGACCTACCAAAATGAACCACCTTACACTTATCTGGGCTGAACTCCATCTGCCACTTCTCAGTCCAGTTTTGCATCCTATCAATGTCCTGCTGTAACCTCTGACAGCCCTCCACACTATCCACTACACCCCCAACCTTTGTGTCATTAGCAGATTTACTAACCCATCCCTCCACTTCCTCATCCAGGTCATTTGTAAAAATCACGAAGAGTAGGGGTCCCAGAACAGATCCCTGAGGCACACCACTGGTCACTGAACTCCATGCAGAATATGACCTGTCTACAACCACTCTTTGCCTTCTGTGGGCAAGCCAATTCTGGATCCACAAAGCAATGTCCCCTTGCATCCCATGCCTCCTTACTTTCTCAATAAGCCTTGCATGGGGTGTTTTATCAAATACCTTGCTGAAATCCATATACACTACATCTACTACTCCTCCTTCATCAATGTGTTTAGTCACATCCTCAAAAAATTCAATCAGGCTTGTAAGGCACGACCTGCCTTTGACAAAGCCATGCTGACTATTCCTAATCATATTATGCCTCTCTAAATGTTCATAAATCCTGTCTGTCAGGATCTTTTCCATCAACTTACCCGCCACTGAAGTAAGACTCACTGGTTATAATTTCCTGGGCTACCTCTACTCCCTTTCTTGAATAAAGGAACAACATCCGCAACCCTCCAATCCTCCAGAACCTGTCCCGTCCCCATTGATGATGCAAAGATCATCCCCAGAGGCTCAGCAATTTCCTCCCTCGCATCTCACTGTAGCCTGGGGTACATCCCGTCCGGTCCCGGTGACTTATCCAACTTGATGCTTTCCAGAAGCTCCAGCACATCCTCTTCCTTAATATCTATATGTTCAAGCTTTTCAGTCCACTGTAAGTCATCCCTACAATCACCAAGATCCTTTTCCATAGTGAATACTGAAGCAAAGTACTCATCAAGTGCCTCTGCTATCCCCTCCAGTTCCATACACACTTTTCCACTGTCACCGATTGATTGGTCCGATTCTGTCACGTCTTATCCTCTTGCTCTTTACATACTTGTAGAATGCCTTGGAGTTTTCCTTAATCCTGTCCGCCAAGGCCTTCTCATAGCCCCTTCTGGCTCTCCTAATTTCATTCTTAAGCTCTTCCTGCTAGCCTTATAATCTTCTAGATCTCTATTATTACTTAGTTTTTGAACCTTCTGTAAGCTTTTCTTTACTTCTTGACTAGATTTACAACAGCCTTTGTACACCATGGTTCCTGTACCCTACCATCCTTTCCCTGTCTCATTGGAACGTACCTATGTAGAACTCCACGCAAATATCCCCTGAACATTTGCCACATTTCTTCTGTACGTTTCCCTGAGAACATCTGTTCCCAATTTATGTTTCCAAGTTCCTGCCTGATAGCCTCATATTTCCCCTTACTCCAATTAAATGTTTTCCTAACTTGTCTGTTCCTATCCTTCTCCAATGCTATGATAAAGGAGATAGAATTATGATCATTATCTCCAAACTGCTCTCCCACTGAAGGATCTGACACCTGACCAGGTTCATTTCCCAATACCAGATCAAGTACAGCCTCTCCTCTTGTAAGCTTATCTACATACCTATTGTGTCAAGAAACCTTCCTGAACACACCTAACAAGCTCCACCCCATCTAAACCCTCGATCTAGGGACATGCCAGTCGATATTTGGGAAATTAAAATCTCTCACCAAGCCAACCCTGTTATTATTACACTTTTCCAGGATCTGTCTCCCTGTCTGCTCCTCAATGTCCCTGTTACTATTGGGTGGTCTATATAAAAAAAACACCTGGTAGAGTTATTGACCTCTTCCTGTTCCTAACTTCCACCCATAGAGACTCCGTAGACAATCCCTCCATGACTTCCTCCTTTTCTGCAGCCGTGACACTATCTCTGATCAACAGTGTCACGCCCCCACCTCTTTTGCCTCCCTTTCGGAAACACCTAAAGCCTGGCACTTGAAGTAACCATTCCTGCCCCTGAGCCATCCAAGTTTCTGTAATGGCCTCAACATCATAGCTCCAAGTACTGATCCACTCTTTAAGCTCATCCGCTGTGTTCAAAATACTCCTTGCATTAAAATAGATGCATCTCAAACCATCGGTCTAAGTGTGGCCCTTTCCTAAGGCCACACTTGGGTTGGAGGAACAACACCTTGTACTGTATTCTGTTTGGGTAGCCTCCAACCTGATGGCGTGAAGATCGATTTCTCAAACTTCCAGTAATGCCTCTCCCCCCACTCACCTTCACCATTTCCCATCTCCTTGTCCCTCTCTCATGTTATCTCCTTGCCTGCCCATCGCCTCCCTCTAGTGCTCCTCCTCCCCCCCCCTTCTTTCTCCCATGGCCTTCTGTCTCTTTCACCAATCAACTTCCTAGCTCTTTGCTTCATCCCTCCCCCTCCAAGTTTCGCCTGTTGCCTGGTGTTGCTGGCAAGCAACACAGTCAACGTGGACAAGTTGAGCCAAAGACTCTGTTTCCATGTTGCAGCAGTCTGCGGTTGTATCAGTTAATCGTAATTTGTTCAAATAGACCGTCAAAGTTGACTCTTTTGTTCTTTTTAGCTGCTTTGTTGATGTCTGGAGACTAGAATAATGCTCTTATAATTGCAAGGTTGTGAAGTGTGTTGCAGGATACTAAGGGTCTGGGCTTGAAATATGACATGAGCTGCAGTGATTGTCCAGAGTTTTCTAGACAGTGGAAGTGTTTGAACATGCTAATATTCTGCCATGTCCTGTGACAGTCTGGCTCTCATTATATGTAGAGTAGAAGTTTATAGCCACACCTGCTGACAGTGAAGTCCTTGCTTCAGCCTGAGGTTGTGTTTGCAATGTATTAGGTGGCAGATCTCAGTAAGGATACCTTCATTGAAATGCAAGTTGTTTTTGTTTGCTTAGGCAGGAGACCTGATGCCTCCCAGTCTGGGTGGATCCAATTTTATACCAAGATTCCTCATCCTCTGTTTCTTCACACATCCTTGTCCTGCTCCAGGTGCCTCCTGCCAGTCCTTTTATTCATGTTGTAGATCAAATGTGATATTTGTGGTATAGCACACAAGTATTACCTCCCAGCTTTGCACTTCAACCTTCCTCCCCCATCCACCTACCTTCTCCCTCACCTGCCTTCACCCATCACCTGCCAGCGTGAACTCCTTCCCCTCCCCTCCTCCCCCCACCTTCTTATCCTGGCTTCCTCCCCCCTTCCTTGCCAGTCATGATGAAGGGTCTCGGCCAGAAACGCGACTGTTTATTTCTTTCCCTAGATGCTGCCTGACCTGCTGAGTTCTTCCAGCATTCTGTGTGCGTTACCCTGATATTTATGGTGCACCTTCTTAAGAAACTAATTTGCACATAGAGTCAGATTACTTCACCATAAGCATACCACTTTCCATAAAATTTAAATATTTGAATGCGGTCTGAGCACACTAGTCATTGCAACAGACAGTAGAATGCTATCAACAACAAGGTCCTTTTACGATTCCTTTAAACTGCATTTGTTGGCTGAGTCCTACTTGATGCCAAATGTATGTGATTGAGAAGGTTGGTCTGTTTAGCTACAAAATGTGAACGATTGCTTCATATTTGTTTAATTTTAAATTTGTGTTGCATTACTGATAATCAAAATCCACCTTGCAGCGTGCATCAGTGTTCTTGCCAAGGTGGCATCTGGCACAAACTGCACATGTGAGATGAAATGCAGAAGCAGCAGGCTGCGTGGAGCCCAGTTTTATACTCCTCCAAACCGTCTGTTAATACTTAACTAATTCCAAATCCTGTACATCAAATAATATTCATTAAAAAATCAATTGCTTTAACAAAGAGTTGAATTAAGTGTCAGTGCTTTATTTTTTTTAATAAAACAGTTAATTTTCATGTGCCGGATATACGAGAGTGTATTTATATACTGTGTATATCTGAATATGCAGATGTTTTTATTTGGGAATGATGTCAGAATTTTTGGGTATAACTTTGTCAGAGGAAGCAGTATCTTCTTTCACTGAATTCTCTATTTTGTAGAACTAATTGCTCTTCAGGTGATCTTCCTGCTCAAAGTCAGGTTAGGATATTTGCAGCTTGCATTTACTGTACATAGAGAGTTTAATGAAACAAAATGTTCCAACTTCTTTCAGGAGCATTATCAAACATCTCTAAAACTTAAAAGTTAGACCAGGTAAGTGTGGCAAATGCCCATACCTAAAGGACATGAATGAATTAGCTGAATGTTCTAATGTACGATTCACCAATTTAAAAGAAAGCTATGAATGGTATGAATATTGGTTCATTATTAGAAAATGAATCATTGCGAGTAGCGGTGTAAACTCTGAATTAGGTTGATTGCAGTCCAGCTATAAATACCAAATAAATCTGCAGCATCTGCTCTCATGGTGAGTTTCCAGTGTGACAACAATGGCTAAGTTAATATACCAGACTGGTGTAAAACATACCTGACTCTCACAGAGTTATCAAATCGTACAGCACAGAAATGGGTTCTTCAGCCCAACTGGCCCCTGCTGATCAAGATCCCCATTTAAGCCAGTCCCATATTCCAAATCTTTCCTATCTCTGTACCTGTCCAAGTACCTTTTAAATGTTGGTATTGCACCTGCCTGAAACACTTCCTTTGGCAGCTCATTCCATGTATTGACCTCTCTTTGAGTGAAAAAGTTGCCCCTAAGTTCCCTATGAAATCTCTTTCCTCTCACCTTAAGTCTATGTTGCCTAGTTCTTGATTCCCCAGTCCTGGGGGAGAAAGGCTGAGTCCCCTTATCCTATCTATGCTCCTTATAATTTTATACATCTCTTTAAGTTCACTCTGCTGCAATGATAAATATCCCAACTTGCTCAACCTCTGTAACTATGCAGGGGAAGATTCAGTTCCTCGATTCCCTGCAACATCCTTGTAAATGTTCTCTGCACACTTTCCAGCTTAATAGCATCTTTCCTATAGTAGGGGGACCAAAACTGAACACAATATTCAAAATATGGCTTCACCAACATCTTGTACAACTGTAACATAACATCCAAACTTCTTAACTCAGATCCTTGTTTTACAAAAGCTGCCTCCTTTCACCCTATCCGCCTGCAATGCCACTTGAAGTGAACCATGTGCTCGTGCTTCACTTTTTCACACGCATCTCAGCGCTCTGCCACTCCTTGGCCCGTTTGCCCTCAAGGTCTCTCTAAAACCTGAAAACCATTTTCACTCTGAAGGATGCCGCCTATTTTAGTAAATTTGACATCTGCAAATTTACTACTTGTGTTATTCATGAGTTATGGAGCTTTCTGTCAAACAAAAGCCAGTCTTCAAAAAGAATCCTGTTCACTATTTAACTTTCACCAACTGATAATAAACCAGTCATCCGGTGGCGGAGATTTTGTTTTTGTACCACTGTATCTGTGCAGGGAGAGACAATAGATGAATATTCATGTTAATTGGCTCACACTGATGAGAGGGGAGGCATTAAAGTCATATCTGTTATGTATTCATGTATACTTTGGCCCTTGCAGGTTGCTGTCAAACTTCCCTGTGTGTTACATACTGAACATAATGTGAGAGGGCATTATTTACAAGTAAAATAAACAGCTGCACATTTTTCCTCACCTCTCCGTGTCTGGTGAGTTTTATTCACGGCCGCCCGGATTCCCAGTATCACAAATGTGATGAGGTGACAAATCCTCATGTGGTATTTATAGTTTTGTTCTCTTCGGCGAGAAACGTCTGTGTGCATTACTGGCAGAGTACCGCCGTGTAATGTGGGTGAGCGACGTGGAAATGGCTGCAGGGACTGAGGGAGTGTGCTGAGTGAAGAATCTGAGGGGAGAGAATGAGAACAGGACAATTAAATAAAACAAATCAGAGAAGGAGAGAGAGAGAGAGAGAGACGGGTGAGACTTGTTAACCTTTCTGGAACATGATTATGTTTGCAAAAGGCAACAGTGTTTGGGTGTTTGGAAGGATGTGGCTGTATGATGAAGCAACAGAACAATGGAGTTCATTTACTGAAAGGGTTGATTATTTTGCACTGGCAAATCAAATTTCAGATGATATTTGTGTTTCAACTTTTCTTCCTGTAATAGGAGCTAAAAACTCAGTCTAGTGCAACCAGGTAGGCCTGAGTGACTCTCACTCTGTGGTTGGAGAAGCTTTGCATGTTTTACCTGTTTCAGAACATAAAGACGGCTACTGGGTGACCCCATGGTTGGATGGGGCTGCAGTGAGGACACAGGTGGACACACACTGCTGTCTGAGCCAGTTTACAAGGGGAAATTACCACATCTCAGAAGGGGCAAGGTTGACTGTAAAGACATACACTGGTGAGGTTGTTCCAGTGAGGGGAGTAGGACATGTTACGGTGGAGATTAACTTCTGTTGTACATTGTTAAAGGAAATTATCCAGCCCTTCTAGGCCACTCGTGCTTAGAGTAGCTCAAAGTCAACTGGCACAAAGTGCACTTGATCGTTGAGAGCACTGGAATACAAGAGGTATTGAAGAAATACACAGAAGTATTCAGTGGAGAACTGGGCAGTATGAAAAGAATCACTGTTAAACTGGCTTGTATGTCTGACACAACAATCAAATGTCTGAAGGCAAGACCGTTCCATTCACCTTCAAGACTTGTTCTAAGGTATTGGAACCAGTGTATGTAAGTAAATGGGCTACTCCGGTGGTTCCTGTTCTAAAAAGGGATGGGTCTTTGAGGCTTTGTGCAGATGTCAAGGTAACTATTAACCTGGTTCTTATGGCTGAACAACACCCTCTTCCCCTCTTTGATGACCCTTTTTACATTATTGGCCAGAGGACAGACATTGAGGAAGATTGCCTTGTGACAAGCATACTTGCAGGTGCATATGGAGCCAGAGTCACAGGAACTGTTGATTATAGTGACCCACAAGAGATGTTCAGATAGTGAAGGCTTCCAATTGACATCACTTCAGCTTTTTCAATGAGCAGTGAACCAGATTCTGAACAGGTTGACAGGGTGCAATGCTCTTTGATCGACTTACTCATTACTGGGAAGAATGAGCATGAGCATGTACAAAACTCAAGGAGACTCTCGGAATATGGGCCACGGATCCATAAGTATGGTTATTTGTTCTTTTGAACTTTGATTGAATATATGGGCCATGTGATCAACAACTCAGGGCTTCAGAAGGCATAAGTCAAAGGTGAAGGCAACTATAGAGGCTCCATCACCACTGAATATAAGTCAATTAACATCTTTCTTCGGACTACTAACATACTACCCAAAGTTTATTCCTAACTTAGCAAGCATGCTGAACCCATTTCATGAACTTTTAAATAAATTAAAAGCTATGAAGAGACTTTTAAAAAGGACAAAACAACATTGTCACATTGTGACAAAGCACTCACACATTTCAACCCGTCATTGCCCATACCGTTGGCCTGTGATGCATCAATCCTATGGTGGGGGAACTGTTATCCCACACATCATACCACCGGGTGAAGTACGTCCAGTTGCTTTCGCATTAAGGACATTAAGCAAAGCAGAAAGCCACAATGCCCAGATTGGGTAGGAAGCACTTGCAATTGTTTTTGGAGTTAATAAATTCTATCAATTCTTCTTTGATCAATGATTTACACTACTGACAGCTTATTGCCCCTTGTCGTCAATTTCCAGTTCACATGCGAGCATTTCTTTCCTGACTGCTGGTCGGAAGCAACGTTGAGCTCTGTTATGATCTGCACATCAGTATGATATAAAGCACACGAGGTCTGAGCACCACTTGAATGCTGATGGACTATCCAGACTTCCCTTGACCGTTACAGCTCTAGAGCCATCACCGAAAGAGACCTCTTACTTCAAGGAAGTACCTACAGCGCTGATAACTGTGGTGGAGGTCCAGAGCACACATGTACTGACACTGTTCTATCTAAAGCAATGGACGTGGTAACTCACGAATGAAAAGAAGAACCAATCATAGGATTGAAACATTATCAGGCTCGATGGGAGGTGCTCACAGTCTAAGCACGTTTACTATGGGGATACCGTGTTGTCATTCCTCCACCATTAAGAAAGCAAGTGCTTGCGTAGAACATGCAGGACTCTGTGGCGTAGTCTGCATGAAAGAAATCACATGTATTTACTTTTGGACCTGGACTGAATGTAACCATTGAAGAGAAGGCCAAAGCATGCCCACGTTGCCAGTGACTTACTCCTTTGCATCCATGAGAGTGGCCCAAAGAACCACAGCAGAGGATGCACACAGATTTTGCAGGACCTGTGGAAGGCCACATGCTCTTGGTCATAATGGATGCACAAGCAAGTGGCCTGAGATTGCCATCATGAAGAGCCCTACGTCTGAAAAATGCATTGAGGAGCTCTGTTCCATTTTTGGCCGTTTTAGGCTTCCTCAACAGCTTGAGTGATAATGGCCCACAACTCCTTTCTGAAGAGTTCAAGGCATGTAAGTCAGCACCATATCACCCAGCCACTAATGGCCTTGCTGAATGATTCATACAAACAATGAAAGAAGCCCTCAAGAATTAATTGGAAAGTGGATCCCTCAACCAGTGTCTTAGCACTTTCTTGCTGATATTCTGCAACACACCTCACACCACCACCAAAATGGCTTCAGCCACTGCACTGATGAAAAGACAGCTTTGCATCCGGCTTGACTGATTAGACCCCCAAACACAAAACGGATTGTACTGAATGAACAGGAAACCCAAGCAGAGAGATGTGCAACAGCGAAGTATAGAAATTTCTAGCAAGAGAGAAGGTACTTGCCCAGAACAATGACTCGGGAACAAAGTGGATACCTATAATGGTGGTGATACAAGCTGGTCTTGTGTTGTCCACAGTGCAAACTGATAACCACAACATCGGGAGAAGGCGTGTTGATCAGCTGTTACCCATTTCTGAGGCTACTGAAAACCAACACAAACTGACCAGTCCAGATCCAGATCCAGATATAAAAATGGGACAGGATTCTGAGAAAATGATTGCAGAACTTCCATTGAGACCAAATGACACAGCCAGTGCTTCACCATCACCTGTGCTTTCTAAGGTGTCCCCTACTGACAATTCAGTACCCAAGATCTCTACTCACACCACCAAGAGATAAAATGACTTTGGCAACATTCCCAGGTTGTCTGTAGTTTAGTGACCAACCCTCAACACATGGGGCATAATAATGCTCAGGTTTATGTCTGGGAATAGAGGCAGTCTACTCTCTTTTGCAAGTTCAGAAAAAAGTGTTTTTGGTTGTTGGCTGAATGTGATGATTACTCCATTAAATGTTAATAGTTCAACAGCTTGTCTGTGTGTGGGAAAGTGGAGGGATATGTTGTGTATTCATGTATATTTTGACATTTATGGGTAGATGTCAAGCTTCCCTTTGTTTTATGTACTGAATGTAATGTGAGAGGGCATTCCGGGTAGATGACTTACAAGCAAAATAAACAGCTGTACATTTGTTCCTCACCTCTCCGTCTCTCGTGTCTGTTATTCACAGCCACCCTGTTTCCCAATACCCCAAACATAACAATATTCCTGCACTTAGTATACAGTTCAGGACATGACTGTTTTGTTACTTAACATTCTGGCTATTTGGGGAGCTGTCCCTCAACTCCGTAACAAAAAAGTTATATTTTGGGGGGTCTTGGTGTTTTTGTGCCAGGAATTCCTTTACCACCTCTTTGCAAAGAGACTCTGCCAGCTGGGATACCCTTCCACTGTAAGTGTGCAATTCTGTAGAAATAAGCAAGTATCGTCATTGGAACCAGGTAATAACTTATTCCAGTTTTTGTATTTAAAAAGTATAAAACATTATTATACTGTTGATTGTGGGGAGAGGAGAAACATTCTCCAGAAGACCTGCTTGTGATTAATAAAGATCTTTTATATCTACCAGCTTCCAAATTCCAGTGACTCAGTCACAGTCAAAGCATACTGTACTCTTGTGTCCAGAATTTTGAATATTTTACCATTGCTTTTGCCTCTGCTGGCACCAACGCAGATTTATCACAAAAATGTGCTTGATTAATAACCTTTATAGGACAACTGTTTCCCTTTCTACTTCCATGTGTCAGAGGCAGTTTATTTTTCCCCTCTGTGATAAACATCTGCATTTCTCGTGCCAGTGTGGTGGAGGCCAGTAATTTGGTTGTGTGATGACCCAGGGTAACATCTGCTTCTCCCAGTCCTGCTTGTCCTGGAGTCGGGTAATTCCTATAAATGTTGATGCTTTGCTGCTTTTAAAGGAAATTTTTGTTTTAGCCACTCTTCCCTCATTTTTTTTTCTCATTCTGTTGATTTTTCTTCCCCCATTCCTGTTTATCAACATGATTAAATATTTCTTTAAATACATTAGGGTTCCAAGGAACAAAAACAGCCATCTTTCATGTCGAATCAACCCATGACTGTATTGATTAGATCATTAACCCATACAGTCCTGATCTTAACTGTATTTTGTCAGACCTGGATTGAGCCAGTCGAATCATAGAATACTGTTCAATAGCATGATCCGGCCATGACCTCTGTTATAATCTTCCACGCTTCCTTTCTTACTAGCTTTGAATTTAGAGGTTTCATGTTTGGTCCCAGTAACACATTTAACAATTTATCTGGACTAAGTTCAGGAAAGGACAATAAAATTTCCTCGGCTCTTTATGAATATCTGATTTCCTGCTCTCATCAGGTGCAGCTGAAGTCCATTGTTCCGAGAACACCTGAGGAGAAGATTGAGTACAGTATTGCTGTTGAACGTCGCCGAATGAGGCTGCTCCATTTGGAAACCATCAAAGATCTGGTCTCCTCGAGCACAATTCAAAAAGGTAATTGGTTTACTCAATTCTCCATCTTTCCACCAAGAAACTAATGCACATTTGCAATACCAAACTTTTCGGCCATATGAGCAACTTTATTATGCTCATCTATCTGGTATTTTTGAGACTCCTAACTATCTCCTTGATCTCTGCAATGAGATGTTAGGAATGATGCCCTGAGATATGTTTTGCTTCAGGTCTGGTAGTCTTTTCATTGTATCAGGAATTTGACATGCAAATATTTATGATACGATACCTCAATACATTTTTTTTCAAGAAGTTCAAGCAACCACCCAAGTCAAATTTGAGCCTGCAGAATTACTGACGTCTTTGGCTACATCTTATTATGTTTTGTAATGTAGAAAGAATTGTTTAAAATTTTTAATTGCTGGACTAAAGAAGAAATCCAAGAATGTAACAAAGCTATCCGGCAATAACATCTCATAACAGGTAGGTGAGAGAAAGTTGTAATGATGTTGTTGATAATCACATATTCATATTCCTATGACTTTTGTCCCTGATTCTTAATTCTTTCATTTAATAATACAGTGAAGATATGTCAGTACGCCTATAAATCAACATCTGTATTCAGAGTAACTGTGACAAGGAGTGAATTTGCAGCGTGCATATATTTAAAACATAGAGTACAAAGTAGTGTCACACAAATGTGGTACTGTAGGAAAGGAAGATTTGAACACTGCAGCATATTAGTGTTTCAAAGCTTTTTATCCTATATTTGCAAATTCAATAGTTTTTTGCTTCATCGAAGGCTCATGCAAGTCTGTAAGTTGCAATGCAGGATCGATTGAAGCTGAGATCTTGCTCAAATGTGGAACGTATTTCCCAAACCAGAGCCAGACTTTGAAGAGTCCCAGCATGTTGTGCCAGCAGAGAAGACCAGGGTTGAGACCGTTGAGCTTGTCTTACCACCTCATGCGAATCATCAGCGTAACACTTTTGGAGGGCAGATCATGGCTTGGATGGAGAGTGCGGCTACAATTTCTGCAAGGTCAGATGTTTTGTAGATCTGCTTACTCTTTTGTCTTTAATATATTGTTTCAAAGTGTTTCAACGAAACCAAATTTCCCTCGGGATTAATAAGGTATATCTATCTATCTACCTATGTGTTCTGGTTCCAATGTATCATCTATGCTGTCAGACTTGGGGCATGCAAAAACAAATAGAGTGCCTTTTCCCATAAGACCATATGCCATAGGAGCAGAATTGGGCCATTCAGCCCATCGAGTCTGCTGGGACATTTAATCCTGGCTGATCCCAGATCCCATTCAGTCCTGTACACCTGGCCTCTCACCCATCAACTACTTCTCAATCCCACTCTCCAAGTACCGATGATGAAACTATACAGGCCATCCTTGGCTTCTGTTTTTACAGATGTCCATTGGTTGATTTTTGTCCAAGAGTCAGAAAATGCACAAAATCATTCGTTATGGTAATCCTGCTTACACAGAGTTGTAAAGAGTGGCATCAAAAGCACTTAAGAGAATAAAGAAAAATGAGTTAGAGAGAGAGAGAGTAAACTAGTGCTGCCATTCATAGGAATGAGTGTATGCATGCACATATTGGAGTTCTGAATTTAATAACATTTTGGGAACTTGTCCAGATGTACAGTCTGTAATCAATAATTGCCTTGTCCAAGTCAGCAGAATTGTTTAAAAGGTTTTTCATCAATTTGATTGTTTCACCTTCCCTTTTCTATTTATTGATGGCTGTTGCTCACCTCCTGGTTTTTGATTAGGAACAGAATCAGAATTAGATTTATTATCACTGAATTATATGGCATTTGTTATTTTGCAGCAGCAGTACAGTGCAAAGACGCAAATCTATAAATTACTAAATAAATAAATAGTGCAAAAGGAAAGGAATAATGAGGTAGTGTTCATGGTTTCACGGATCATTTAGAAATCTGATGGTGGAAGCTAAGAAACTGTTGCTGAATCATTGAGTGTTGTTTTTCAGGCTCCTATACCTCCTCCAGGTTGGTAGTCATGAGAAGAGGGCATGTCCCAGGTGGTGAGGCCCTTAGCGATCGATGTATCAGCTCTTGAAGATGTCCTCAATGGTTTGGAGGGCTATACCTGTCATGGATCTGTTTGAGTCTATAACTCTGCAGCTTCTTGTAATCCTGTGTATTGGAGGTTCCATACTAGACTATGATGTAACCAATCAGAATGCTCTCCACTACAGATGTATAGAAATTTATAAGAGTCTTTGGTGACATACCAAATATTTTCAAACTCGTAACAAAGTAGAGCTGATGGCATGCCTTCTTCATTATTTCATCAATGCATTGGGCTCAGGATAGCTCCCCTGAGAAATTTATGCCCAGGAACTCAAAACAGCTCACAGCTTTCGACTGCTGACCCATCAGTGAGAGCTAGGTGTGTTGTCCTGACTTTCCCTTCCTACAGTACACAATCAGTTCCTTGGTTTTGCTGATATTGAGTACGACATTGTTGTTGTGACATCACTCAGCCAGCTGATCTGCCTTACTCCTGTATGCCTCCTTGAAATCTGAGATCCTACAAACAATGATAGTGCCATCTGCAAATTTATAGATGGTGGTTGAGCTGTGCTTAGCTGCACAGTCATAAGTGTGGAGAGAGTAAAACAGTGGATTAAGCACACATCCATGGGGTCCACCTGTGTTGCTAGCCAGTGAGGAGGAAGTACTATCACTTATCCACAGTGACTGGTTTCCCAAAAACAAAATGGAGGATCTAATTGCAGAAGGAGGTACAGAGGCCCATGTTTTGAAGCTTAGTGATCGGTACTAAAGAGATGACGGTATGGAACTCCAGGCTGTAATCGATTAATTTTTTTTAAAAAGCAGCTTTAGTGATGCTCATGTTTGGCCCTTTATTTCAGGTTTATTTTCTGATTCTATTGTTATCTGACCTGTCAGAATTTACAGCTAAGTTATGAAAAGAAAATTTTAGCAGGCGGCAACTGTGGAACAGAAAACAGTTAATGTTTCATTCTGGAACCCTTCATCAAAACTGCACTGCAATCTTCCCAGTTCCATTGGATTATGCACTTGTTTGATGACTACACCTACCAAATTGCTTTACTTCATTCATCTTCTGTAACCCCTGGTTGTCTCTCTAACTGCTCCTCATTTTCTACGTTTCCCTCAATCAGTTCCTTGTGTGTATTTGTCTTACTTACTAGCCAACACTGCAGGCAGTTCACAAAGAAAGAATGAAGAGGGTCAGACTTCTTTGTGACCTTTGGAACTTCTGTATTTAACAGGATGTTGAGTTCATATTTTAAAAGTCGAATTCCTTAGAAATATTTTGGGATAATGAAACACCATTTGGAAAAGTATTGGGAAAATTGAAAAAAGCTATGATCTCCAAAATATAAAGTATCCTTTAGCACTAAGTCCCACCCATCCTCCTATTCTGCTCATCCACCCTTCACCCATGTTGGCTCAGGTTAAACATCCATCTTAAAAGTAAAAATATCCTGAATTTCTAATCACAAAGCTTTTCCTTTCCAAGTTGTTGTGCCATTTCCAACCCCTATGACCCATTGAGTTATCTCAGCCCCTCCACTTCTGATCTCCAATGCAATCTGTCATTGGTCAGTTGGCTTATTATGGTCACATATGCCAAGGTAAGGTGATAAATTTGCACACTGTCCCAACAGATCATTTCAGTACAACAGTGTGTTGAGGTAGTACAAGGTAAAACAATAACAAAATGCAGAATTAATATTGCAGTTACAGAGAAAGGCAGTGCAGATAAGGTGCAAGGTGAGGAAGATTGTGAGGTCAAGAGTTCGTCTTATCATGCCAGGGAACCGTTTAATTCTTGTAACAGTGAGATAGAAGCTGTCACTTGAGCTTGGTAGTATGTAATTTCGGGTGTTTATGTTTTCTGCCCAGCGGGAGGAGTGAGAAGAGGGAGAGGTTATGGTGTCAGCTGCCTCACTGTGGCAGTGAGAAGTGTAGGCAGTCCGTGGGGGGTGGGAGGGCTGGTTTCTGTTGTGTGATGAGTTGCTTCACATTCCACTCACTGCCATTCCTTGCGGTCACAATCAGAATAGTTGCCGTACCAGGTCAGTGATTCACCAATCTGGCTATACCATTGTGAGTGTGTAGGGGGTAGAGGAGGGGGTCTGAGGACACAATATCGTGGGGCATGAGTGTTGAGAATATTTGTGACAAAGATTAATTATAAAAATCCTCATGGGCAAAGACTTGATTTCTCAATAACCTGCAAGGCTACACGCTTAACAACTGGAAAACAGGTTGAGGTTAGATGCCTATCCTCACAATTTGCAATATGATGGTCAAGCCAGCTGTTCTTAGACCCCAGGTTCTGGAGTTCCTCCCCCCACACACATCTCTCTTTCCTCCTAAGATGTTCTTAAAATCTGACTTCATTTACCTTAATATCTTCTTAATTAATTTGGTGCCAAATTTGGTTTGGTCATACTTTTGTGAGATATCCTGGGAGATATTGCTACAGTCAGGTTGCCACTATTAACTGTTTTAATTTTATTAAGTGATTCAGACAGAAGTGAATTGGAGGGATGCATTTCCTTTTGCAGAGAGTTAACAACTAGGGACTATGGCTTTAAAGTAATTACTGAAAGGAATTTTAGAACATACATATGAGATGAAATTATTTTCCCCAGAGCATGAAGAGTTTGAAATCACTAGCGGAAAGAATGTGGGAATCACAGGCAATGTGGACATTTTTATCTATCCATAATTGCTCTTTAACTAATGAAGTTTAAAGTCAACCAATCTACTGAGGGTCTGGAATCACTTGTTAGCCATGTGGGGTAAAGATGAAAGATTTCCTTTCCTGAAGAATGTTAATGATTCATATAGGATTTTATGACAGTCTGATTTGTTTCATAGTTAACATTACTGATACTGGGTTTTTAGTTCCAGATAAAATTACTTATTTGAGTTTAAATTCCCTGACTGCCATCGAAGGATTTGAACATGTGTCCCTGGATGCTATTCTCTGAACTTGACTATCGAACCCTTGGTAGAAGGTTAAAATTCTCATTAGAATTTAAAAATCCTAATGGGCAAGGACTTAATTTCTTAATGACCTGCAAGGCTACACCCTAAGAACTGGAAAATAGGTTGAGGTTAGATGGTTTATTGTCAGTTGCTATATACACAATAGCCATCACTCAGCAATAAATTCTTGTGATTCATGAATCGGTTGCTACTAAGACTGTCCACCAGATGGACCCATGTGACAATGAAGAAGAGAGGTGTAGAATTTAAGCTTGAGAGAAGACTTGATAGTTGATGAAATTTTAAATTCTGATATCAGTGAATTATACTTTCATCTTGCTGCGTGTGACAGTGATCGTTAGGATTAATTAATCACAGTGAGGTTCATTAGGATTAATTTTTAATTGTATCCAACTCAAACCCTGCCCATCTGCCACAAAGCCCTCATCCACAGCTTTCTCAAATCCAGACAGAATCATTACCTGGCTTCCCATTCTCCACTCTCCTCTATAAATATTCCTTCTGCATAGGGCTTCATGTGCCCATGACCCTGATGTGTATTTAATCCCTTCAGAGCCTTACACTTCACTTTCTGCATGTCAATTTGCATTAAATCCTCATCCCTGAATCTTCTTTTCTTCTGCATCCTGTCTTTTATGTTTGGGGGGAGCCACATGTTTAAACCCCTATATTATATATTCAATAATAATTCTGGTGGCACAGATGTGCAGTGGTTAGTGTAAGGCTGTTATAGTGCCAGTGATCAGGGTTCAATTCCTGTTGCTGACTGCAAGGAGTTTGATAGTGACTCATATGGGTTCCTCTGGAATGATGGCAACCAACCAAAGGTGTAATTGTTCACCCTTTATGGCCCTTTAAAGATGGCAAGACTCTGCTGGATATTAAGAACATCAAGTTTAGCAGGTCTACCCCACTTGCAAATTGCTCGGAGTTGGACTTGCTGCACACCGTGTTGCAGCCTGCTGCAGCCACCCAGGGGAGAAGGCGTCGGAGGCGGTGAACAGAGCGTGGTCCAATGTTCGGTGTGGGTGATCGTCTTGGATGTTTTTGTCATGCTCCCAAGACCCTGTTGGACGTTGGTAACAGTATACTGCGAGTCTGATTCACTGGCTCTGACAAGAGGCGAGCTGCGTTGCTTCGGTTATCACGCAGGCAAGCCCCCTCATGCCTCAGGGTTGCCTGCTGCAGCCGCCGGGGAAGAAGATGCCAGAGCTGGCTGTGTGCCGCTGGATTCGGTACTGCGTTGTGGGCTGGTCCCTCTCATCAGTGCTGCCCTCTAGTGTTCACTCGGAGGAAGACCAGCTGGATTGCCTTTGTCTATGGTTGCACTTGCATAAGATGAGAACTGCTGTGGGCATTCTTGCAGAAACGGGACTCCAGGACAACATCCATCCATGCACCATCAATCTACAGGCCATGACTCTCGGCTGTTTTTTAATGTAACTGTACGTTTTTCTGCTATAATAATTATATATGCTATACGTGCTGTGTACTATGTGTGACTGTTGTTACTGTGCTTTTCATCCTGGCCTCAGAGGAACGCTGTTTCACTTTGCTGTATTCAGTATGGTTGAATGACGATTGAACTTGAACTTCCTCCCACATATATTCCCAAGATGTATGGAAATTAAGTTGTGGGCATGCTATGTTGGCACCGGCAACACTTGTGCGCTGCCCCTGACGTATCCTCAGATTGCACACGACACGTTTCACTGTATGTTTTGATGGACGTGACAAATCTAATCAGAAACCTCCCACCTACTCTGTTCTCCACCCTTCCTTCAAGTACTTTTTAAAACCAACCTCTGATTAAGGCATCATTTTTCTGCTTGTTTAACACAAAATCTGTCTTGTTGGATCACTGTGAAGCACCTTGGGGCACCCTGCAGTTGTGGCATTATTATTTAATCCTTGCATCCAGAAACAAACATTCTGTTTTACATGGCCTGTGGGGGCTCCTTCAATTTACTTCCCTGGTATCAACGTTTGCACTATAAGTGTTAAATTTATGAAACGATTTTCTTCCCCCTTCTGTAATTTGTCCCTCTAGCCTTGAAGCTGCTGAATCTGAGGGGAAAGAAAGACACTGCTGGGAACACTGCCAACTTCGTAGAGATAGCTCCATCTGCAAAAAGCGAAACTTAAAGGTCGCCATCCATTTCAATTCCTTTCTCCATTCACGTTCCATGTCAATCCATGGCCTCCTCTTCTGCCACAATGACGGCACTCTCAGATTGGGAGAAGCAACTTCTTGTATTCTTTCTAGGTAGCCTCCAACTTGATGGCACGAACATAGATTTCTCCAACTTCCGGTAATGTTTCCCCTCCCCCTCCCCTCTTCTTAATTTCTGCACTTTGGCCTCTTCCCTCTTCAACTGTTTTATCACCTCCCCCTATTGCCCCTTCTCCTTCCTTTTCTCCCAGCATCCACTCTCCTCTCCTACCAGACTCCTTCTCCAGCCCTTTTCCCTTTTCCAGTTTTCACCTCCTAGCTTCTTACTTCATCACCCCTCCCTCAGTCAGCTGGCTTCATCTGTCACCTTCTACCTTGTCCTCCCCCTGCCACCTTATTCTGGCATCTTCCCCATTCCTTTCCAGTCCTGATGAAGAGTATCAGCTCAAAACGTCATCCATTTATTCACCTCCATAGATGCTGCCTGACTTGCTGAAAAGACCTGCTAACCTGCAGTGAAATTACTTCAGTGAAATATAATGTAGCTTCTGCTTTCTCTGCAGAACTTCAATAAATCCGGTGTAAGTTTGGGAATTACGTTAAATGTAGAGCCATTGAAAGAGGTCAAAATCTGATTCAGTTGAAAATTCGAGCGTTAATTATGGCTTGAAGATGAAGCAAATGCAATCATTGTGCGCGGGCTGCTGCTCAGCTTCTGAGGTTTAGATCACTTTGGTTCTGGAGTGTAGTTGCTGAAAGTTGAAAAGCTTCCTATTACTTCTGAAGATCAGCTCTGCTTTGGGCAATTTGAATTTAACTAAGCCATGCTACGCTGCACTTGTATCAATTAACCTCCAGCGTGCTTACTCCACAAGCTGATGCTTGGTAAAGAAATGTAACCTGAAGGTTCACAACTGATCATTTTAGGACATTATTTGAAATAGAAACAGTATTAGATAGAAATGACAGACTTTTGGTAGAATTCTGCTCCTTTAATATATTCTTGTTCAAAACTATGTACTCCATGTTTAGTTAAATCAGTTCATATTTTTCATGTTGCATTTAATTGGAAGGGATCAATGGACAGCAGAATGACACATGTTTTGCTCATCTGAAGATATGCTCCTTTGCTGATTAATCTGTGACAATGTAATTTCTTCTGTTTAAACTCCTGGTTGTAGCCGTTTCTGCAAAGAACATCCAGTGCTGAAGACTATTGAAATGTTTCACTTCAGGGGACCCTCACAAGTTGGAGACCGTATAACATTGAAGGCTATAGTTAACAATGCATTTAAAAAAAGGTGAGGGGAGAGCAGATATTTTTTAACTTTGCTTGAAAGCTCCATTTTAAATCTAGAACTTTTCCATAACAACTAATAACTTCTTATCAACAAATCAAATTAAGTTTAGAAGACAAGCTGTGTAGTTGGGTTCACTGGAGTATGGTGCTGAGGCTAGTTTAACTTTCGTCTTTGTAGTCAAGAAGCAGAGTTCTAATTGATATTCCCAGGGGCAGGGTTCATGCTGCATGTTGTCTTGGATAACACATGTTGAATTCCACTTGGGTGAGGTATTGGATGGTTCACCTTTGTGTTTTTGTTTTAGGAAGGGTGAAGTGTTCTGAGAGTAGAAGGCAGTATCTCAGGGCTGGAAGCTTGATGTACCTGCTCACAAGGTTTTAGACAAAATGAAGAAGGGGAGTTGGCGATCAATATTGGTTGAAGAGGGATGTTATGTTACGATCCTAAAGAAGGCTATATAGGTTGAATTAAAGGGCAAACAAAAAGAGACAGTCACATCATAGGTCTGTTGTAAAGATTTCTTTAGGGAATGAAGCTGGGTTGTTTGAAGGAGTATTAGAGGTAGACCATTTTGACAAAGTATTCACAATTCAATTACATTCCTCAATGTAATGCAAAATGTCAAAAGGATAAAATAGGGGTAAGGTTCTAAATTGGAGTGGGGTTAGTTTTCCTTGACTGAGAAGTTATTTTAAAAACATACACAGGAGAAGCAAATCAGTCTTGGAGCAACGAGAGACACCTTAAAAAGGAGATGCGATGGGTTTGGGATAAACAGGTTTGAACAAGTGAAAGGGACAGATAGGCAAATCTAGAGCAATTCTGAATTACAAGATGTATGAAAGGAAATGGAGGAAACTTGTGTCAGATGCTGAGCAGAATATTTCAGAAAACCTTGAAAACTTTAGAAAGAATAGGAGTGAAATTAGGGAACCAATGCTAAATGAAAGAAAACTAATTATTTATATCTACATAGAGAACAAACATAACTTAGGAAAGTTGTGTACACTTGGGAGCAAAAAGATAACCCACTTGTCGAGCTGAAAGAGGAAGATAAAGTTCTTAGTGAACATTTTGCAGCAGTGAGAAGCAGAAAGATCTAGAAAAGTGGATGGAAGGTTTGAAGTGGATGCCGTCAGCATCCAGTGAAAATTTGAAGTAATTAGGTGCAGGGATTCCCTTCCTGGGATCCACGGACCCTTCAATTCATCGTGAGGGTCCATGACATAATAAAGGTTGGGAACCCCAAATTTCACTTTGCTAAAGGTGCCAAAATATTCAAATTCAATTGTTTTTTCTCTGTTGGGCTGGAGTAATTAAGGATATTGTTCTTTTGTTTATCTAAGAAAACTTTTCTGGAATTTGACCCAAGCTTTGGTTGATGATAAAATGTGTGTGATAAGAGGGATATTACACTGCCTGTTTCTAGCTAAGGACTGCTGTTTAAGTTGCCATGTCTCCAGTGTATTCAGGGTAAGAGGGTCACAGTAAATTACATGCACTGTAGATGATGACTGTTTTTCTGTTGAAGACTGATAGCCAAGATAATGCTTTTGTTATAAAATTTAGAAGATTATTGAAGTCTTTCTATGTGTAAAATCTGCCTTGAATTCAAACTTCCTGCCATTTTCAAGATTTAAAAACATGAGATTGGGAAGAAGCTTTATTCAAATTCAGAACTGATAAATGGTATTTGAACACTGTGTGTAAGTTTATCTTGTGTTCCCAAAAGAACTGAGCTTATCAAGGGCCTACCCGTTATGGAGATTAATTGCAGTATCTGTTTGCTCCTCCACATAACTGTGTTGAGGTGGAGGAGGATAATATCTATCTGTGGTTTTAATCAGTAAATGATGTGTTACATTAAAAATATAACTGCACAACTCTGCATTAAGCTGTCTGATAACAGCTGGAAAGTGAATTGATCAATATACATTGTGTCTACACTCCCCTTTTGTGTCAGAAGATTGTAATTTAAAGTTAGCAATCCACAGAATTGAGTACTGACTGCGTCTGATGCTGCCACTTGTTATGAATGTCAGATGCAACATTAAAACCTTAACTGCTGTCTGTAGAAAATTCTGCTTAGCTATCGGTTGAAACAGAGCTGGGTGACATTGAAATTGCTCCAGGCGCTTTGAAGAATTTACTCTGGTAAAAGTGGGTGTCACATTTCACACGTTAAAACATGCCTCTATGCATCAAGATTTTCCATTGATAGCAAGGTGTTAGCTCTTCTCTCGCTCTCTCTGGTTGTCCATCAAAATCCGATGACGACGTCCACTCCTTTAATGGTGAGATCTTTGATGACTATACAGTCTTATCCCGGACCCACAAGCTCTATTGCAGGTGGGACATGTATATGTGGTAGTGGTGGCAACCATGGCTGTATTTCTCCTGGCTCTCTTCTGCTGTCTTCTGGTTGTTCTTTCCATCTCCAGAATACAAACCCCGTCCCTACACAGCTGTCGCCAAGTGGTACAGTCAGCAGCAACATCCTCCAGGTCCTCGAGTCTGATCTTGCACTTCCTTAAAGCATTCTTCATCTGATCCTTATAGCGCTTCTTCAGCCCTCCATGATGTAGCTGGCCATATAACACTCTGCGGGGTAGCCGACATGGGGGCATCCTTATCACGTTCCCCAGCCACTGCAGCTGACGCTGGGTGATCATGGCCTCAATACTTCTGTAGTTGGTCTTTACAAGTATTTCAGTATGAGGCATCCGCTCGCACCAGGTAATTCCCAGGATGCGCTGGAGGCAGCTTATGTGGAAGCGCTCCAAGGACTGGATGTGACGGCTGTAGGTTACCCAAGCTTCACAGCTATAAAGGAGGGCGGTGACACAGACCGCTTGGTATACGGCGACCTTTGTGGAGGGACGAAGGCTCCTGTTCTGAAAGACTCTACGCCGAAGTCTCCCAAAGGCAGCTGATGCCTGTTTAATGCAGCTCTGGATGTTGTCATCAATGCCGCTATCCTCAGAGAGAATGCTCCCCAGATATTTGAAAGATGGCACTACTGACAGCAACAGTGAAGGCAGGTAGAGTGGGTGAGACATTGGCAAACCACTTCATTGGCAAACCACTTCTGTCTTGGTGGTATTGACAGTCAGTCCCATCCTGCTGTACGCTCTCACCGCCACAGCAAGGACAGTCTGAAGATCCTCTGGAGTATGGGCCACAAGAGCGCAGTCGTCTGCATACTGCAGCTCCAGAACCCATTCTCTATGGAGTTTGGTGGTTGCGTGGAGCCTCCTGATGTCAAAGAGGTTGTCATCTAATCTGACGTCCACTGCCACACCGCTGCTGTCTTCAATCTTGTTGTGGAGAAGCTTGGTAACACACAAGAGGAAGACGTTAAAGAGCACTGGCTCTAGTACACACCCCTGCCTCACCCCTGTACATACAAGCAAGGGCTCAGGCTCTTATCCTCCTATGGTCACCCAAGCAGTCATCCCATCGTGGAACTGGCGGAGGATGCTACCTGAGAAGGACATCCCATAAGAGCTATCTTTGCACAGTGTCGAATGCTTTGGAGAGGTCGACAAAGGCCATAAACAGGTCCTGATGTTGCTCCGGCATTTTTCCTGAAGCTGCCAGGCTGTAAAGATCATGTTGATCATGCTCCTGTTCTTCCTAAATGCACACTGCGATTCAGGCAGCATTGACTCGGTGATGTTGCTGATGAGTCTCGGAAGCATCACCTTAGCCAGGACCTTTCCAGCAACAGAAACACTGGCACATGATCGACTTCATCATTGTGAGACGTAGTGACTTCAAGGATGTTCTCATCACCCCTGCCATGAGAGGTGCTGAGTGCTGGACTGACCACTGTATGATTGTGGCCAAGCTTCATATGAAAGTACATCCCCGCTTTGCGGTGCAAAAACCCGATTTTAAAAAAAGGTGTTAGCACCCTATTGATAACACACCACCAGGTTTAGGAACAGTTATTACCCTACAGTTATTTCATTGTATTTCTTTGTTCTACTGTGAATGCCTGCAAGAAAATTAATCTTAGCATATGGTGACATATACGTATTTTAGTAATAAATTTGCTTTTAACTTTGAAGTGGATTGGAATATCTTGAGGTTACAAAATGGGCTGCAGAAATGTGAGTATTTTCATTGATCAGTTACTAAGAGGTTTAAAACCAAAACTTATATGACTGCTTATTGATGTCTACTGTCTAGGCTAGCATTTGACTAATAAGTTGTGTGATATGCTAGAGATTGCCAAGAACTATTTCAGGATCAGTTTGTTGAGCGGGTGGATAAAAAGTGAGGAGGGAAGGAAGATGGAAGGGACTTTAGTGACTTGGATGGGATTGAGGGGGCAGAGGATAATAATATTATGGTTATATGGTAAAGTGAGCAGGTGATTTGAGACAATTGTACCTTTTATAATAATGTGGAAAGTGTATTAATTAAACTTTAATAATGTTTGGATTGGTAGTCTATACATTGGTGACATGAAAGCACAGTATAGATCATGGTTGCTGTGAAATATAAAAATGTGCTTTTTATTTCTTAAATTGTAATAAGCTTATGTAGTAATTGTTCCTTATGAGATTTTCTAAATTCCTTTGGTAATTTTCAGCTTTGAAGTTGGTGTCTGTGCAGAAGCTTACCATCAAGAAGGCTGGGAAAGGAAGACACACATCAACAGTGCGTTCATGACCTTTGTGGTACTGGATAAGGATGGGCAGCTCAGCACGTTCCCCTGTGTCAAGCCAGAACCAGGGGTAGGCCCCGGCACCTTTTGTTGTTAATGTGTTTTTACTTAAGAGTGCAAGTTCTATCAAGCATGTCAGTTTTTACATTGCTGCGTAATACACCTTCATATTTGTGCTTGCAAGCAAAACTATTTTACTGAGAGTTGTGGACTATATCACAACAGATAAAGCTAAGTGGTGTAGTGTAGGTTTGAGATTCTAATTGAGCTAGGTAGATTGGAATATATCAATTGCTAGTTAGAACTACTTTTTTTTTGCACAGTGCTGAGGTAGTGACTATCCAGCTAAGCTAATAAGCTAGAAGATACAAGTCCTTAGCTGAATGTCTACTCTCTTTACACTCATGGCTGTGTGTTTAAGTGCAGCTCAAATGCAGCTATAAATTTGCCAGTGACACCACGGTAGAATCTCAAATGGCAATGAGTGAGATTCTGTAGATTGGCTGGTTGAGTCTAGGCATACAATATAGAACGTAGTGGATTCTGATTAATTGGGACAAGTACCTTTTGGCCCAAATAAGCAACTGCCCAATTAGGTGGTTTCATGGAAATAGTTAAAAACATACATATAAAAAAGACGAACTATCATTTAACAAATTATGTATTTAAATGAAATACAGAACAAATTAGAACACTAACATTACAACTACAGTGCTATAAAACAGTAGTTCCTAATAGTTACAACAGAGGAATTCATTAAGCATATGCTGCCGTGTTCTTTTAATTGACTGTAAATGAGCAAAATCAGCACATATACCTAGTGCCAATAATGGACTGCCTTCAAACAATGCTTTTGATGATTATATCCACCAAATCTTCATTTTTATTGCAACATTTAAAATGATTAATAAACTCTTCTTGGGCTTCCAGCCAGGTATAAGTATTGATTTTAACCGATGTTTCGATGACAAACTCTGCCATCTTCATCAGGGATAATGCCTGGCCATGTCTAGTCCAGTGGCACATATACTTGACTCCCGATGTCCATCCCTGCTGATTGGTCAGTCCTTATCCAATCACGTTTCCACTGTACCACCTTGTTTACAACCGAATTTCAGTTCTTTCTTAGCATGAGTCCTTTGTCTTTGTTAAGATTCTTTTTCCCTAGTTTTATTTCAATGATTTCCTTTACCAGACGGTCCCAAAAGCCATTGGAGCCGCACAGTAGTTTTGTGCCATCAAATTCAGTCCTACAACCATTGTGAACGCAATGTTCTGCTCCCGCCAATTTCTCTGGGTAACCAAATGGATACACCTCCTGTGCTCCTTCATGCACGTTTCCACTGTTCGTCCTGTCTGACTGATTTACGCTGCTCGGCAGCCAGAGGGAATCCTGTAAACGCCAGCCAACCTGAGTCCCAGGTCATCTTTGACCCGCATAAGCTGTGATTTGAGCTTCCTTACGGGTTTGTGGATGGTATTAATCCGGTATTTCTTCAGCATCCTGGCAATCCTTCCAGAAATTTAGGGAAGACAGATGGTAGAGCCAGGTTCCTCCTTGTTAGGTTTCCTGGTGGCCGCTATCACATGCAGACAGCTACTTGAAGCCACGTGTGAGAGCTGAGTGTCCGGTGGGGACCAAAAGTAACACTCAAAATGATTGTTGATACCTTCAAATTCTTCATAGTTCCTAAATTGCTGAAGTTGTGAAATTGTTCCAAGGCCCTTTCTGGCATCTCCAAGTCAGAATGCTTGAAAGTGCACTGAGCAAAACCGTTTCAGTCTGTCTTACTGCTTATTTCTCACTGACTATTAGTGACAAAAATCATTGCTTTTTAAACACAAACTCATGTAACTGACACTGTTTAAAAACTGTTCACTCTAAGCGCAATGTAGTGCTTAACAGCCACACAAGTGCATGCGACCAACACTGATTAGAAAATTTGGCAACGGTCTCCTGTCCCAATTAGGCAGCATGGCATCCCAAATAAATGAAGGGAGTCCTGGCTCATTTCTCGATTAGTTTTTGTTCTTTATGAGTTGTCCCAAAGAAGCAGCTGACCCAATTAACCGATGGCCAAATTAATGGGAATCCACTGTATATAACAGTGTAGCACAGGAACACATTTCTGTGTGTGTGCGGTGAAGAGCATTCTGACTGGCCACCTCACAGCCTCATGTGAAACCTTCAGTGCAAAGGATTGCAAGAGTCTGCAGAGGGTTAAAGACTCAGCCAATTCCATCAAGGCCCCCCCCCCCCCCACCATTGAGGTAATCTTCACATGGCCATGCTTCTGGAGGGTGACATTCCTCAGCGTTGGGAACATGCTTCCTCCCCGTTACTACCCATACTCAATGTTTCAGGAACAGCTGCTTCCTTCTACCATCAGATTCTGCACAGTCCATGAACACTACCTCATTATTAATTTTTTTGCACTACTTAATTTAATTTTTTAGTTCATAGAAGTTTTAATCTTTACCCTGTAATGCAGCTGCAGAACCACAAATTTAAAGTCATATGTCAGTGATAATAATTTTGATCTGATGAGTCTCTGGAAGCCCAGTGTTTGTAACCTGTAACATGGCTGCTAAAGGCAAGTTTTAAACTACTTACTGGTAGACCAGATTATCACTGTGGAATCATTTTAGTTAACGGAAATATTTCATGATAATACAAGAATTGCTGCTAGAAAATAAAACTAAATCCATGAAATCCTTGTATATCTCCCAAATTTGGATTCTTGCACATTTCAATTTATAATTGGTGGCTGCAATCTCTGTGAAAGAAATAGTTTTCTTGCTAAAACACTCTAAATTTCTTTTCTCTTATAAAATACACTGTAAGTCACCTGAAGCGATATTTCCTTATTTTTTTAAAATGTGTTTGGCATCATGATCCTGTGAATTCCCTTCTGATGTTTATACACATCGTGGGCACTAAATGAAAATATTTTGTTAATATTGTAGAATTGAGTATCTGTGGCAATAGGAGCAGCTTCCCTGGCTGCCTTGATTGATATACTCTGTCACATAGAAACATAGAAACATAGAAAATAGGTGCAGGGGTAGGCCATTTGGCCCTTCAAGCCTGCACCGACATTTATTATGATCATGGCTGATCATCCAACTCAGAACCCCGCCCCAGCCTTCCCTCCATACCCCCTGATCCCCCTAGCCACAAGGGCCATATCTAACTCCCTCTTAAATTTAGCCAATGAACTGGCCTCAACTGTTTCCTGTGGCAGAGAATTCCACAGACTCACCACTCTCTGTGTGAAGAATGTAAAACTTGTGCAGGTCATTTGGTTGATATTAGAAATTCTGAATTTTCTGTTGTAAGTAATTCAGCGCAAGATTTATAGCTGACTCACAATTAATTGTCTTACAAATATGTAGTATCTAAAATCCTGATTTATAGTTGACAATTTAAGATTCAGTGTTGCTTGTTACATACACCTGTTAGGGTGCATTCTCCAGTTACCTTATAAGGTAACCATAGCCTTCAACCAGGAGCAGATGTCATCAGGTGGTTCCCAACCTTCACAGAGTGTTTCGACCCTTAACCACGACACTCTGCAGTTGGTGGGCTGGCAGTGGTGGTCAAATCACTGCCCACCTGCTCCTGGCTTCCAGCTTCCCTCCTCTCGCCTACTCCAAATCCAACAAGAGGCTCGTTCTGCCTCTTCCCCCGTCCTACGAGCTGCTTGTTTTTTGCTTCTTTCGTCCAGGCCCAGATCTGACAACAACCGCCATGCTGATTTGGCTGGGACACCTCTGCAGTCAATCTCCACAGGGGAAAAACCATGCCTGCCATCTCTTGTCTTTGCATTCCTGCACTAAGGGCTGGTACTTTAAGGCCTTTCTCTCGTGGGCCTCTTCCCATCCCTCCTCCCACGGCACAGTCAGCTCAACCAGAATTATTTTCTTGTCTTCGGTTGACCACAGTACAATGTCCGGGCGTAGGGTTGTGTGCACCACATCCGGGAACTGCAACCTCCTTCCCATGTCGACCCTCATCTCCCAGGACCTGGCCATTAGCAGTAGATTGGGTTTTGGTTGTTTGGTTACTAAAGGCCTGGCTCCCTCTTTGATGAAGGTGATGGCCTTCCTCAAATCTGTGCCAGCCGTCCTCTTCTTGCATCTCTCCCGCTCTAGTGTGTCAGCAAGAGCCAGGAGCACCTTATCATGGCGCCACTTATACCGTCCTTGAGTTAGAGCTGTTCTACACCCGGACAGTATATGAGCCAGTGTCCTCTTTTGACCACAGAGCTTACAGTACAGGTCCTCTCTCATTCCCCGTGTGTACAGATGAGGTGGTGAAGGAAGGGTGTCATACACGGATCGCAAGAGAAAGGAAATACGGAAGGGCTTCAGTCTCCATAACTCTGCCCATGAGATCTTGTGCTGAGGCAGATTCCATTTTGTCCAGGCACCCTGGGACTCTTGTTCCACTGCCTTTGACATCCGCTTCACTTCCTCACGGATCTGTACTTCTGCCTGTACCATGTCTTGCCTGTTCCTTGTGCTTGCGTTTCCCCACTACTGGAAGTGAACTGAGCCGAGGCCTTGCCGCCCACTGCAGGGGTTGCCGATGATATCTCGCAGCTTCAGAGAAGACACTGCCTGCTCCACAGCTGCGTTGGCCACCCACCTGCGCCCAGATCTGGTTACAACACCTGCTTGCTTTACCAAGATGTCATTGGAATCTCTCAAGCTTAATAAGGCTCTGCATTTTGCCACCTTGAATTCCTCCACAACAGGGGAAGCTGCAGTTGCCCAGAACGAATGTAGAGGCCCCACTGAAGAGAAGCTTGGGGGAACTCCCAAGCATCTCCGCAGGTGCTTGTTGGTTTTCCTCTCGATGCCCTCTACGGCAGTCATGGGGAACTCATAAAGTGTGAAGAGCCAGAGGAGCCTGGGCAGAATGTCGTATTGGTACAGCCAGGTCTTGAATTTACCCGGGAGCCTGGATTTGTCGATCTTCTTCAGCCATTCGTCTGTCTGCTTCACAGCATTGGTGACATTGGCCCCATCTGTCAGTGACACATTAAACCACTTCCCCAAGCATTTTATCAGGTTATCTTCGATGGAAGGGATGACCTCTCCCTGAACTTGGAGGCTAAACTTGCTAATAACTTTGCCCTTTCTGATCACCGTGCACCTGGACTTCTTGGCCTTGAAGGACATCCTCGCCCAAGTGGCTACATTACCCAGGCTTTCCAATACCCATCTTGCTTGGACATGTGACACAGTTGTTATATTGATGTCGTCCATGAACCCTCGTAGAGCCAGCTGAACAATGCCTGACTCCAGCGTCGGGCTGCGGGTTACATCTTCTGCTGCTGATAATAGGAAGTTCGTTCCCATAATAAATAGGACGGGGGAGATGGTGCACTCTGTTAGAATCCCCTTCTGGAGGTCCTGCCAACTAGTTGTGAAATGGGCTGATGTAAATCTGAGTTTGAATCCTCCTAGGTAGCTGGTGATCATGCCTCGAATAGCCAATGGGATGTAGTAGTGGTCGAGTCCTTCTAGAACACAGAATAGTACAGCACAGTACAGGCCCTTCGGCCCACAATGTTGTGCCGACCCTCAAACCCTGCCTCCCATATAAGCCCCCACCTTAAATTCTTCCATATACCTGTCTAGTAGTCTCTTAAACTTTACTAGTGTATCTGCCTCCACCACTGACTCAGGCAGTGCATTCCATGCACCAACCACTCTCTGAGTAAAGAACCTTCCTGTAATATCCCCCTTGAACTTCCCACCCCTTAGCTTAAAGCCATGTCCTCTTGTATTGAGCAGTGGTGCCCTGGGGAAGAGGCACTGGCTATCCACTCTATCTATTCCTCTTATTATCTTATACACCTCTATCATGTCTTCTCTCATCCTCCTTCTCTCCAAAGAGTAAAGCCCTAGCTCCCTTAATCTCTGATCATAATGCGTACTCTCTAAACCAGGCAGCATCCTGGTAAATCTCCTCTGTACCCTTTCCAATGCTTCCACATCCTTCCTATAGTGAGCGACCAGAACTGGACACAATACTCCAAGTGTGGCCTAACCAGAGTTTTATAGAGCTGCATCATTACATCGCGACTCTTAAACTCTATCCCTCGACTTATGAAAGCTAACACCCCATAAGCTTTCTTAACTACCCTATCCACCTGTGAGGCAACTTTCAGGCATCTGAGGACATGTACCCCGCGATCCCTCTGCTCCTCCACACTACCAAGTTTCCTGCCATTTACTTTGTACTCTGCCTTGGAGTTTGTCCTTCCAAAGTGTACCACCTCACACTTCTCCGGGTTGAACTCCATCTGCCACTTCTCAGCCCACTTCTGCATCCTATCAATGTCTCTCTGCAATCTTTGAAAATCCTCTACACTATCTACAACACCACCAACCTTTGTGTTGTCTGCAAACTTGCCAACCCACCCTTCTACCCCCACATCCAGGTCGTTAATAAAAATCACGAAAAGTAGAGGTCCCAGAACAGATCCTTGTGGGACACCACTAGTCAGAACCCTCCAATCTGAATGTACTCCCTCTAGCACGACCCTCTGCCTTCTGCAGGCAAGCCAATTCTGAATCCAACTGGCCAAACTTCCCTGGATCCCATGCCTTCTGACTTTCTGAATAAGCCTACCGTGTGGAACCTTGTCAAATGCCTTTCTAAAATCCATATAGATCACATCCACTGCACTACCCTCATCTATATGCCTGGTCACCTCCTCAAAGAACTCTATCAGGCTTGTTAGACACGATCTGCCCTTCACAAAGCCATACTGACTGTCCCTGATCAGACCATGATTCTCTAAATGTCCATAGATCCCATCTCTAAGAATCTTTTCCAACAGCTTTCCCACCACAGATGTAAGGCTCACTGGTCTATAATTACCTGGACTATCCCTACGACCTTTTTTGAACAAGGGGACAACATTCGCCTCCCTGCAATCCTCCGGTACTATTCCCATGGACAACGAGGACATAAAGGTCATAGCCAGAGGCTCAGCAATCTCTTCCCTTGCCTTGTGGAGCAGCCTGAGGAATATTCCATCAGGCCCCAGGGACTTATCCATCCTAATGTATTTTAACAACTCCAACATCTCCTCTCCCTTAATATCAACATGCTCCAGAACATCAACCTCACTCATATTGTCCTCACCATCATCAAGTTCCCTCTCATTGGTGAATACCGAAGAGAAGTATTCATTGAGGACCTCGCTCACTTCCACAGCCTCCAGGCACATCTTCCCACCTTTATCTCTAATTGGTCCTACCTTCACTCCTGTCATCCTTTTTTGCTTCACATAATTGAAGAATGCCTTGGGGTTTTCCGTTACCCTACTTGCCAAGGCCTTCTCATGCCCCCTTCTTGCTTTTCTCAGCCCCTTCTTAAGCTCCTTTCTTGCCTTCCTATATTCCTCAATAGACCCATTTGATCCTTGCTTCCTAAACTCATGTATGCTGCCTTCTTCCACCTGACTAGAATTTCCGCCTCACTTGTCACCCATGGTTCCTTCACCCTACCATTCTTTATCTTCCTCACCGGGACAAATTTATCCCTAACATCCTGCAAGAGATCTCTAAACATCGACCACATGTCCATCGTACATTTCCCTGATGAGGTCATGTGGAATAGACCCGTAGGTGTTCACGAGGTCTAACCAGATGACTGTTAGGTCACCTTTTTTCTGCTTGCCCTCACAGATTAAATGGCTAATCATTGAGGTGTGTTCCAGACACCCCGAAAAGCCTGGAATACCGCCTTTCTGGATGGATGTGTTGATATAGCGGTATTGTGTCATGTAACAAGTCAGCCTTCTTGCGAGCACAGAAAAGAAAATCTTACATTCCACATCCAGGAGAGAAATTGTCCTAAACTGGGCAATTGTGGAAGAAACCTCCTCCTTTGGAATAAAGCATCCCTCTGCCAATTTCCAACTTGATGGAATAGTACCTTTGGCCCAGATCTTTCTCATGACCTTCCACAGCCTCCGAAGAAGTTTTGGACATTTCTTATACACCTTATAAGGTATGCCGCTTGGGCCTGGGGCAGCTGATGCTTTAGCTTTCCGGAAGATGTCCTGGATTTCCAGCCATGTAGGTTCCTTCACATTCAGCTCAATTGATGGATTTTCTGGTCTACACACAGCCCGATTGGTTCCTAGTTCCTGACCCCTCCGGGGGTCGCTGTGTGCCTCCCGCAGGAACTCCTCTACCTCTGGCTTCGAGCTGGATAGTAGACCAGATTTTTGTTGGCCGAGAAGAGTCCTGGTGAAGCTGAATGGATCTCTCACAAACTGCGCTCGCCTTTTCTCTTTCTTCCTTCTTTGCTGTCGCAGGTGTTCTGCCCTCCGGAGTTTGCACAGCTTTTCCCGCAGCATACTTGTTAAGTCCTTGATACCTTCTTTTTCAGCCGGTGAGCTGGTTTTAAACTTCTTGTTGAACGTCTTTAATTCGCTTCTCAAGCGATGAATCTTCGTTTTCCTCCTATTTGGTTGCCGTGGTAACTCCAGCTGGCTTCTCCGCTCCATTGGGCCAAATCGTTCCTTTGCTAGATTGTACGCTGTGGCTGTGACTGAGTTGATCTTTCTGTGTACTGGACCTGCTAAGGCAACTTCCAGGATGCCGTCTAGATCATCATCGAACTGCATCCAGGTGATGTTGTCTGACGATCTATGCTATTTGATCCTGTCTTTCCTGGACGAATGGATTGGGGTAGCGGAAGAGGAACTCACTAGGTCTGTTGTTTGGTGCTGAGGCGACTCAAGTGCGGAGAGATCTTCAGCTCTGTGGGGTGCTTCCTGGCTGGAATTCTCCTTCGTCTCACTGGATACTAAGTCCGTGCGCTGCACTTGGGTCACCATTGATCCACATCTAGACCTGCTCTGGTGTATCTTGAGCCTGCTGATGTTTTTGCAGACTTTCCCGCAATGACACCTTACCGTGAATTCCTCTCCGGTCAGTGTTGCTTGCGTTAGCTTCCTCGTAGTCGTGTTTCCTGTCCTGGCCATTGCTGGTATGACCGTCCTGTTGAGTCTCTCATCCTCCCCGCCCCCCCCCACCCCCGGGAGACTCTGGGGGTATTGCTCTTCGTGTTCAGTCGTAGCTTGAGTCGTGCCCTCTTGCGAGTGCTGCCCACAGGGTTGCTAGCCTTGTGAGCCCGTGCCAGTCTTTCCTGGAGGTCAGCTGTCTCTCCAGCGTCACCGACCTTCCTCGGTTGCCATCCAGTCTTTCCTGGAAGCCACTGGTACAGACTAGAAACTACTTGTTACATACACCTGTTAGGGTGCATTCTCCAGTGTTGAAATTGATTGATAAGGATTTAGTTCCCAATGTACAAGATATATAAAAGGTTACTTCATAAATTTTGAATATTAGTATAACTGCCTTAGCTTGTTCTATTTCTAAAATAATTTTCTCTGATCTTCTGTTTGATGCCAAGAGTTTGTAGAAGAATTTTTTCTGTTGTGTAGAAGTTGCCCTTATTGGTGAGCACAACATGAAATATATTTACTGTAGGTTAAATTTGTTAGTGTAACTAAACGTACAAAAGGAGCAAACAGCAAGCGCAATAGAACAGATAAATTTGTACTTTTTCACTTGGAAGATTTGGTCAGTTTGATTACAGAGCTTGTTTAAAAAAAATAGACCAGACTTGTCCAATTGTAATATCCACTGAGCCAGATGGTACAACCAGGGCAATGAAGCAGGTACTTGTATTTGCTTCAGTGTTGCTGGGCTAAGAAAATGCTCCCGCCCTGTTCCAGCTTGTTACCTAGTGACCCGTGTTAGAAAGTGCTTGTTTGTAACCATGATCGTGCTGTATTGTGGCTCCCAACACTCATGGTTCGTTAGCCCCTAAACATTCTTTGTATGGCATTGGAATTAAAAATCACCACTATTGGAGTGTGGCCACCATTTAAAATGTGCCACAACATGTGCTCCTGCCTTAAAGACAGTCTAAACAGCTGAAGACCCATCTGTCAAAAGAGATGCCTCAAAAAGGCAGCATCCATCATTAAGGACCCCCATCACCCAGAAAATGCCCTCTTCTCATTGCTACCATCAAGGAGGAGGTACAGGAGTCTGAAGATGCTCAGTGTTTCAGGAACAGCTTCTTTCCCTCCACCAACAGATTTCTGAATAGTCAGTGAACCCATGAACACTACCTCAGTATTTTTTCTCTCCTTTTTCACTACTTACTTAATTTTCTCTTTTTATATATACTTATTGTAATTTATAGTTTTTATTATTGTGCATTGCAATGTACTGCTTCTGCAAAACAACTAATTTCATGACATATGCTAGTGGTACTAAATCTGATTCTGTTTCTTTAAATTTAGCATTGAGCAGATAACAAGTATCAGTTCTCTGATTATCTAGTTTTATGGAACTTTTGTTCCATTAATGTTGTCGCAGAGCTGACCATTTAGTTGATCTGCACTAACCAGCTGTGTCTAATTGTACTGAGTGGTCTGTTTTATATATTAAACATACTATATAAACTGCACGGTACCATCAGTAAACACTAGTGAATGCTGATTCCTTGCATGCTCAGTTAATAATACCAACTGTTGCCTGTACTTGGACTGCATTCTTAACATGGAATAAAGCATTTCACAGAGGTAACAGAAAGCTTGGCCAAATAGATGGCTTTAAAGGCACAACTTTAAAGGTGAAGAACTGAAGAGATTTCACTGTGAGAATTCCAGATAAGGTGGGATATTGCAGCTGAGGGTGCAGTGGCCTGTGGAAAGGTATGTGTTGTCAGGATGGATGGGCCTAGCGACACATAAGGAAAGTGGATCCCTAGGAGAAGCTACTAGTAGGAAAAGATCCTTTGTAACGCAGACTCTGCTTCATGGACAGGATGGAGAAAGAAGGTACCGTGAAGCAAGTGCACGGAAGAAAATTCGACTTGACAGGTCAGCAAACTTAAATGCTTCATCTAATGGATTTTGTGACAGCTTTTGTGACCGGCAGCTTTGGACATTACAGTAGTTCTTTATGTAGTCTTCATGATAACACTGTCTCAGGATATTTTCTTTAAACAATAAACTGCTTTGTGAACATTTAGCAAAGCTACCATAAATATTAATGTTTTATGTTAAGCACCTGTTGCCACAAGCTAGAGGCCACTGCTGTGCACATTGACCTGTTAATAGTCTCTGATGGGCATAAACTTGGCCTGCTACTAACACACTCTCTAACATCACCCCATACGTACCACAGCAGCCCACAACTCTATTTATTACAAAAGAGTCCATTGAGGTTCTTGCCGATGAAGCTTACTGCCTAATGTGTATGTTGACATCACAAAGTGCCTTCGGGTTTTTTTCTTTGGAGGGGTACTACACAAATGCTAGTTCTTGCCAAGCGGACATTTGAAGCCTTCCGGATGTATAAATCTGAATCCTCTTTGGGTTAAGTTGTCCACTCTGTTCCATTTCTGCCCGCTTTCCATTTGCTTGGATAAGTGGCTCTCCAGCAACTTTTGAAGCTTAAAGTCCAAGGAACTGCCTTGAATCATGCCCTTTTCTTCCCTCTTGACCTGAAGCCATTCACCACTGGTATAACACAAAATACTGCATTACAATATAGGCATAACCTGCCAGATTCATCACCTTCACCACCTAGGAGGGCAATAGTAACAGATGGATAGGAATGCCACCTATAAATTCCCAATCAAGTGACGTACCATCCTGACTTGGAGATTCTTTCATTGTCACTGGGTGTTCATGTCCAGCAACACTAAACGTCCTCCACCAGAAGAGCTATAACAGCTCAAGAATCTCATCATCATCTTCTCAGGACAATGAACTATAGGAATACCCTTGCCAACATAAAATGTTGATACAGAGAGGTTAATCAGTAATTATTGCTGTGATTATATTAGTATTTCTTTATATCAATTGTCAATGTGTAATCTCACATCTCAATCCTATTGTTTAATTTTCAGAAAATATATCATTTCATGTAAACAAACTGAAGTACCATTGTCTGTTCCCTGGGACCCCAGCAACCAGGTAACCTGCCATTTGACAATTCACTAAGTGGAATTATTTTCTTAGGTTTATTCCTATGTTTGTCAGCTGTATTCTTTGAAGGCATCTTATTTTACAGTTCAAGCAACACACATCAAAGTTGCTGGTGAACGCAGCAGGCCAGGCAGCATCTCTAGGAAGAGGTACAGTCGACGTTTCAGGCCGGGACCCTTCGTCAGGACTAACTGAAGGAAGAGCTAGTAAGATATTTGAAAGTGGGAGGGGGAGGGGGAGATCCAAAATGATAGGAGAAGACAGGAGGGGGAGGGATGGAACCAGGAGCTGGACAGGTGAATGGCAAAAGGGGTATGAGAGGATCATGGGACAGGAGGCCCAGGGAGAAGGAAAAGGGGGAGGGGGGTGAAAAACACAGAGGATGGGCAAGGGGTATAGTCAGAGGGACAGAGAGAGAAGGGGAGAGAGAGAGAAAGAATGTGTGTATAAAAATAAATAACGAATGGGGTACGAGGGGGAGGTGGGGCATTAGCGAAAGTTAGAGAAGTCAATGTTCATGCCATCAGGTTGGAGGCTACCCAGAGGGAATATAAGGTGTTGTTCCTCCAACCTGAGTGTGGCTGCATCTTTACAGTAGAGGAGGCCATGGATAGACATGTCAGAATGGGAATGGGATGTGGAATTAAAATGTGTGGCATTTCCATTCCCATTCTGATACAGGATCTCCCAGTGGCCACACATTTTAATTCCACATCCCATTCCCATTCTGATATGTCTATCCACGGCCTCCTCTACTGTAAAGATGAAGCCACACTCAGGTTGGAGGAACAATACCTTATATTCCTTCTGGGTAGCCTCCAACCTGATGACATGAACAGTGACTTCTCTAACTTCTGCTAATGCCCCACCTCCCCCTCGTAACCCATCCATTATTTATTTATTTATATACACACATTCTTTCTCTTTCTCTCCTTTTTCTCCCTCTGTCCCTCTGACTATACCCATTCCCCATCCTCTGGATTTTCCCCCCCTCCCTTTTCTTTCTCCCTGGGCCTCCTGTCCCATGATCCTCTCATATTCCTTTTGCCAATCACCTGTCCAGCTCTTGGCTCCATCCCTCCCCCTCCTGTCTTCTCCTATCATTTTGGATCTCCCCCTCCCCCTCCCACTTTCAAATCTCTTACTAGCTCTTCTTTCAGTTAGTCCTGATGAAGGGTCTCGGCCCGAAACATCGACTGTACCTCTTCCTAGAGATGGTGCCTAGCCTGCTGCATTCACCAGCAACTTTGATGTGTGTTGCTTGAATTTCCAACATCTGCAGAATTCCTCATGTTTACATTATTTTACAGTTCGATTATTTTGGGAAAGGAATTATTTGATTAATTATTATTTGTACTCTCATTCTCTATACACAAATCCAAAAAGCTGGAAATTGCATCCCTGGAATCTCCGTTTGTCTTGAATGCCAAAGGAGAGTTGAGTTTAAACTTCATGTGTTGGTGAAAATTAACAACCAGGATAGAATCTGCCTAATTCTGTCTTTTGTTTGCTTGGTTATTCATGAAACTTTCACCCTCTGTGTCTAAGCACTCACCAAGATCAACCTGAATCAGACAGACAGACTTCAAGTCCTGGTTCTTTCTTTGCTTTAGCACTCTATGTTTTAGCAACATATGACACAGGAGCAGAATTAGGCCATTCAGCCCATTGATTCTGGTTCTACTCAATCGTAGCTGATTTCCCTGTTATGAGCTATTAGCCCGCAAGCATCCCTGCTGACCCAGAGGAAATAACTTCACACAACTTCATTTGCCCCATCATTGAAATACTCCCACAATGTATGGACTCACTTTCAATAGCTCTTCATCTCGTGTTCTCTTTATTAATTACTGATTTATTTATTATTACTATTTCTTTCTTTTTTTTATTTTACACAGTCTGTTGTCTTTTGCACACTGATTGAGCACCCAAGTTGGTGTGGTCTTTCATTGACTTTATTATGGTTATTATTCTATTATGGATTTATTGAGTATGCCCACAAAGGATGAATCTCAGGGTTGTATATGTTCACATATATGTACTTTGATAATAAATTTATTTTGAACTTTGAACTCTCTTTTCCTCTTTCAACCCCATTCTCCTACTTTCTCCCTATAACCTTTGACATCCTAACTAATCTAGAACCTATCAACCCCCCATGATCTCCTCCATAGCCTTCTGTAGCAATGGGAAAACCAATTTCCCCCCGGGATCAGTAAAGTATGACTATGACTTCCAAAGTTTCACTACCCTCTGGCTACAGAAGTTCCTCTTCTGGTCTAAAGGGACATCCTTCTATTCAGATGCACATGCCCTCTGGTCTTAGAGGCCTCCCATTACTGTAAGCATCTTCTACACATCCTCTCTATTCAAGCCTCTCAATATCCTTATTAGATCCAGTGAATATAGGCACAGAGCCATTAAATACTCCTCATACAGTAACCCTTTCATCCCCAGGATCATTCTTGTAAATCTCTCCAGACCCTTTCCAATGCTAACACATCCTTCCTTAGATCTGGGACCCAGAACTGCTCATAATGCTCCAGATGTGCTCATAATGCACCAATGCCTGATAAAGCCTCAGCATCTCACCATTACAAATTACATTTGCTTCCTTCCTCTCCACCCTTTAAATGGAGGGGTGCCTCTTGTTGTGTTACTGCTTGTACAGTAGCAACAACTACAACATCGACTCAGCAGCATGGTGATTATTCACGTGCAAGCTCATCAGCTATTCCATCTTGAGAATCTTCACAACTAAAACCAATATGGCCAATAAAGGCACATGGAGTGCGATTAGGGTTGCCAACTTTCTCACTCCCAAATAAGGGGCAAAAGTAGCAATCAAATACAGGACGCTTGTGTTTACCCCAAGAAAGACTACCATGACCATGAAGCCTTGTGCGGGCACCTGTGTGCGCATGCATGTACGTGCCGATTTTTTTCCTACAAATTGGTTTTGGCTTAATCTTCCTGATTCTGATACACTGTACATACATTATCTCTACTTTATATAGGCTGTGTATTTATCACATCATTCCTGTTTTTACTATATGTTAGTGTTATTTTAGGTTTTATGTGTTATTGGTATGATTTGGTAGGTTATTTTTTGGGTCTGGTAACGCTCAAAAAATGTTCCCATATAAATCAATGGTTATTGCTTCTGCGCTTTATGCCATTTCGGCTTACGAACGGTTTCATAGGAACGCTCTACCTTAGTGGGAGAAATACGGGACAAGGGCGGTCCCACAGGGGACAAACCAATTTAGCCCAATATACGGGATGTCCTGGCTAATACGGGACAGTTGGCAACCCTAAGTGAGATAGCCAACTGCACCTCACCTGGGAATGTCTAATCTGCAGGCTGCAGCACTCAGCAGTAATGGGAAAGATCAGTAGAGCATGTTGAGCCAGGCGTGCTTGTTCATTTACCGGAAGTAGAATATTGTACTGGTAGTGAGCCATGCTCCACGGTCTGCAGCTGTGACGGAACCAAACTTCGGAAGTGGGACACAGTACACCGCTGCTAGTATGTTGTACCAGTGACTAAAGACGTGTTTATGTGCTAAGGTGACTCTCATAGGCCAGTGGTAAAGAGGTGTTTCCTTTAACCATTTGGCATATTAAAAGTTTGTCTTTTTTTATTATTATTAAAGGTTTACCTCAGCTACAATAATATCTCTGCACTAAAAACCCTGGCTGCAAAACAAAACTGGGTACTGAGCTGCACACGGAAGAAGGCAAGTTTAAATCAGCGGCAACACAAAGTGTTCAAGACTTCCGGCTAACCAGCTTTTCTGGAAAATGTTCTCAATTTTCTCTTTCCAGGCAAAACTTTTTACGCTAGAAGAGGATCAGTTACTATTCTTCAAAGCAGAAATGACTGTTTCTGTAAACATCAAGCAAGTCTTCCTCCTGCTGTCTGATATGAGCCGTCGACATGAGTGGGACACTCACTACCAGTAAGAACAGCCAACGGAACTATCGATTGAACTCACGTGACAGTGGAGGGGGGGAAGAAGCTGATGCAGCATAAGAAATAAGGAGACTTAAATCTCTCTCTCTTATTAAGGGACACATTAAATCTGATGGACCTCCCATTCTTAATGGAGGGTTGCTTCTCTTCTCAGTTTCTCAGTGATCAGCTCCCCCAAGGCACATCGGTTGGACCACCTTCCCTATGGCTTTGTGTTGTTAGCTTAACTGAGAAGCACCCTGTCAATGGGGGAGCCTGAATGTAATCAGGTTATTGATATGACACTAAACTTTATCACCGGCAGACTAGTTATTTCCCAGCCATTCCCAGGCCTGCATGTGTAGATGCAGCCAGAAAGAAAGTGAATATTATTAATAACTGACCGACTAAAGTGGAATCAGCTGCAGCCAATGCACAGTGAACATTCCAGCAGGGTCCAACTAACTGGGGTAGTAGTTGTCTAATGTAGATCAGGGACGCCTCAGATGATCACAGCTCAAAGACTAACAGTCTTCCTGTCTTTCTGGACCATGGAGGAAAGGATCAACTGGTTTTCCGCATAAAACATACTGTAGTTCACTACATAGAACAAGAACAAGCAACACACACACACACACACACAAAATGCTGGAGGAACTCAGCAGGCCAGGCAGCATCTATGGGGAAAAAAGTACAGTTGATGTTTCAGTCCAAGACCCTTCTGCAGGAAGTCAACTGTACTTTTTCCATAGATGCTGCCTGGCCTGCTGAGTTCGTCCAGCATTTTGTATGTGTTGCTTGGATTTCCAGCATTTGCATTTTCTCTTGTTTATAGTATGAGAACAGTTCCTTTGATCCAAGATGTCAGTTTAAACTAATCACACCTGCCTGCACATGGTCTATATCCCTTCATATATATCCTTTAAACAAAACTCCTCTCACTTTACAGCTGTGCTCTCTCCTACATGACACTGCCACCCTGAGATAATGACTCTGACCATCTACTCCATCGATGGCTCTCATCATCATTATATATATTTCTGTCAGTCACCCTTTGCTTCAGAGAAAACAGTCCCAGTTTGCCCAACTTCTCCTAATAGATAATGCTCTCTAATCCTGGCAACATCCTGGTGAACCTTTTCTGCACCCTCTCCAAAGCCTCCACATTCTTTCCGTAACCTGGCAACCAGATCCATACACAACACTCCAAAGTGACCCCACCAAAGTTTTATACAACTGCAGGATGACTTCACAAGTTTATATTCAACACCCTGACTGATGAAGGCAAGTGTATTGCATGTTGTTTTTACTGCCCTATCTACTTGTGTTGCCGCTTTCAGGGAAGTATGTTCCAGCTCCCCAAGATTCCTCTCTGTATATTAATGCTCCGAAGGGTATTGCCATTTACTGTACAGTTATCTCTAAAATGTGACCTCCCAAGGGGCATTACCCCACCCACATTTCTAACAGTGTCTATGTCCTGATGAACCCTTTGACAATTTTCCTCACACTCCACTACTATTTCAAATCAGACCACCTGTATTTTAGTCTAAATCACTCAGAGGGCGTAGCACTGATCCTTGTGGAAAACCACTGTCACAGACCTCCAGTCAGAATAACGACACTTCACCACAACTGCAGCCAAGTCAATTATGGATCTAATTTACCAAGTCTCTGTGGATCCCATGTGCCTTAATCTTCCTCCATAATCATCACATAAGAAAACAAAACCCTGCTGAAGGAGGAAATGAGATGAACCTTGCAGTCAAACCAACTAGTAATTCCTGTGTCTCAGACCCACTGGATGGTATACTAAAGAGAAATCTTTAATATCTGTGGGATCACACACCAGCTTTGTAGAGGGAAAGAAAATTCCTCCAATCTGTTTATATTTCCTGGAATACTTAGAGCTTAGAAGGGTAAACCTATTATCCCTTTAAGGATTTTCTTTTAGAAAACAGAGCAGAAAAAAATCCATCTCCATGAATCGGAGAGTTGATAACCAGATGACCTATACTTAAGTTGCTGTGGAACAAGTGAGAAGTTACAATATAGTTGGCCGTTGAGAGTTGAGATGCGAACCAGAAACAGTAGCGGTAGCAGGATTCATCAAGATTGTAAAGGTAAATGCAGAAAGTGAAAAGAGGCGGATAATTTCTCAGAGTTAGCTCCTGGGTCTAATCAGCTGAATAGTCTCTTCCAGTGTTGATATTGCTCAACCTCATGTGAAAGAATTCCTTTTTTGAAGGACTTTCCCCAAAATATTTGCTTTCACAAGTGAGGGTTTCTCAATAGTAAGAATGTGAAGTAAGAATTAAGAAATTTAACTGTGGTTTTTCAAATGCATCATTTTAAGATTTTGATTCATCTTGTCTTTCCTTCCAAGAAAATTTAAGTTGATACAAAAAGTGGATGAGGATGATGTCATCTATCATGTGATCTCTCCTTCTGTCAACAAGGCCGGCAACTTTCAGGATTTTGTTCTACTGGCATCTCGGAGAGTACCATGTGCTGATGGGTAACTTAATTTTCACTTTTCAAATGAATTGTCTGTTAATTTTTGTTTGAACATTTTCCTAGAAATATAGTTTTTAGTTTTTAGTCTTGACATGAACCACATCAGTTTTGATGTCTACAAAATATGACTTGCACTAATATACAGACGATGGATGTCCAGCAACATATTACTGAAATGGGTGTCTCCAATGTGCACTGTATGAGATTTGTGCATCCTTTATCACTGTAAGGCTTTATCACTTGGATTTTCAAATACTTCTCAGACAGCTGCTGTACTTTTCCTGATTAGTTGTCATGAGTATCTTGTAGGAAATGTCCTCTTGAATTACATAGCCAGTGACAGCAAGGAGCTGTTTAAAAGTTTGCATAAACTTCATGGAAACTGTCAGTGACCAGTGATGGCAAATAGACCACCCTTTCAAAATGATAAAGTACTTAGTTTAGACAGTTTTTATGGCAAGAGCTGTTATTAACACATCCATGTGATGGTTTTATAGCTACAGGAGGTTCTGTAGATATACAAGGCTTCATGGTGAATGACTTGGTCTGAATGTTCTAGTTTCAGCAAGTAGCAAATAGTTTTTAAAACTTTACTCTGAAGCTTTAAAGTTTGTAATATAGGAGCAGGGAATCGTGTTGCATGGCTAATTTAATGAGCCCCAATGGCATTCCTCCTATCGTGATCTGCTGTGGTTGTTGCTGTCACAAACAAGATTCTGCTACTGTGGGCCGTCCACCAAGATCTGTGCAAGCTGCAATGTGGTTAAGATGGCTTGGAGATTGCAGGGTGAGGAAATATTGCAGGAGTGCATAGTGGAACTGAGAACAACGCCCAAGCATAGAATAATGTGCTGATCTTGATGCTAGCTGATACTAAATATCCACGTCCTGAGAAACAACCATTTTCCTCTGTTCCCTTCATATTCGTGCATCTATCTGAAAGCCTTGTAAGCTTCACCAAACTACAGGCTTCCTCTGCAATCCCTGGTAACCTGGGCTAAGTGTCTACCACTACGTGTATTTAAAAAAAAAGCCCTTGTGTCAGATTTCAACTTTCCCCCTCTGAACTTAAAAGCAGGTCTTCTTGTGGCTGACTTTTCTACCCTGGAGAAAAGATTTTGACTGTCTACCTTATCTATGCTGCTCATAATTTGAAAATGTTTTATCAGGTCTCCCCCCAGCCTCTGATACTCCATGAAGAACAATCCAAGTTCGTCCAGACTTTCCTCACAGCTCATACCCTCTAATCCAGGCTGCATCCTCAGTGAACATTTTCTGCACCCTTTCCACAGTCTCCACACTCTTCCCATAGAGGGACAACCAGAACTGCACAGAAGTTTTATATAGCTACAGCATAACATCCTTACTCTTACACTCAGCACCTCTACCATTGAACACATGTGTTTGTATGCCACCTTTACCACCTTCTCCACTTACATGGCCATTTTCAGTGAGCTATGGACTTGGACCCTAAGATCCCTCTGTACCTCAATGCTATTTCAGAATCAGAATCAGGTTTACTATCACCGGCATGTGACGTGAAATTTGTTAACTCAGCAGCAGCAGTTCAATGCAACACATAATCTATCAGAGAAAAAAAATAAACAAGTAAATCAATTAAGTATATTGAATAGATATTTTTAAAAACGTGCAAAAACAGAAATACAGTAAATTTTTTAAAAAAGTGAGGTAGTGTCCAAAGATTCAATGTCCATTTAGGAACCAGATGGCAGAGGGGAAGAAGCTGTTCCTGAATCACTGAGTGTGTGCCTTCAGGCTTCTGTACCTCCTGCCTGATGGTAACAGTGAGAAAAGGGCATGCCCTGGGTGCTGGAGGTCCTTAATAATGGACACCGCTCCCTAAAGATGTTGTGAGTACTTTGTAGGCAAGATGGAGCTGACTAGATATATAACCTTCTGCAGCTTCTTTCGGTCCTGTGCAGTAGCCCCTCCATACCAGACAGTGATGCAGCCTGTCAGAACGCTCTCCACAGTACAACTGTAGAAGTTTTTGAGTGTATTTGTTGACATGCCAAATCTCTTCAAACTCCTAATGAAGTATAGCCGCTGTCTTGCCTTCATTATAACTACATCGATATGTTGGGACCAGTTTAGATCCTTAGAGATTTTGACACCCAGGAACTTGAAGCTGCTCACTCTTTCCACTTCTGATCCCTCTATGAGGATCGGTATGTGTTCCTTCGTCTTACCCTTCTTGAAGTCCACAATCAGCTCTTTCGTCTTACTGATGTTGAGTGCCAGGTTGTTGCTGCGGCACCACTCCACTAGTTGGCATATCTCACTCCTGTACACCCTCTCGTCACCACCTGAGATTCTACCAACAACCTCGTGGAGTTTGTTCTGTCCCCACCCAAAAGATGCAGAGTGCTGCAAAGGCCTAGATACTACAGACAGGCTCTCTGCTGCCCCTGAAGCCAGTGGCAGACTGCAAGCTTACTGTGTAAGTTTAAATTTTCTTCAGCGATCAGTGACAAGAGTGGGAATTTCACCACTCACTACACATTCTGGACCATAAATATCTTCGGAAAAACAATTCCTTTCTAGGGTCATTCAGTACAGAACTGGGATTCAATCCTTTTTGGTCAGAACTGCCCCCATCAAGTTCAACCTTGGCAGTGGGATTCTTTGCTACTGATTGTAAAACCTGATCCTGATGCACGATGTTTCCTCAGTGATGCAGTGACCCAAAGTTCTAATTGTCTTTGACACTGAGTTTCCTGTGGGTGTAGAGCCAGCATTCGTGGCCTGTCTGTTTGAATAAAATGAGGCTCAAGGGCAGATAGTTTCTCCCTTTCCTGCTGTGGGATCTGCTCCAATTCAGACCGGGCTCCAGGCCAGCAAACTTTAATTTTCCTACTTCTTTCATCAATCTTTCTTTGCAACATTAATATTTTTAATATCTGGTTTCTTTATTGATGTTTTAACCACCTCGGCCTGAGTTTGCCCAACTCATCTTTAGATTAGTGCTTACAATTAACTTGTTCTCTTTCCATGGTGAAGTAAGCTTTTGCACTTTCCCTCAGTCCAGCCACGGTGTAAAACCAGTAATTACCTCCCCTCTTTTTTTTTTTGTTGATTTTGATTTTCTGACAGATTACAATTAATTCTGGAATAAAAAGTTTGCATTTCATTCATTTGGAAGGAGATTATTTCCATTACATTGAAGAAAACACATCACTGTAGTCAGCTCCCCTATCTGGGCTACATTGCTGATCTATTCCCTATCTTTACACATCTGACACTCTGATAGAATTTGTCAGGTCATTCAGTATTTTTCCATGCTTGGGTCATGCAGGGGTTATGCTGCATTGACGTACTAACATTAGTATTCATTTTGAAAACTTGATGACTCGCAGTACCCAACAGATTACAAAATTTAGGTGTTAGTTTATAGAATTTGACACAGAATGAAACTATTGAAAAGGACCACATGCCAAACAATGGTGCACAGCTTGTCAGCTTGTGTTGCTTGTCAATGTCTTGTATCTTCCAGGCAGATTCTGAAGGAGATTGAACAGCCTGCAAACATGTGCCTCTCTGTATTGGAAGGGATCAGATATTAGCTTTGACTCTCGATATACTGTATATTGACTACTAACTAGCTAAGTAGAAAGTCCAAGTTGTCACAATAGAACTTGTATCCACAAGGGTTGTTGAATTTATGCTCAATTTCTAGTTCACTACTGGCTTTCACGGATCAAAATATGTGTGACAAATGATATAATTTAGAGTCCAATAACATGCAACTTAACACCCATTATTTGGTTAACTGAAATAAATTATCTTTCCAGGGACCCCTATCTGATAGCCCTCCGATCGGTAAGTCTTCCTGCAGCTCCACCAACCGAGGGCCTTGATAGGGGCGAAATACCCTGCGCTGGGTTTAAACTTTGTCAGAAAGGAGAGGCATGCACCAATGTAAGTGGTCTACCTTTTAATGAATAATCAAATAACCTGAACATGCACAAAAATGTTTATAGAAGTTTGAAAGACCAGAATAAATACTTTTTTCCTCTAACTAGATTAAATGGAGCCTTTCAGAGGGTGTGGAGTAAGATTTCCTTCAATTTTTATAGGCTGTTTGGCTTGCTTCCAAAATGAAATCTGTTTTTAAAATGTGGGTTTCAAACTCTCAGAGGACTGTGGCAGATGTAAATATTGCATGCTCAGACTGCACTAATATAATACCGTGTGTACAGATGCTCTGATCACAAGGATTCCAAATGTTATCATGAATAAACCACCAATATCTTTAAAACTTGGATCTGGAGTGACTACTTGTTTCTAATAGTCATACAGCACAATTACATGCCCTTTGGCCCATCCAGTCTATGCCAGCCTGTTTTACTCCCTAGACCCGTCTACCTGCACCTGTACCATGACCCCTTATACAATGACTCCTTACCCCTTATACAACAACAGTATGCAATTAATCCAGGTCCATCGCTGTCAAGCAACTCACTGATGGGAGAGTCCTGCAGTACTTTATGTTCTTAGTATCTAGCAGTGACTTGCGACCAATAAAAAGGTGTACAGGATGAACAAATACACTTTTGATGAGATCCGAAGTGTCCATTGTGTCCGAGCACCTCACCTTCTTACTGCAATACCACTTCTAAGGAACTGTGGATCTGTAGTACAAAATGCCTCTGTTCCACCTCACACCTGAGTGCCCTACTGTTCCCTGTGTAAGTTCTACCCTGGTTTGTCCTGACAATGGGCAACATTTCACATTTGTCTGAATTAAATTACGTTGCCATTTTTCAGACAGCTATGCCAGATTCTGCTGCAAACTCTCGATAGTTTTTCTTGTTGTCCACTACACCTCCAATCTTGATGTCATCAAAGATTTGCTGATCCAGTTGACCATATTATCATCTAAGTCATGTATATAGGTGATAAACAGAAACGGACCCATCACCGATCTCTGTAGCACATCACTAGCTACACAACTTGTGTAAGGGATATAGCCATCTACAACCACTCTCTGTCCTCACCTACTCAGCCAATGCTGAATCCAATTTACTACTCAATCCTGAATACCAACTGACTTAATCTTGAACAAAGGAACAACATTTGCTATCCTCCAATCCTAATGCACCTCACCCGTGTCTAAGGATGGTTTAAATGTCTCTGCCAGGCTCTGTGGGTTCTTAGGCTCTTCAAGCTCTATGGATTTATCCGATTTAATTGGCCTCAGGATAGCTAGCACCTTTTTTTCTGTAATCCAGGTGCAATTCATGACCTCACACTCTTTTGTTCCTCTGTTATCTGTCTCCCAAGTAAATGCAGATGCTAAACATTTGAGATCTCCCCCATTTCTTTTGGCTTCATGCATAGATAACTACTTTGATCTTCAAGAGGACCAATTATGACCCTTGCTGTCCTTTTGTTCTTAATATATCTATAGAAGCCCTTAGGATTCTAATTCATCTTGTCTGCCAAAGCAAACTCCTCTTTTAGCCCTCCTGATTTCTTTCTTAAGTGTTCTCTTGCATTTCTTGTACTCCTCAAACACCTCATTTGGTCCTAACTGCCTATACTTGATATGTACCTCCTCCTCCTCCTCCTCCTCATCATCATCATCATCATCATCATCATCATCCTCCTCCTTCTTCATCTTCATCTTCACCTTCACCAGGGTCTTAATATCTCTTGAACACCATGGTTCTCTAGACTTGCCTTTTATTCCAACAGGCACATACAAAGCCTGATCTCTCAGTACTTCACTTTTGAAGGCCTCTCATATGCCAAGCATCCCTTTGATGGAAAATAACCTGTCCCAATGCACACTTACCCAGATCTCCTCTGATGCCATCAAGTTGGCCATTCTACAATTTAGAATCTCAACCCGACGACTAGTCCTATCCTTCTCCATAATTATCTGGAAACTAATGGAACTATGATCACTAGATCCAATGGATTCCCCTACACACTTCTGCCATCTGACCTGTCTCATTCCCTAAGAGGAGATCTAGTATCATGCCCTCTCAGGTTAGGACCTCTCCATATTGATTAAAGAAATGTTCCAGAACATGTATGAGAAACTCTATCCCATCCAGCCCTTTTACAGTAAGGGAGTCCCAGTCAATATTTGAAAAGCTAAAATCACTTACTATCACAACCTTTTATTTTGCATCTGCTAGCTCACGATAAATTGGCTCCTCTAAATCCCATTGACTATAGGGAGGTCTATAGACATACACCCATTAACGTTCTCATCCCTTTCTTATTTCTCGGCTCCACTGTTATTGTCTCAGTAGACAAGCCATCCAGCATGCCCTCTCTGAACACTGCCATGACATTTTCCTAGAAATGCCACCTCTTCCCCTTTAGTACCCCCCCTCTATTATATCTACAACCAAGGAACCCTGAAACATTGAGCTGCCTGTCCTGCCTCTCCCACAATTGACTGACTAATGGCTACAACAATCATAATTCCATGTGCTTATCTATGCTCTTAGTTCATCTGCCTTACCTACAATACTCCATGCGGTAAAATGTGCTCAGCCTTTCAATTCCTCTCTTTGCATGCAGGTTTAACATCTACTTTCCCCATAGCCACTCCACCTGCTGACCAGCCACTCTGATTCTCATCCCCCTGCAACTGTAGTTTAAATCTCCTAGAGCAGCACTAGCAATCCTTCCCTCAAGGATATTAGTCCACCTCCAGTTCGTGTCCAAGCTGTCCCATTTGTACAGGTCCCATCTTCCCTGGAAGAGCCCAATGATCCAAAAATCTGAAGTCCTCACTCTTGCACCATCTCCTTCACTATGTGTTAAATTGGATTACATCTGTATTTCCAGCCACACTGGCACATGGAATGAATAGCCTCCTGAGATCAGCACCCTGGAGTTCTTGTACTTTTAACTTAGCACCTAACTACCTGAACTCGCCACCACCAGCCCCACCAGCCTTCCTGCCTATGTCATTAGTACTGATATGGACGAGGACCTCTGACTGCTTCCCTTCCCCCTTAAGAAAGCTAAGGACTTGATCAGAAATATCTCTGACTCTGCCAATGGGAGGCAACATACCATCCTTCTTGATATCTTCCACAGAATTTCCTGTCCGTCTCACTAAACAGTGAACCCCTATCATTACTGCTCACCTCTTCTCCCCTGTTTCCTTCTGAACCACAGAACTAGACAGTGTCAGAGACCTGACTGCTGTGTGTGTCCACTGCTAGGAGCCCCCCTCCTCCACCCCACACAATATCCAAAACAATATACTTGCTATTGAGCGAAACAGACAGCGGGGTACCCTGCACTCACTACCTATACCTTTTCCTTATCCTGACGGTCGCCCAGTTATCTGCTTCCTACAATTTAGGAACAACTGCCTTCCCACCTATCAACCTCTCTGACTCCCGAATGATCTACAGGTCATCCAGTGCCTGCTCCAGTTCTCCGATGTGGTCTGTAAGAAGCTGCAGGCGGATGCACAACTTGTGGGTGTTGTCATCAAGGACACTGTAATGCTGTAAAGCATTAACAGTAAGGATTCAACCACATCAGGAACGCAGGGGGAATTAGGCATAAAAATTAAAATATTGCGTTAGGTTTAAATTGTTTGAATGATGAAATTGAATGGTTATTCCAGTCAAATATTTAATGTTCTGGAGAACTTAACACTAACATTCCCATTGTATTTCAAGCAAATGTATGCCTGTTACTCTGCAGTCCTGCAGCAGAGTGTTCTGATGTTCTCTTTGGTGCTCCTTTGATACTCTTGCCAGACTATTCTTTTACCTTTTCTGTTCATGCACACTTTGAAAGGGGTGGTAACACTACACCTGTACAAATCACTGCAGCAACTGGTGGGTGACTTTACGATCTCTGTCTCAGAGGCTCGCGTCAGGACATTGTTCAAGAGGGTGAACCCCCACGAGTCATCAAGTAGTCTACCTGGCTGGGTGCTGAAAACCTGTGCTGATCGATTGGCTGGACTGTTCAAGGACGAATTCGACCTCTCACAGCTGCAGGCAAAGGTTCCTACCTGCATCAATCTGCAGCTGTGAGAGGATGAATATTAACTCCTGCCTGAGCAAGGGCCAGGACCCACTGCAATTTTCCTACTGCTACAACAGGTCTACGATGGATGCAATCTCACTGGCTCTCCATGTAGCTTTGGAGCACTTGGACAAGAGCAATACGTACATTGGGCTGCTGTTTATTGATTACTGCTTGGCATTCAACACCATCCTCCCCTCAGTACTAATCAACAAACTTCAAACCTGGGCCTCTATACCTTCCTCTGCAATTGGATTCTTGACTTCCTCACCTGGAGACCAAGTCTGCGCAGGTTAGAAACATCTCCTTGCTGATAGTCAACGTATACACCTCAAGGATGCATGTTTAGCCCATTGGTCTACTCTCACTCGTGACTGTGTGGCTAGGTACAGCTCAAACATCATCTGTATGTTCACCACTGTTGTTGGTAGAATCTCGATGGTGATGAGGAGGCGTACAGGAGTGAAGTCGATCAGCTGGTTGAGTGGGGTCACAGCAACAACCTTGCACTCAACATCAGTGAGACCAAGGAATTGATTGTGGACTTCAGGGAGGGTAAGTCAGAAAATCGCACACCGGTCCTCACTGAGGTGTGAGCAGCTTTAAATTCAGGGGCATCAGCATCTCAAGGGATTTATCCTAGGCCCAACACATTGAAGCAATCATGAAGAAGGCACTCCACTGGCTATACTCATTTGGAGTTTGAAGAGATTTGGTATGTCACCAAAGACTCAGGCAGATTTCTTCAGATGTACCGTGGAGAGTGTTCTGAGTGGTTGCTTCACCTGAAATGTGCAACATCGAAAGAGGCTGCAGAGGGCTGTGGTCTCATTACAAACGCAGCCCTCAGCACCATGGAAAAGCAGTGCCTCGAGGATCCTCACCATCTGGGACATTACTTCTCATTACTACCACTGGGGAGGAGGTAACCACACGCAATGTTTTAGGAACAGCTTCTTCCCCTCTGTCATCAGATTTCTGTGCAGTCCATGAACACTACCTCACTTTCCTCTTTTGCACTATTTATTCATTTGTGTATTTGTAACTTATAGTAATTTTTGTCTTGTACAGTACTGCTGCCGCAAAACAAATTTCACAACATATTACAGTTATAATAACCAGATTTTGATTTCCAGTGATTTGCAATCCAAGTTTACTGGTCTTGTCTCATAGTTGAGTCTTTTCATCCCCATTTGCAGCCTAATGAAATGATGCGTTTTTTCGCTAAAACCAGTATCCAGATGTGAATTACCCAAAATTGAGCATGGCATTGCAAGCGATGTCTTATGTACGTTTTGCATGAATACAGCTTTTGAATAGCGTCACTTGCATGTTTCTGTTCAAAAAGCAGTGATTTTTGTCATGGATAGATAGCGAGTAATAAACAGTAAGACAATTCTGAAATGTTTTGCTCACCAAGGTTGTAGATGCAGTATAGTTTTGATTGCTTTTGCATCTGCAAGGTGGTAGCTAATGACTGGTGTTCCTGGATCGTTAATCCCTGTTGTTTATGAATTCTAAGCATTCTTCAGTACCAACTAACCTTGCATATCTGCTCTTTGGCCCATTGCTTGGGACTTTTGTCTCCTTGGCAACAAGCACTGTTTCATATGTGTGATGGCCTTTGGCTATCTTCCCAGACCTGGTTTCAATTCACCCCATATTCTTTGCTGTTTCCCCAGTATTAAACTGAATTGGAAATGTATATATTTAAAAAAAACTGCAGATGCTAGAAATCTGAAGTAGCAATGAGAAACAGCACAAACTTAGGAACAATACCTCATCTATGTCTGGTCATGTTGCAAAGTTCTCGACTCAATTGTGTTTGAATCAGAACTGTCTGGTTCAGAATTTCTGCCTGTCATCATTTTGGCTCAGGTTTTCCTTTTTGTATAGTCAGGCCTGCAAGGCATGTCCTACCACCTTATAAATAACACTGACTGCAGACGTGAATTTAATGTGATCTTAATTTGTACTTCTACTGCCACATCAAGCCTTCTAATCCCACCCTATAAAAATACTCCCTTTGTTCTAACTATCCCTCCCTGACCTTCTCTGCTGCAGAGGTGAGGAAAAAGGATTGTTGGCTGGATCGGGTTAGTGGGTATTCATAGTGATGTGAATTATTGGACTATATGGAAGCATATTTTAAGAAACATATATAATAGATTCCAGTTAATTAGGAGACATCAGGACCAGTACATTCTGGCCCCATTAAGCAGCTACCCCAATTAGTCAAAGCTTCATGAAAATCATTTAAAAGGGTATAAAAAAAGAAACTACAGAAATAAACTGAGTAACAAATTAAGTATATAAATTGAATATAGAACAAATGAGAATTCTACCTAACAACTATAGTACTATAAAACTGTATTAGTTCCTAATATTTATTGATGGAGGAATTCATTCAGTGTATGCTAACATGTTCTTTTGATTCGTAAACACAAAATAATCTGCAGATGCTGGGGTCAAAGCAACACTGACAACACACTGGAGGAATTCAGCAGGTCAGGCAGCATCAGTGGAAAAGATCGGTCGACGTTTCGGGCCGGAACCCTTCATCAGGTTCCGGCCCGAAACGTCGACCAATCTTTTCCACAGCTGCTGCCCAACCTGCTGAGTTCCTCCAGTGTGTTGTTGAATGTTCTTTTGATTGACTGTAAATGAACAAATCAACATAGACACCTTGTGCAGATAATGGACTGCCTTCAAACAGTGGTTTCAATGATTTCATCATCCAAAACTGTATTTTCATTGTTACATACAAGATGATTGTGGATACCTTTGAATTCTTCATAGTCCCTAACTTGTTTAAGGTAGTAAAATTGCTTCATTTTCCCTCCCGGCCAGTTCTAGCATCTCCAAGCCTAAATGCTTGAAATCGTGGTAAGCAAAAACTGTTCTGAATTGTCTTGTTGTTTATTATTCGCATCTATCAGTGACAAAAATCATTGTTTTTTGAACACAAACACACAAGTGATGCTATTTAAAAACTGCTTTCTCTAAATACAGTGTGGTATCTATCAACCACAGGATGTGAGCGCGACTGATGGTAGTTAGAAAATGTTTTGCAACAGTCTCCTACCCCAGTTAAGTGTCACAGTGTCCCAAATGAAGGAAATCCAGCCTGTTTTCTTGATTTGTTTATGTTCTTTAAGAGTTGCCCCAAATAAGCAGCTGCCCTGATTAACCAATGGCCTAGTTAACTGGAATCCATTGTAATATGAAATTACAACTCAGTCAGTCTTCCTTCAAAAAATACTATTCAAATATGTGAAAGGGGGCATGGCTTTGATTTGAAAAAAAACTAAAGTGACTATAATTGATAGGAGCAAATCTAAGCAAAGTGATGGAATACCATTACATTTTCTGACTTTGGCCATCTTCCTAGATGTGGTTTCAATTGACTCCAAATAAAGCCAATCTCTTACCCTGGCTTGATCTTGAACTTCACATCAGAACTTGTTAGCAGTGTTAACCAGACAACATCGCAACCCTCTGTTCTCACACACTCCACCAGAAATATTTCCACACACCCACTAAAATAGCTACAAAAGATGACATAGATTTGACCAGCAAAGAACAAAAAGGCACTTGGTTTTCTGAAATGTAATTTCGTACTTCAAACTCTGACAGAATCTCTATATTTGTCCCTTGTTAATCTTTGTGCTCTCCAGTTGCTTCTTGTTTTTCCAAATGACATACAGTACTTTAAGCAATTTCTCAGCTGCTGCTGGTATGACATAAAATGAAGTATCACCATGTGGGTTTACATCATGTGAACTGAACCATTTCTTTACAGAGTCTGCACCTTAGGAATATTTCCTTTTTGTTGACCTTGAGACTCTGCTAACCATCTGTGCCAATTTGTCAAGAACTTTGAAGTGTAATTTAACAATGGGGCAAGTCCAGATGTTGGCCACTCTTCAGATTTGTGGTTGGCACAGTTTCATAGGCTGCATACAAGCCATGATTTGCACTGTGAGGGAAAATTTAGAAGAGAGAACCAAAGAGAGCCAGGATCCAATGCTCATCTATTTTAGTAAATTATCTAAGAGTCCAGGTCAAAGTTGGAGACATCCCAGGTATGCACAGTTGGCACAGGAAAACTGTAGAAATGAGCTTGCTTCCATCCAACCATTTGTATTCATCATCTATGGAAACACTGTTCAGGAAAGGAAAGGACTGGAGCCACAGTGTCTGCAATTGGTTTTCCCACAGACATCAGCATTCTGATCTCCTCCCTAAACAACAATTAACCTCTAAGTGGGATTGGATTTCGCCATAAGAATTGTTTGGCTTTAAAGGAAACCCAATTCAAATCCTCTGCTGAATAATACAATGTGGCATTATGCTTCTCATAAAACAATTCTTCAATAAATTTTCTTATATTGATGTGAAGCACGCTAGGTTGAAGTTACTAGTGTGGGTAACATGGTACAATTTTGATTAAACACAAGTTCTGTACATGAGTTTATATTGCATTACTATTTGCAGATTTCAATGACGTGGACAACATTTCTCTGTGTCTATATAGTTATAATTCAGTGCATGTCAGATTACTCCATACCCTCATTCCACTCCTATTGCTTTGGGAATTGAATTGAATTGACTTTACATCCTTCACATACATGAGGAGTAAAACTCTTTATATTACATCTCCATCTAAATGTGCAATGTGCAATCATAGTAATTTATAATAAATAGAACAGTCAATGTAATATAGAGTACACTCAAATCAGCGTGAGTTAATCAGTTTGACGGCCTGGTGGAAGAAGCTGTCCCGGAGCCTGTTGGTTCTGGCTTTTATGTTGCGATACCATTTCCCAGGTGGTAGCAGCTGGAATAGATTGTGGTTGGGATGACTTGGGTCCCCAATGATCCTATGGGCCCTTTTTACACACCGGTCATTGTAAGTGTCCTGAATCATGGGATGTTCACAACTACAGATGCGCTGGGCTGTCCACACCACTCTCTGCAGAGTCATGCAATTAAGGGAGGTAGAATTCTGAAACCAGGCAGTGATGCAGCCAGTCAGGATGCTCTCAATTGTGCCCCTGTAGAAAGTTCTTAGGATTTTGGGGCCCACACCAGACTTCTCCATCCGTCTGAGGTGAAAGAGGCGCTGTTGTGCCTTTTTCATCACACAGCTGGTGTGTACAGACCACGTCAGATATTAAGGGGCATAATACAGTGTTATATTTAATTCAACTTTTCTTCTTTCAAACTTGCATCCACTTTCTCTCCTATAAGATTAACACTAAAAGAACAAACATTTGATGTTGACAATTGATACCTGGTGCAATTGCTGCTGTGATACTTTAGGGCACAATTCTTGAAGGGACCACCTTGTGGTTTCAGAGAAGCTGGTACCTGTTCTTCATGAGCAAACTTTTATAATGTAGACTTGCAGCTTGGGCATGAACTGGTGTGCACACATCTTGCACACATTATTCAGTCTGTGTCACAGAAAGAAGAGTGGAGTGAAAGGCATTGTAGCTGGGTTCTCCTCTTCTCCTCGATCCTCAACCCCCTTCCCCATCTCACCCCCAGCTGAAAGTGGAGGGGCAGATGTCAGTGTATTTGATACCAGCAGTAAGAGAGCTACCCTGTAAGAAACTTGGACTTATCCTTGGGCATTGGTATTTTGCATTATTTCAGTTCTTTTGCAGTTTTCAATTAAACCATTGGGGTGATTTCCCAACAATATGGACAGGTAAATAAGTGAATGCGAATGGATAGGCTGTAGGGTGGAGTGCTTCTGCCATGCATAATACAACTACTTGATTTACTTTTTCAGATTGCCTATTACATCCAGGCAACCCCTCAAGTTCTCCCTTACCTCACTCGTGACATCACTGGACTGTCATCGGATGTATGCAAAATTGTTGAGGCTTGTAATGAATTTCTTGAACAAAATAAGGATACCGTCCATCCACTTGGCAGTGTGACATTGGGTGGGACTTGACACAGATCCTCATCATGTTTTGCTGTCCCACTGGCTTTGGTGCTAATGAAGAGAATGTTTTTAGATAAAAATAAAAAAAAAGGCGAAAGCTTAGTTGTGAACAAATAGCACCGGGAATTCTAGTTAAGCATATGATCTTTGAAATCAGAAGAGTGCATTGCATTTGTATGTGAGTGTTGTATCAAGGGAGGCTTATTGAGTTAACTGGTGGAAGAACACTGTGGCCCTTGGTCACTGCCTTGTAATTGTTTAGAGCTGTGTTTGCTGCCATTAGCTTCTGTGTATAAATTTCATTAATTTTTGTGTATAAAACATATGATGTACAGCATTTTATTGCAAATGAACAAATTTAATCCATATTTTTACATTAATTTTGATAAGATTTTACGAGAAAAATGGTTGTATAAGGATTTTAAAAGAAGAGTATTTCTGATTTTTAACAAGGGATCCTTTTAAAGAAAAATAATTCTATTGATGATACCAAGCAATTGTCAGCAACAGTCAGCTTTGTGTGCTTATGATAAGCTTTTAATTTTTTGTAATCAATCAACGAGCTTGTGTATGCTTGCTTTTGTAATAAAAACACAAGCCAATTTTCTGATCATTTTAGTTGAGATTGTGGGTTTGTAAAGTTGTATTTTCATTCTGGTGTACTTAATCATCATTTCCTTTCAACAGCATGCACACAATGATAGTGTTGACAATGCAATTTCACAGGGAAACACAAAATGCAAAACCCTGTAATGCTGAAGCAAAGCTACCAATTGATCACATCGCTTAGTGTAAGGGTTCATTTTGGTGATGATGGAAACTGAATGAATGTGTATCATTTTAAAAATCTGGAGTGAATTATTTGACCTTAATTGTGTAATTTACTGATTACTAAAAATATGAAATCACTGCCTTTCTAAAACAGGAACAAATTGCAATGATCAACTATAAAAATAAATCTCCTGTTTAAAAACAAAGGTGTAGATATTTAAAACAAGTTGAACATTCGGTGCTATTCTGCAGCACTGACAAGTTGGTAGTTATGTGAGAAGTGATTGAATAAAAGACAACATTGAACTAATGAAATGTAAATGTTCTTAATTATTTTTATACTGTTATAAGAACCTCCTGTGCATGATCATTTTTGGAAGGTGTGCATTTGGGAAAATGCCAATTAGTTCTGTATCAATTCTTTGGCTTGAACCACTGGCTCAATCAACAATTTGCAATTTCAATTAACAATCAGGAAGAACCTCTGGTTTAAAATCTGGATTTGGAGACGAGGAGCTATGTGGCTGAAGAGAAAAATTATGTTGGTGTAGTTGTTTGGAAGTACCATTTAGCAACTTATAAGAACTGAACGGGGTCTCAAGGTACCCAGACACCTGCAGTGAATAGCTAGTCACTATTTCATTTTAGGGCCTCAGGTGTAAAAAGGTTTTCAAGGAAGGAAACTAGATAGATCTGGGGAGTTTGAGTTTGACAGTCCAGATAGCTGCCAATAGATGAGGACAAAAGGACAAAGGGTTAGGAAGTACAGTGGAGGGATAGAGTGCAAGTGGGTATCACACTGGAGAAACCTCGACTGGGTGAGTGGTGAGGCCAAGATGGAGTTAAGCACAGAATCTGAACCACGTGTTTGAGAAGTTGCAAGGACTGGAAAGGAGAAGGGTGACAGGCGACTGTCCAACAGAGTCACTAGAGATCCCAAACGGTTGGAGATTTTTAATGAGCAGAGATTTGTAGTGAATGGAAGATGAGTGGTCATCTAGGTTGATTTTGGATTGGACACATTAAAGATGAAAAAGAAAATGTGGCAAATAACTGGGGTAGGAACAGTTTTGGGAGGCATTCAAAATGGAACTAGGTGGGTTTTTAAAATCATGGAGACTGTTGAGAGCACTTCAGAAACTAGCTTCTAAAATGTTCTGAATATTTAAAAAATCTCACTGGTTACTATCTTAAATAGCTTTGTGCAATATGACTTGGTGTTTGAACCATGCGATTGCTATTAATACATCTGCTAGATGTCAAGAACTAGAAGAACATCACTTATTAAAGAAGTATGAATCCAGTATTCGCTAATATGCTAGATCCAGGAAAGGTGAACACTCTGCCCAGCTGTAGCTTTTGGCGTGTTCTACAGGATAAAATTTTTGGAGGAGGAGAGGCCATTCAGTTATTCCTGCTGCAAATTAAAGTTCATGACACAATATCTCTTTATTTTAATTTGTTGTCCATCTGCAACTTGCAACATCACACCGCTCTTTACATTGGCAACACAGCAGTGGAACCTGCGAGCAACTTCAAACTCCTGGGAGTGCACATCTCACCCAGCCTCTCACAATCAGGAAAGCTCACCAATGCCTCTACTGAAGACAGCTGGACTATGCCAGTGTCATTCTCAGATGCGCAGTACAAAGCTGCATCACTGCTTGGTATGGAAACTGCACTGTGAGACAGGAAGGCTCCACAGTGGGTAGTCAGAACTGCCCAATGCATCACCGGCACCATTAAAGACATGTATACAGAAAGGTACTGGAAAGCATCATTAAGGATCCCACCTGCCCTGTTTATAGACTTGTTTTACTCCCTGATGGACGTGGGACAGCTACGTAGCATCCACGCCAGGGCCAGCAGACTCAAAAACAGTCAGTAACCTTTCCCAAACAATAAGGCTGATCAACACCTCCACCCACTAATCCACCCTAACCACCACTACTTTATCGTTTTCTATCAGTCACCCTATGTACAGGCACTTCTGTGGGCTAGTATCACTCTATGGAAATACAAATAAGCTATGTACTGTATATAAACCATCTTATGTATTTATATTTATTGTTTTTTTTATTAATGCATGTGTTCTTTTTGTGCTGCATTGGATCCAGAGTAACAATGATTTTGTCTGCTCTGCACTTGTGTACTGGACATGACATTAAACAATCTTGACTCTTGACATGGGCAGTATGAGCAAGCAACCGAGGTCTGCAGGGTAGAACAATTTGTCTAATGGGATTACAACTAGATGAGTAAGTAAATCTGTCTGGATAAATCATTAAAATGTACATCATCCTTTAAACCTAGCAAACTATTCATCAAGCTTTTACAATCAATGTCCAGAAAATTAACTTTTGTATCAAAAGCTTGAATACTGATGTATATTAAAGTAATGAGAAACGAAAGTTAAGAAGAGTGCAGCTCACATCTGTGCTTGGTTCTAACCATCCAGCTCAGTGGTTCCATTCAAGAATTTATTGATTTGGAACTTGTAATTGATTTGCTTGCCAAGTAGCAGGAATACGTGACTATGAATACAGAGAGTTGGGGATCAGATTTATGAAGTAAAAATATCAATCTCAAAATTATTTCTATAATCTGGAGGTAAACGGTAGTAAACCCGATGGCTGCTGTGCATTCGCATGTTGATCAGTCCTCGAAACGCATCCACGTATGTGCCCTGTGTATGTAGGTGTTCCACTGTCAGAGTGTAGCTGGGGGAAGCCTGCAGCAGTTTGAAGGTCGCCTGCCATGATTTAGACAACGGAACAGCCTGGAGCTGGAAGGACAACATTTGCCACAACCCCTGACAAAGACTCAGCATGTCTTCCACCAAGGATTCTGTGTAACCATGGTTAAGTGCTTCAGCTGGCCAGCTTGGAGCTATAGTTACAAAAGGAAATATTTTATTGATGGTATTGATGAATTGGCTTCCTTCAATATACCCGGGTGTGCTGAAGCTGCCGTAAGAGACATCCATGCTGATCCAGACAGGTATGTGGAGAAGGTGTTGTGTGTAAAGATCATAAAGCAGATACAGAGTTGGAGCTAGTGCCTGAGTGGATTTTATCTTTAGGTAAACGCCCCACTGGTTTGATGAACGTAAGACCTGATATAGAACCTCTTCCAAAAGGAAATCTGATCCAGGTTTGGAACTTTCCACCAACAGAATGTTACCGATTTTACTCTTCACATTCAGGACGAGCATTCCTCCAGCGTTCCCTTTAAGAAATTGAAATAAGAGCATTTATATGATATGCTTGGGTTTATGTCTTCAGATTTACAACCTATCCAAACCCTTACAATGTTTAACTATATAGAATGAACCTGAGCTCAGGTAATTATAGAAAGTGAAAGCAGTGATTCATTGGCTGTAAAGTGGACAAGACCCAGAGAAATGCAGCAAAAAGACTTCTCCTCTGTCTGTGCAGCTGTACCAGCTCAGGATACAACAGTTACCTGCTCCAATCATCTTCACAAATGTTCATGTATTTGGTTAGCCAAACTAAAATTGCTGAAAAAGCCCTTGTGTGGAAATTAATGTAATAATGGGATCTGCTGAGTAAGGTGTACATTCATTGATGTATACTGGAGATTTTAATGACTTCATCACATCTTATTACGAGTTCATTAGAGAAAGTTGTCTTCCCTGCCTCCTCGTCCCTCCTATCCTTTACCATATTGTCATTGGAAGCTATTTCAGCCAGCTTACACTATGCCACTCATAGTGCAATCCATTCCCTCACAAGTTTTTTCTGACGCTATTCTCTCTGCACACCTTTCAACTCCCTCCAGATTCTTTCACTCATCAAGCTGCTGAGGGTAATTTCTAGTGGCTCAATTAACCCAAGGAATTGGTGGCAACAAAATGGGAAAATAGTTCCTATCAACTGCAAGAAATACTTTCTTCATAAGTGCAAGATTCATTGTGGAGGAGGTTACAGTGGCCCAAAATATGAATTCAATAATGTCACCAAAATGTCATTAATTGAAAAGGACAGCATTACCTTGAAGAAGTTCTGACAAGTCCAAAAATGTGGCTCCAATGTCAAACCAATGGACCTGCAATTCTCCAATATCTTGATGGGGAAAATAGTCCAGTAGTTCCCCGCCAGGGTAAAACCTTCGGCTTCTACTTGCCTGCACTGAACACAACAAAAATGGGTGAATTCTGGCTCTCCAGAAAATTTTGAATCACTTTTTTAAAAATTTTGTTTTAAATTCCTTCCTCGACCCCATTTAGAGAGTGGATGGATTCTGATAGAGCACAAGTGCAAGGGATCATACAGATAATCTTCTGGAGATCCTAATGGAAACATATGAATGTACCGTTTTCGATGCTATCAAATTCCTAGTAGCATTTTGCCCCAATGGCTGAAGAATGAGAATCAATTCCACCTCCTTAAGGGTAGCAACTTACAAAAGCAGTACAAAAGTTGACCATAGAACCAGCAGCAAAAAAAAAAAAATCAGCTAATTAATGTTGAACAGTGGTTAACCAAGTAAGGTTTCATCGCAAGTTGTCACAGAAACTTTTAAACCTACTGGAGTAAGAAAGTTATGAACAGAACCATGGCAACTTATTTCAAGGTGAATAAACTTAAATTCTGCATGGGTTGTGCTTAGCAGCTCCTGAATCTCTGGGATAACAGGCAAAAGGCAAGCAAAGTTCCTAAGGGAATGTGAGCAAAGTAGAAAGAAAGGGTAGAATAAATTCAAAGAAATTAGAATACATACACGCAATTTTTTTGAATTCTGACAAAACTGGTTCATAAATGTCGTAATAGATTTGTTCAACGTTGCTGTTGTCTCTGAAGAATAAGAGATCTTCTACAGTGATTGAATCAATAGATCCCTGCCAGAGAGTGAGGCTGTACCTACAGACATACACAAATAACTGTTATAAATATGAAAGTAAGTAAAATAATATTTCAGGAAATTATTGCAGATATGTGCAGTATTTACTTCATTTCCCATTTTCTTCTTTTAAATCTTCAGAATGTCTGTTGGTGCTAAGATTATGCTTCCAGTGGTATCAGCGGTTTCTATAACCCGCCCCTGTGTTCCATTAGCTTCATCCTCAATCCATAAATGTGTAGCTTTCCAGTTGATAAGGACCAGAGTAATAAATGCTTTTGGATACATCTCCCTCCCCAGGCTAGCAGCAAACTCCAGTGGGTAAATTCCCATTAACAATCATTGCACTTTGCTCCTTATAATGTGGAGAGAACATCAGTGGATGTATCTTTACTGCCCGGCCAGGGAGTGGTTGAAGGAGGGATAAGCTCATTTTTACCCAACCTCAACCTGCAGATTTGATATGTGGTGTGGTTGTATGTGCATATGTCTATACCCCCTATAGTTGTAGAGTGACTTGCGAATATTATATACATCTCTGTGGAGAGACCACAAGAGATAGGCTTTTGTCCCATTGAGTTTGCTGAGCCATTTAATCAAGGCTGATCCTTTTTCCCTCTCAACCCCATTTTCCTGCCTTCTCCCCATAACCTTTCACACCCTGAATAATCAAGAATCTATCAACCTCCTCCTCAAATACATCCAATGACTTGGCCTCCACAGGTGCCTGTGGCAATGAATCCCACAGATGCACCACCCTCTAGCTAAAAAAATTCCTTCTCACCTCCATTCTAAATGGATGTCCCTCTATTCTGAGGCCGTGCCCTCTGGTCCTAATCTCCCCACTACAGCAAACATCCTCTCCACATCTACTCTATCTAGGCCTTTCAACATTCAATAAGTTTCAATGAGATCCCCCCTCATTTTTCTAAATCACAGTGAGTACAGCATCAGAGCCATCAAATGCTTCTCATATGATAACCCAGAATCATTCTCCTGAACCTCTTCTGAACCCTCTCCAATATCAGCACATCCTTCATAGATAAGGGGCCAAAACGGCTCACTATACTCCAAGTGAGGCCTCACCAATGCTTTATAAACCCTCTGCATTATATGCTTTCACATTCTACTCATCTCAAAATAAATGCTAATGTTGCATTTACCTTCCTCACCACCAAATCAATCTGAAAGTTAACCTTAAGGGAATCCTGCATGGGGACTCTCAAGTCCCTTCGCACCTCAGATTTTCTGCCCATTTAAAAAAGTCTATGCTTTTGTTCCTTCTACAAAAGTGCATGATCACAGATTTAACAACAGTGAATTCCATCTGCAAATTAGTTGCCCATTCTCCTAATCTATCTCAGTCTATCTGAAGCCTTCCTGCTTCCTCAACACAACCTACCCCTTCACCTACCTTCATATCATCTGCAAATTTAACCATAGAGCCATCAATTCTCTCATCCAAATCACTGACACATAATGCAAAAGGAAGCAATCCCATCAGCAAACCCTGTGGAACACCACTAGTCATCAGCAGCTAACCAGAAAAGTCTCCCTTTATTCCCACTCTTTGCCTCTTGTCAGTCATCCAATCTTCTGTCCATGCTAGTATATTTCCCGTAATACCACGGGCTCTTACCTTGTAAAGCAGAGTCAAGTGAGGCACATTGTCAAAGGCCTTCTGAAAATGCAAGTACATAACACACCAATTCTCCTTTGTCTATCCTGTTTGTTATTTCCTCAAAAAATTCCAACAGATTTTTCAGGTAAAATTTTCCCTTAATGAAACTATGCTGTCTTTGCCTATTTTATCACGTGCCTCCAAGTATCCTGAGACCTTGTCATTAACAATTGACTTCAACAAGTTCCTAAGATCAGACTGACTGATCTATAATTTCCTTTCCTTTGCCTCCCTCCCTACTTAAAAATTGGAGTGACATTTGCAACTTTCCAGTCCTCTGGAATCAGGCCAGAATCCAATGATTCTTGAAAGATCATTACTAATGCTTCCACAATCTGTTCAGCCACCTTTTTCAGAACCCTAGGCTGTTGTCCACCTGCTCCAAATGACTTTTGACTTTTCAGCTTCCCAAGCACTTTTTACCTAGAAATAAAAATGCACTCACTTCAGCCCTGACACTCTTGAACTTCCAGCATACTGCTAGTGTCTTCCACAGTGAAGATGGATACAAAATACTTAGTTAGTTCATTCGCCATTTCTTTGTCCACCATTATTACCTCTCCAGCATCATTTTCCAGCAGTCTGATATGTGCTCTCACCTCTCTTTTACTCTTAATATATCTGAAAAAAAACTTTTGGTATCCTCTTTGATATTATTGTCTCACGTACCTTCATATTTAATCTTTTCCTTCCTTTTTGCTTTTTTAGTTGCCTTCAGTTGGTTTTTAAAAATTTCCCAATTCTCTAACTTCCCACTAATTTTTGCTCAATTGTATGCCCTCTCTTTTCTTTTTATGGTGTTTTTGACTTCTCTTGTCAGCCATGGTTACCTCATCTTCCCTGTAGAATAGTTCTTTATCTTTGGGATGTATCTATCTTGAGCTTTCCGAATTTCTCTCAGAAACTCCAGGCATTGCTGTTCTGTCATCAGCCTTACTAGTGTCCCCTTCCAGTCAACTTTGGCCAGCTCCTCTCTCATGGCTCTGTAATTCCCTTTACTCAGCTGTGACACTGATACATCTGACTTTAGCTTCTCCCTCTCAAATTGCAGGGCGAAGTCTAATATACAAAGAGAGAGGTTATGGATGCAATGGGAGGTGAGAACCTCGATACAATAGCTATCACTAAAGAGGTAGTGCTGAGCAAACTTGCGGGCTTGAAGATAGATAAGTCCCCTGGTCCTGATGGAATATATCCCAGGGTACTGAAGGAAATGGAAGAAGTTATAGTAGAGGCTTTGGTGATAATTTACCAAAATTCTCTAGACTCTGGGCAGGTCACAGAAGATTGGAAGATGGTGACTGTCATACCACTGTTCAAAAAACGATGTAGGCAAAAAGCAGGTAACTATAGGCCAGTTAGTTTAACATCTGTAGTTGGGAAAATGCTTGAAGATATCACTAAAAAAGAAATAGCAAGCAATCGAGAAAGAAATGGATCCATCAGGCAGACACAGCATGGATTCAGCAAAGGCGGGTCCTGTTTGACAAACTTACTGGAGTTCTTTGAGAATACGATGAGTGTAGTGGATAGAAGGGAACAGATGGATGTTATTTACTTGGATTTTCAGAAGGTGTTCAATAAGGTGCCGTGTAAAAGACTTATCCATAACATCAGGATGCCTAGAGTTGGGGGTGATGTACTAGCATGGATAGAGGATTGGTTAATTAATAGAAAGCAGAGTTGGGATACATGGGTGTTACTCTGGTTGGCAATCAGTGGTGAGCGGTGTGCCACAGGGGTCAGTGCTGGGCCCACAACTGTTCATGAGATACATTAATGATCTGGAAGAGGGGACTGAGTGCAGTGTATCAAAGTTTGCTGATGACACTAAACTGAGTGGACAAGCAAATTGTGCAGAAGATATGGAGAATCTGCAGAGAGATGCAGGTAGGTTAAGTGAGTGGGCAAGGGTCTGGCACATGGAGTACAATGTTGGTAAATGCGAGGGCATCCACTTTGGACGGAAAAATGGAAAATCAGATTATTATTTATATGGTAAAAAATTGCAGCATGCTGCTGTGCAGAGGGACTTGGGACTACTTGTACATGAATCACAAAAGGTTGGTTTGCAGGTGCAGCAGGCTATCAAGAAGGCAAATGGAATTTGGCCTTCATTGCTACAGGGATTAAATTTAAGAGCAGGGAATTTATGCTGCAATTGTACAGGGTACTACTGAGACCACACCTGGAGTACTGCGTGCAATTCTGGTCTCCTTACTTGAGGAAGGATATACTGGCTTTGGAAGTGATACAGAGGAGGTTCACCAGGTTGATTCCAGAGATGAGGGGGTTAGACTATGAGGAGAGATTGAGTCACCTGGGACTGTACTCACCGGAATTCAAAGGAATGAGAGGAGATCTTATAGAAACCTATAAAATTATGAAAGGGATAGATACGACAGAGGCAGGAAAGTTGTTTCCACTGGTAGGTGAGACTAGAACTAGGGGACATAGCCTCAAGATTCATGGGATTAGATTTAGGACAGAGATGAGGAGGAACTGCTTTTTCCAGGGAGTGGTGAATCATTGAAGCAGTGCAGAATACTTAAGACAAGATTGGATAGATTTTTGCGTAGTAGGGGAATTAAGAGTTATGGGAAAAAGGCAGGTAGGTGGAGATGAGTCCATGGCCAGATCAGCCATGACCGTATTAAATGGTGGAGCAGGCTCGATGGGTCAGGTGGCGTTCTCCTGCTCCTATTTCTTATGCTCTTATATTATGATTCCTGTCTCCTAATGGTTCCTTTACCTTAAGCTCCCTAATCCAATCATCACACAACACCAATCCAGAATAGCCTTTCCCTTAATGGGCGCAGCCACAAGCTGCTCTAAAAAGTCAGCTCTTAGGCATTCTACAAATTCTGTCTCTTGAGATCCAGCACCAACCTGATTTTCCCAATCTACCTGCATATTAAAATCCCTCATGACTCTTGTAAAGGGCTGTATGTTACAACCTGGAACTAACTGTGAACACTGAAAAGTATCTCAAGGAGAATAAATTGCCCAAAGTATTATACTTCCTTGCATTGTGTTCACAATGGTTGTCTCTGCCTGACTGTGGAAATAATGTACATGGATGCAAATAACAGATCACTTGATACAAGTTCCACTACTTACCCTTAACTATAATTCTGCAATCTCCAACAGAACTTTAGATCCACATTCTAGTTATGGTACCTGTTTGTTTTTGCACTTAAACATCAATTATCCTCTAGCAAGATTCAAGCAATTAACAATCACTCACCAAGGAGGAAGTCAAATGAAATCTATTCAGAAGTTACTTGGAGTAATTTTATGCACATGTATATTTTAATACTGGCTGCTAAAAGGGAATGTTTTTAAAAGTCTGCAGTAAATTAATCAGATCAGTTTTTTTAAATAGAAGAGTTATAAGGGATTAAAATAAATTGGTTGCGTTAATTTTGGCAGTGACTCAATATGAACAAATGTCCATTCATTTTCATTTCTGAGCTTTGGATTCACATTATGGGATCTAGTAATTAGCATCCACCAACTGCTGCATATGATTATACTAATGGTTCTAACTACTATCTAAACAAATGCTGCAGGGTACACTCGCATGGGTCTCATCTTTATTCAGCTACCAGCTAGCAGGGAAGTAAAGAAAATTCACAATTATTTCATTTAAAAAAAAATTCAAGCTCCACCCCTCCCTTCCCAGATGGTCAGCCCACACATCACAGGCAATGGAAACATGCCCATTTCCAAAAGAGGGGCATGTCCAAGAAAGACACATAGTTCTTCACATTGGACATGTTGGTGTCTAATTTCTCCCCAGTGCTGTGAGGCGGAGATCACCTCGGGCATATTTCTGCCACAATTTCCCTGGTCCATCTCCGGTAACAAGCTCTCTCTTTGGCCTTACCCAATTGCAAGGGATGAAACAGTTTTTTGACAAGACCCACAGGGGAAGCATTCAAGCCACCTTTTTGTTTTAAATGTGTGTAACCTCCTGTGGCATATCCTAATGGTTTCATTTAATATTTGGAATTGGTGCTTATGCTCCCAGCAATATCTCCATTCTTCACACTCACAATGTAACTTGAGGACAGTGACTGCCATGGTATACATTCGCTTGTACCAGAATCTGTTAATTTATCATCATTAAAACTAAACAGTGGTTTCATTGGTTACAATTCCTTTGCCTTTACCTTGGTGATTGGCTGAGCAGCCAACTAAAATGTGGCCAGGCTTGCTTCAAGAGCACAGCTCTGACAGGAAATGTGACACGTTGTGGTAAGTCCTTGACCAAGTTGTACATCTCTTCCACCATCCTTCGGGTGTAGGGTTTGGCTGCGACCAGCGGTAGGTGAAGCGTCATCCAGCCTGGGGAGAGGATGACATTTGGGAACTTCTGCTGAATAAGACTCAGAAACCTACATGAAATATTTTACAGATGAGAATTATAAATTGTTCAACAAGAATTCCATACAAAGTATATCAGCAACACACACAAAATGCTGGAGGAACTCAGCAGGTCAGGCAGCATTCATGGAGAGGAACAAACAGTTGATGTTTCAGACTGAGATGTTTCATCAGTTTAATATATGGCCCTTCCATATGTTCTTCCATTCGTAGTACAGCTTATAAATATTTGCAAAGCATCGGCAAGTATTACAAGCAACAAACTGCTGGAGGAACTCGGTGGGTTCAGCAGCATCTGTGAAAGGATAGGAATTGTTGACATTTTGAGTTGAAACTCTGCATTATTAGCCAATTTTCTTTTCGTTCATTCTGAGAGTAAGCAAAACAAGGGTCAGTCCAGCATTCGTTACTTATTCCCTTTTTTCTCTCAAGATGAGAGTGGAAGTTACCTTCAAAATTTTAGTCTTTATGATAAAGATGCCCTTAAAATGCTTTACGGGATTCCATGATTCTGACCCAGCAACATTATGGAATAGTGGAGAGTATATTTGAGGTGTATGTGGCAGTGATGGTGAATTCCAGTTGCTCCATATCTGGGTGCCGCCAGTGAGGACACTATGGTGTACTTTTGAGATCTTTCCTCTTTATCAGTCTTTCTCTAGACCACAGCTGTATTTTTTTTAAACCAGTTTAAGGAAGTAGATTGCTAAATGTCCAATGGAACTAGATATTTTTGGGAAAAAATTGACATGGAATTCTTAGATTTTTGAATGAAGTGGACCTTTTAAGCTTCTAAACTGAATGACTGCTTTGGTTTTTTTTTCTTAACAGTAGCAATTTGTGAATATGGTTCGGTGTGTCCTTGAGTCAGGTGTAAGGTATATGGCTAGAGCTGGGACTGGGATGTGATGAATGGGTCGACCAGGCTGGGATGGTGAATATGATGAACGGGTTGGCCAGGCTGAGATTGGGAATGTGATGGATGGGTGGGCCAGGCTGGGATCATTGCAGCAACTTAATTTAATGAACTGACTAGATCTAAAAACTGGGTTACTAATTATCTTTTGAACATCTGGACTACAAGTCCCCCTGTCACTCAGTGCAGTGGAATATTATTGGGTAGGTAAGGTATCCAAACCCCCTCGACAGTTTGTGGGATGTAGTAGCCATCAGCTATAACATACCATAAGGTATATTTTAATCGGAAAGGTATACTTAAATTTTATAATAACCAACTCTGTGTAGAATAATTTGGGCATATCTCACCCTGAGTACGTTTGATAAACTGCTTTTCTGACCAATGTCATGGAGCTAGAGTGGGGAGTAAAGTATTACAGAATGGGAAAGGGATACAACAATGCTCATAGCAATTTTTGTTTGAAAACTGTGAGAATCCAGTAGTATGGTGAAGGAATATGGCTGATATAAAAGTCAGGCGACCAGAGTGACTGACTGGATCCTGCTTGTATTAATCTTGGTTTCCATGTGACAGGGATACATCATATCACAGGTCTACAATTGTGTCCCATCACATGACAGGGATATGGATATGAATACTCCATGTGACCGTGTGTGGCTATGGTTATGGCATGAGGTGACGTTGCTATGGTTACACCATACAATGTGCAGCTGCATTTTCAGAGTGTAACCGCTCTTACGGAACTGAAAGATTGTTAAGGAAATATTTCAGGAACTTAAATAAAATATTTTAATTGCTGAGGAAAGAGGCCTACAGGATCCTCCAAACATTGTCCATTGCGCCTGGCATCTGGTGAGATGAGATTTAAAACTTCAGATTTATTTTGCAGTTAACAAGACAATATTCAATGAAGAGCTTCTGCAAATGAAGAAGTGATTCAGACTGGATTTATTCAGAACTGAGATTTCGTTATCACACATGCATTGAAACGTACTGTGAAATGGGTCCTCTCACCTCTTCACACACACAGTCCCCCAGTCCCAGGATACACTGCCTCTGGGTTTTCAGTCCTTTGCCCCAAGCTCTAAAACTCGCAGACATTAGATCTCTACCCTCCAGTCTCGGGCCCAGACTCCCAGACTTGCAAGCATTGGGCCTCCAACCTTCAGTCCCTGGCCCAGACTCACCCTCTGCCTCGCCAGCTGAGGTCTTACAAAACTCATGGATTGGGTGGTGAAGAAGGAACATGACATGCTTTCTTCACTGGTCAAGCATAAGAGTCAGGAAATCATATTGCAGCCATTCTGGTTGCCGCACCATAGGAAGGATGTGGAGGCTTTGCAAAGGGTACAGAATAGATTCACCAAGATGTTGTTTGTATCAGAGATTATTAGCTATAAGGAGAGGCTGGAAAAACTTTGGTTGTTTTCTATGGAGTTTGGAGGCTGAGGTACATAAAATTAAAAGAGGGTATAGATAGTCAGCAGTCTTGGGTATGACTCTAAACTGCAACCGGTGATGAGGCTCTGATTGGGGACTTTCAGAGCTTTGGGGAAAGTGGAGTTACCCCTTAGTCATTCATTGCTCCCAGGGCCACTCTGACCCGGAACGGAAGCGCCTGCAAGGGTTCCTGCTCAGGATACGAGCAAAAGCCAACGGCAGATCCAGCAGGTTCAGTAACTGAACTTATGACGGAGAAGGCGGGTGAGCTACGACCTCAAATGTCAACGGCTATAGTATAGGTGGATGAACATTTGGGAAGAGAAATGGCGATTTCTTTAGTTCGCCCAACAGTAGGCAATAGCAAACCACCATTGCTATTTGCTAAGAAAACCATGATCAAGCTCACAAAATGTATCACACAACAACAGCATCAACAGGATCTTCAAGACAATTTGAAGATGCTTCACTCGGTAGGGTTGATTCTGGCCAGCAGGGGATCCCCAACCGTCATCAAGCTACCGGTCATAAAATTCAGGTAACACAAAAGAAAATTATTGCCACTTGGAATGTAAGAACCCTATATCAAGCAGGAAGATTGGACAATGTGATAAGTGAAATGGAAAGACTAAAGATTAACATCATGGGAATTAGCGAAGTTCGTTGGATAGGTGCTGGAACATGTCAGGTTAGAAATAAAACACTAGTTTATTCTTATGGAACATCCCATACTAATGGAGTAGGAATTCTAATCGATGAAAACATCGCAAAAAGTGTTTTAGGACATTAGGCAATATCAGAAAGAGTGCTCCTTGTTAGATCCAGAGGACAACCATTTGATTTAGCAATTATACAGGTATATGCACCAACAACAGATGGAACAAATGAGGATATAGATAAATTCTATGAAGAGCTTGAACAAGCAAAGAGTGGGTGCAAATCTCAAGATATTGTTATTGTCATGGGAGATCTAAATGCTAAAGTGTGCTGATGGAAATGCCATAGGAAAATTTGGACTAGGAGAAAGAAATGAAAGAGGTGAGAAATGCGTAGAATGGTGCAAGATGAATAATCAGGTCATTATGAATACCTACTTTAAAGACCATCCAAGAGGCTTGTGGACCTGGAAAAGTCCAGGTGATAACACTAGAAATCAAATTGACTTTATTACTATAAACCAAAGATTTAGAAACTCAGTGACTCAATGCAAAACATATCCAGGTGCAGACTGTAATAGTGACCATAACCCAGTACTATGTCATGTAAAAATAAAACTTAAAAAACTAAAGAAGCAAAAACCTGAACAATCCCTTGACTACTTGTAATTAATTAAAGAAGAAAACTTAAGACAAAAATTTACAATTGAAGTAAGGAATAGATTTCAAAGTCTAGAAATGGAATCTGTTGAAGATGATAGCAATCATGTAAAAATGAAATTTAACTCTCTAAAGGATGCTTTAGTAGAATCAGCAAAGTCAGTGATTCCTAAAAAAGAAAAAAGCAGAAAGAATAAATGGATAACAGATGAAATCAAAAATCTAATAGAAGAAAGGAGATGGAAGAAAGCAAATCCTATAGAATATAAGTCCTTAGATAAAAAAGTTAAAAGCTTATGTCAAAAAGCCAAAGAAGAATGGTTAAAACAGGAATGTGAGCAAATAGAAAGAATCCTTATTACTGATCCAAAAAGGTTACATCAACAAATCAAGAATATCACTGCTAAAAAGCTCCTCTGTTCTTCAGGTGGATGTTTGAAAGCAAAGGATGGTACCATTATCATGGAAAAAGATGAGATTATAAACAGATGGACTGAGTATATTCAGGAATTGTTTGAAGTCGATCGAGGCAAAAAACCAGAAATTAAGAAAAACATTGAAGGTCCAAGTATTTTAAAATCTGAAGTTCGTAATGCAATAAATAAGATGAAGAAAGGAAAGGCAGCAGGTCCTGATGAATTAGTAATAGAACAAATTATCACTCTTGAAGACTATGGAATTGAAAAACTTACTGATTTAATCAATGACATTTATGAGTCTGAATAATACCAGAAGAGATGAAAAAATCAGTATTTATCACTCTTCCTAAGAAACCTGGAGCAATAGAATGTGAATTACATAGGACCATAAGTTTATTAAGTCATATCACCAAGATACTTCTAAGAATTTTGATGACAAGAGCTAAAAGTGAGATACAAGCTGAAATAGGCATAGAACAATGTGGTTTTGTGAAAGACAAATGTACAAGAAACGCAATATTGATGTTAAGGATACTATCAGAATGAGTAATTCAAGTGCAAAAAGATTTGTTTGTTTGTTTTATCGACTACACAAAAGCATTTGACAAATTGAAGCACAATATGTTATTTGAAATATTACAGGAAACTCTAGATCTAGATTCGAAAGACCTCCGCCTAATCAGAAATCTGTACTGGGAACAAACTGCCGCGGTAAGAATAGATGGAGAAGTGAGTCAGTTTATGAAAATCAAGAGAGGCGTTAGACAAGGGTGTGTTTTCTCCCCTGATTTATTTAATGTGTACAGTGAAACAATATTACAAAAAATAAGAGACATCTTGGGAATCAAAGTTGGCGGTGAAAACATCAATAATTTCAGATATGGAGATGACACTGTGTTAATTGCAAGTATGGAGGAAGAACTACAAAACTTAATTGATATAATTGTTGAAGAAAGTGCAAAAATGGGTCATCTATCAATTGCAAAAAGACAGAATGTCAGAATGTATGGTGATATCCAAAAAGGAGAAACCTATCTGCAGGCTGAGAATAAATGGGGAAGACATAAAACAAGTACAGAACTTTTGCTACTTAGGAAGCTGGGTGACATCAGATAGCAGGTGCGACTTGGACATCAAAAGAAGAATAGGGATGGCAAAAGACACCTTTACGAGAATGAAGAGTATACTGACCAATACTAAACTAGGCATTACAACCCGCCCAAGAGTACTGAAATGTTACGTTTATCCAGTTATGTTATATGGCTCAGAATGTTGGACACTATCTAGTAACATGAGGAAACGAATTGTAGCAGCAGAGATGTGGTTTTTGAGAAGGATGCAAAGAATATCACAGACGAAACAAATATCTAACGAGGATGTCATGAACAGAGCAAACACAAAAAGAGAAATAACATATGAGATCATGAAAAGGCAATGTAACTTCATCGGACATGTGATTAGGAAAGAGGAGTTCGAATGCACGGTAATTATGGGAAAGATTTAAGGGAAGAAAGCATGAGGAAGACAAAGACAAATGGTGATGGAGACAGCAGCCAGAGAACTGGAAATGAATACCAATGAATTGATCCACTTGACCCGAAACAGGAGTGTGTGGGCCATGGCAGTCAAAGCTCAAACTGGGCATGGCACCTGATGATCATGATGATGATAGATAGTCAGAGACTTTTTCCAGCTGGAAAGTCAAATACTAGAGGGCCTATGTTTAAAGTGGAATGGAGAAAATTTAAAGAAGATTTTTATTTGTCTTATTTAGAGATACAGTGAGGAACTGTCCTCTCTGTCCCATTGTGCCTCACCGTCCGGCAATCCTATTTAACCCTAGACTAATCTCAGAACACTTTACAATGACCAATTAACCTGCTAACCAGTAGATCTTTGGGACGGCATGGCAGCATAGGGGTTAGCATAACACTATCACAGCTCGAGGCGTCGGAGTTTGGAGTTCAATTCCGATGCCATCTGTAAGAACTTTGTACATTCTTCCTGTGAGGGTGTGCGTTTCCTCCCGAAGTCCAAAGGCGTGCTGGTTAGTAGGTTAACTGGTCATTGTAAATTGTCCTGTGATTAGGCCAGGGTTAAGTAGGTGGGTTGCTGAATAGTGCTGCTTAGCATTGACATAACATTGAAAAGCAACTTTGGGGCTGTTTCATAGTGGCACCATGGCATTTTTTTGTTACCATTTCAATATCCAGAAAAATTTAGGTGCCAAAAAAAAATTAGACTGATTTCTCTATCTTAAAATGTTTCAGCTAACATAGAAAAGGTTTAATTTTTATTAAAGGGAGAGTGGTTCTCAGTAATTGTGGACATGGATTTGAAATTGACATCACCAAGGTTAAAGTTACCTGGAAGGATCGACAGGCTTAATGAATCCTGGAACGTTTGGGCCAATCAGAATGTCAGCATTTAACCAAATTGGTCTGTTGATGCAGATTTCATTCGATTTCTTCAGCAGGAGGTCCAAGGAAGGGTCTACTGCATCAATGCTTTTGAAATCCAGCTTCATACCTAGGAAATAACATTCAGTTACCTATCTTACAACCGTGAAACAATTGATCGACCAAGAGTGAGCATGGCTTGGATAGCGTGTATACTTTAGAAATGTATAATGTTCTAGGCTTCTGATGTTGTTCATAAAGTCATGGAGTAGCACAGCAGAGATATTGGCTCTTGAGCATGTCTAATCCATGACAACCTGATCTTCTGCCTCGTCCCATCTACCCATTCCAATACCATATCCACATTGGTTATGCACTCACAACACCCTCTGAGTGAGAAAGTTCTCCTGCAGATACCCTAAAATATTTCACCTTTCACCCTAAACCTATGACCTATAATTCTAGTCTCACCCAACCCAAAGAGCAAAAGCCTGCATGCACTCATCGACACCCCTCATAATTATAATACCTTTATAAGGTCTCCCTTCATTCTCCTGCACCCCAAGTAATAAAGTCCTAACTTATTCAGCTTTTCCCTATAACTCAGATTCTCAAATCCTGGCAACATTCATGTCAATTTTCTCCGTGCTTTTTCCAGCTGATTGATATCTTTCCTGTAGGTAGGGTACAACTGCATACAATACTCCTAATTTGGCCTCATCTTGTACAATTTTAACATAACATCCCAACTCCTGTACTCAATACTTTGATTTATGAAGGCCAATGTGTCAAAAGCTCTCGTTATGACCCCAGCCTAACCATGATGCCACTGTCAAAGAATTATGGATCTGTATTTGCAGGTCTCTTTCTTCTACCACATGCCTCATAGCCCTACCATTCTTGTGTAAGTCTTACCTTGGTTTGTCCTCCTGCAGTGCAACACCTCACACTTGTCTGCACTAAATTCAATCTGTTACTTTTCAGCCCATTTTTTTAGCCTTCCTCTACACTCCCAACCTTGCTGTGATTTGCCGATCCAGTTTACCACATTATCATCCAGACCGTTAATACAGATGACAAACAAGAACCAGACACAGCACCGATCCCTGCAGCACATCACTAGTCACAAGCCATCAGTCAGAGACAATCATCTACTACCACTCCCTGGCTTCTCCCACTATGCCAATGTTGGATCCAATTCACTACTTCATCCTGAATGCCAAGCAACTGAATCTTCTGGACCAGCTTCCTATGAGGACTTTGTTCATGTAGATTCATAAGGTCCATGTAGATAATATCCACCTCCAGGTTATAGACCATGGAGAAAAGTGGGTCAGCTCCATTAAAATTTCTGCAAGCAAATGCTTAAAACAGCAATTATTTAATTTTTAGTCACAAACCCACCCAATATGAAGAACAGGCAAGTGAAAAGTGTGAGTGTTTATTCTAGCTACACTCAAAAAGTATTATTCGGTGACTTTCCTGGTGGCAGTGGTAACGGGAATAGGGTGCCCTGTTGTTGACATTACTGCCTCCAAGGTATACTGTAATGATAGTGGAAGTCACTAAATCAGTTTTTCATGGAATTGCTGTTCCAAGCTATGCTAGACCACTTGTGACCACCAATTTTTGCAACTGCTGTTGTATACCGCTAGAAGCTGACTGGCTTCATTACAGCACTCATTATACCCATCACTGGGTCATTGGAAATATACCTCACAGGGATCCTTTGCATTTCCAATAACATTAACAGTTTCTTGTGCACTGTTGCTCAAGTCTGTGTTAGTATTATAAAATTAAAGGCCAATCTTTCCTTCACCATAGTCTAATACACAAAATATAATATTGCTCCATGAAGTGATGTATTATTGTTTTAAATGTCCAAATTCCCTGTCAGGAACTATAGGATGCTCTAACAGTCAGCCTAGGAAGGACAATATTTTTATTATGTATCAAATAATCACTTCAACAAGAGCATTCAAAGAGAAATGTCTCTAGGATACTTTCAAGATTAGGTAGAGAGCAGATGAGATTACGGGATTAGAAATCTGGAGACCTGGGTTGTTGATGTGTAGATACATGGTCAAATCCCACCACAACAGATGTGAAAATTTATTTCAAATATTTAGGCGAATCTGGAACTGGAAACTAGATGGCAATAGGGTGAAACAGCAGGGACATAAACCCTTTGGCTCACCATGTCTATGCTTGTCATCAAGCACTGTGCTAATCCCATTTACAAGCACTCAGCATATAACCTTCCATGTCATGGTGTTTCAAGTGCTGATCTAAATACTATCTCAACGTTATGCCAGAACCTTTCTTCTCTCTGGTATCGAGTTGCGGGTGTTATGTTTTGTAACTCCAGAAATGAACCCAAAAATGTAACACAGGAGCCCAGGATAACTTGTCTATTTAGTGTTTCTTTAGTGAGGCACTCACTATGACATGGTGGCATAATGATGTACACCATTCACATACTTTTACATAGAACCCATGATGAATTATGTACACAAAGAATGCATAATCAAACAATAACAATATTACTCAAATGTTACTGAAATATTAAATATACCACATTTCTCCCTGCTTAGCTATAAACTCCAACTCAATATAGAATGCTTCTAAACTCAAATATGTAATGTATTGCTCGCTAGTCATATATATGTATGTGTTTATATATATTAATTACACGCACAGTATACTACACAATACAACTATTATATAGACATTCACAGCATAGTAATTTTTAAATTGTCCCATTTAGGCCTTAAGATTTAATCACTTATAGAAGATCTCTTACTCTGGTGGGATAACGTCTTTCCTGTCAAGGGGGATCACTCTGCTCGGCAGGTGAGACTTATGGCTGTGAAACAATCTCAGGTTCTGGAGCTTCCTCCATCATCATTGGAAGAGTTGACTCTGGGACTGCAGGAAGAGGTTCTGACAGCTGAGGTCACCTTCTTCTCTAACAATTGACTCTGCTCTCCTCAAATGATCAATGTGTCGACTCCAGATGACATCAGACACAACCTGTATAGGAGATTGGTCCAGTTCTATCCTTAATCTTTTCAGGTACCTATTTTTGATCACCTCTGTAGTTCCTCACTAGGACTGCTTGTCCAGGAGTGAAACATTGAACCTCCTTGTTTGAGGAGCCCCCATTTTGATTCCGTTCTTTGTCCTGCACACTCTTCCTGAGACCCTTTCTTAATTCGCTTTCAGTTGATTCTAATGCAGGCAATGTGGCATGGAAATGGTGGCTGGATCTCCAATCAAGTTTAGTTGCCTCAGCAAATCACGGCCACACAATGCAGGCCCTCCTGTTTCACCACATACAAGCCCAATGTGGTTTGTTGGTTGTTGTGTTTCACTGTTACAAATGTCATTCCCACAGGAGTTATGTTTTCTCCAATGTAAGTTATTGGTTAGATATCTGCAGACTTCAGTGCAGTATCTTTGAAATGTTATTCAAACTTATTTTGTAGAAAGACTGGAACAGCTGAGCCTGTTTCCTACTCCAATTTAATTAATTTGCTGTTCATTTCTGGTGTAAGCCGTATTGCTAGTCTGTAATTAGTTTTCACATTGTAAATCTCAAGGCTACCCAGTCCTGTGTCACCCTTATCATTATCAGATTTTTCATCAACAGCATGCAGATTAGTCCTCTTTTTGAACATGCAACATAACTTTTTATTTTTTCTCTTCCCTGTACAATCCATTTATTTTTGTCTGCCCATCATGCCCTTTGTATGTGCCCTACTTTGTTGCATTTTCTGCAAATTTCCCCTTTAAGCTTGTATTGAACCAGCGTATGTGAGAGCCTTCCATAATGGTAACACAAGTTTTTTGGCCAGATAGGTTTCTGTTTAGATGTTGCAATTTTGTTCATTCTCACTTTCATTCCTGATTGCAACTCAGTTGTGTCTCTGCTTGCTGTTTCTATTGATGCAGCAATTTCAACTGTTCTTTTAAATGTGAATTGGGCTTAAATTAGGAGCTATTTTTGAATGTTTCCTTTTAAGATTCTACAAATTAAACAATCTCTCAGTGCATTATTAAGCCCTCACTGAATGCTCAGATAATTTCTTCAATTCAGCCATGTGAGCTGAAATGGACTCCCCTTCTTTTTGATTCCACTAATGAAACCTAAAGCATTCTGCAATCAACAATGGTTACAGTTCTAAATATTCCTGCATTATGTTCACAATGTCAGCAAAGCTCATTTTGGCTGGTTGGTTGGAGCAGTCAAACTTCTGAACATACTGCATTCTTTTCTTCCTATAACACTTGGCAACACTGGTACTCGTTTCTTCCTGGCTACTCCATTTGCTTTAAAAGACTGCTCAATTTGTACAGTATATATCATCCAGTTATCTGTTGAGCACTCTGAGTTATCTGTGTTTATCTTTCCAATGTAGCCAGACATTTCTGCTTTTCCCTCATATTATTATTATTATATCACCCAGTAGGTACTGTTCATGAACTCTGGGGCTTAAATGTTGCTTGTTAATTTCATCCTTTTTCTGCCACTTTTAAAATCTCAACCATCTCTCTCCCCTTCCGAAGAAAAAACATGCTGTGCTTCAGCAGGTAGGTAGTTGTCTCAGGTTCATTTTAAAACTTCCTCCTCACCACCGTTACATTTTGTAACTCTAGAAATTAATTGAAGGAAAAACACAGGAGCCTGGGATAACTTGTCTACTTAGTTCATCTTAGCTCACATATGACGTGGTGGTACTGTATAATAATGTATGGGATTCACATACTTCTTACATATAACTCTCCCACACTTAAATCCAAATCACGCGCCAGTCTCGACACCATCATAGTGGTGTTGGGGTCCTCATCGATGTTGACAATGGACGAACACACATATCACCCTTCATGAATTATGTGAATGCTTAATGAAACAATATATTTACAGTAGGTTTCAACCATCTGCTCAGTAAAAAAAGTTCCTTCTCTAATCCACTCTGTGCTCTTCCCTAACCCTATGCCTGCTGAGTATTGTCAACTCTATGTGCAAAAGTTTCTCACTATCTACCCTATCAACTTCCCCCCAGAATTTTGTGTGCTTCAGTCTGATCACTCCTCCGCCCTCTCTGCAGCAAAGGCAACAAACCTAGAATATTCAGTCTCTCCACGTGGTTGAAATGCTCCACCCCAGGCAACATCTTGCTGAACTTGCTCTGCATCTTCTCCAATGTAATCACGTTTTCTATAGCATGGGGACCAGAACTGTGGATGTGCCTAGCTACTGTTTTGTATAGATGTAATATATCATCCTGGCTTTTATATTCTATACCCCAGCTAATGAAGGCAGGTCTCCTGTATGCATTCTTAATCACACTGCTAACATCAACAACAGAATCAGAATCAGATTTATTATTACCGGAATGTGTCATGAAATTTGCTCACTCAGCAGTTCAATGCAATACATGATAATATAGAAAAAAATAAGTATGTAAATCAACTACAGTAGGTACTTGTATATTAAATAGATTAAAAATAGTGCAAAAACAGAAATAATAAGTGAATAGTGTTCATGGGTTCAATGTCCATTTAGGAATCGGATGGCAGAGGGGAAGAAGCTGTTCCTGAATCACTGAGTGTGTACTTTCAGGCTTCTGTACCTCCTTCTTGATCGTAGCAATGAGAAGAGGGCATATTGTGGCTGATGGGGGTCCTTAATAATGGACATCACCTTTTTGAGGCATCACTCCTTGAAGATGTCCTGGATACTACAAATGGAGCTCACTAATTTTACAACCTTCTGTAGTTTTTTTTCAGTCTTGTGCAGTAACCCACCCCCACATACCAGGGAGTGAAGCAGCCTGTCAGAATGCTCTTCATGGTACATCTGTAGAAGTTTTTGAGTGTTTTAGGTGACAAATCAAATCTCTTCAAACTCCTAATGAAATATAGCTACTGTCTTACCTTCTTTATAGCTGTATCGATATATTGGGACCAAATTAGATCCTCTGAGATCTTGACACCCAGGAACTGCTCACTCTCTCCACTTCTGATCCCTCTATGAGGTTTGGTCTGTGCTCCCTTGTCTTACCCTTCCTGAAGTCCACAATCAGCTCTTTCATTTTACTGCCATTGAGTGCCAGGTTGTTGCTGTGACATCTCTCAACTAGTTGGTATATCTCACTCCTGTATGCCCGCTCATCTCCATCTGGGATTCTACTAACAATGGCTGCATCATCAGCAAATTTCTAGATGGCATTTGAGCTATAGCTAGCCATACAGTCATGGGTATAGAAGGAGTAGAGCAATCACAAAGCTACCAGGCTAACCTAAAAACTCCTTTGGTTCCCTGATATCCTTTTGCAAAGGAAATCTTTTACCTTTACCCAATCCTACACACTAGTATGACCCCAGATCTGCAGCCACGGTGTTGGCTCTTTAACTGTTCTGCTGAAATGTTCTAACAAGTAATCAGCTGTTCAAAGTACTAAAGCTCAAGGCCACCATCTGAAGGGCAATAATAGTTAAACAATAAAAGCCTTATCCATATAATGACAGATTTGCAGCTGTCCCCAATCAATGCCTGTCTATATGAACTTGGTCTTTGTGCTGTTATGGATGTTCCCTCTGCTCTTCTCACCCCACCAACTGAAAATTGAAATTTGTCAAAATGCCTAATTTTTCCCAGTTGCGATGGAGGGTCATTGAAAACCTCTAAACCTCTCTCCACAGACGCTGACCCAGCTGTTGACGATTTTCCGGTTTTAGCTTTGGTTTGTTATTCTACTGTAGCCTTTTTAATAATATTTCTATATTTTATGTTAGTGGCTATCTTTAATTTTGTGGGCACATGGCCAAGTGGTTAAGGTATTGGACTAGCGACCTGAAGATAGTGAGTTCGAGCCCCAGAAGAGGCAGTGTGTTGTGTCCTTGAGCAAGGCACTTAACCACACATTGCTCTGCGACAACACTGGTGCCAAGCTGTATCGGCCCTTGCCCTTCCCTTGGACAACATCGGTGTGTGGAGTGGGGAGACTTGCAGCATGGGCAACTGCCGATCTTCAATACAACCTTGCCCAGGCCTGCGCCCTGGAGAGTGGAGACCTTCCAGGCACAGATCCATGGTCTCACAAGACTAACGGATGCCTTAAATCTTTAATTTTAATAGTTATTTCAAAAACTTATGTACATCAATTTTAATGGTTTTTAAATGTTTCTAAATGTCAAAGGCATTTAACATTATCTCCAAGCTTTGGCATGTGCAAAGGCTATCGGGGTGGGACCACCATTTCACCATACAGAGCTAAGCTGGTGTCCAGCCTCCACTGTAGACTAAAGAATGGAGAACTTGAGCAAGATCAGCAAATCACATCCATCTTGTAGCAATGGTGGATGACAAATATAGACAGTAGGTGGAGTCCTGCATGACTAGTCCCTCAATTTTTATTAACACTCATTGCAATGATGGCTTGTGTTGAATCTCTACCTATTGTGTTGGCTACTATTGTGCAAACATCATAAGTATTGTTCCTTCTTCCTCCCCAAAGCAGAAATCTCAAGCTTTTCCTCAAACATTGGAGATTATTGGAACAAATTACTGGAACTCAACTTCCACATAACCCTGTATTATTTCTATTAGGTGATACTGAAGGGATAAAACCGAAACTTAAACTGAATAAATAACAGAAAGAATTCATAAAAATTGCATTGGCAGTAGCCAAGAAGGCTATAGCAGTTCCTTGGAAATCGGATTTGTATTTAAGTATGAATCATTGGAACAATGAAATGTCTAGTTGTATTCCACTCGAAAAAATTACTTATAATTTAAGAGATAAATATGATACATTTTTGAATATTTGGCACCCTTATTTACAAAAGATGGGATGGCATATTTAGTTGCTCTGATGACAAAGATATTGGTCCCTTGGGGAAAGTAATAAATAAATATACTAAATTTATTTTGAATCCCATGGAGCATGTGGAAACCTTCCAATATCCAGGCAGTTCTTCTTTCTTTTTCTTTTTTTCCTTTTTTTTTCAGCTAGGGGTATATATCGGGGGGAAGGGTTAAGGGGAAGGGGAGGGTAGACATTATCTTTCCATGTAATCACTTCAAAAACTCAATAAAAATTATATTAAAAAAAAACATTGGAGATTGGAGATTGAGCCTTACGTCTGTGGTGGGAAAGCTGTTGGAAAAGATTCTTAGAGATAGGATCTCTAAGAATCTTTTAGAGAATTTTAGAGAATCATGGTCTGATCAGGGACAGTCAGCATGGCTTTGTGAAGGGCAGATCGTGTCTAACAAGCCTGATAGAGTTCTTTGAGGAGGTGACCAGGCATATAGATGAGGGTAGTGCAGTGGACGTGATCTATATGGATTTTAGTAAGGTATTTGACAAGGTTCCACACGGTAGGCTTACTCAGAAAGTTAGAAGGCATGGGATCCAGGGAAGTTTGGCCAGGTGGATTCAGAATTGGCTTGTCTGCAGAAGGCAGAGGGTGGTGGTTGAGGGAGTACATTCAGATTGGAGGATTGTGACTAGTGGTGTCCCACAAGGATCTGTTCTGGGACCTCTACTTTTCGTGACTTTTATTAACGACCTGGATGTGGGGGTAGGAGGGTGGGTTGGCAAGTTTGCAGACGTCACAAAGGTTGGTGGTGTTGTAGATAGTGTAGGGGATTGTCAGAGATTGCAGAGAGACATTGATAGGATGCAGAAGTGAGCTGAGAAGTGGCAGATGGAGTTCAACCCGGAGAAGTGTGAGGTGGTACACTTTGGAAGGACAAACTCCAAGGCAGAGTACAAAGTAAATGGCAGGATACTTGGTAGTGTGGAGGAGCAGAGGGATCTGGGGGTACATGTCCACAGATCCCTGAAAGTTGCCTCACAGGTGGATAGGATAGTTAAGAAAGCTTATGGGATGTTAGCTTTCATAAGTCGAGGGATAGAGTTTAAGAGTCGCGATGTAATGATGCAGCTCTATAAAACTCTGGTCAGGCCACACTTGGAGTATTAACATAGAAACATAGAAAATAGGTGCAGGAGTAGGCCATTCGGCCCTTCGAGCCTGCACCGCCATTTATTATGATCATGGCTGATCATCCAACTCAGAACCCCGCCCCAGCCTTCCCTCCATACCCCCTGACCCCCGTAGCCACAAGGGCCATATCTAACTCCCTCTTAAATATAGCCAATGAACTGGCCTCAACTGTTTCCTGTGGCAGAGAATTCCACAGATTCACCACTCTCTGTGTGAAGAAGTTTTTCCTAATCTCGGTCCTAAAAGGCTTCCCCTCTATCCTCAAACTGTGACCCCTCATTCTGGACTTCCCCAACATCAGGAACAATCTTCCTGCATCTGCCTGTCCAATCCCTTTAGGATCTTATACGTTTCAATCAGATCCCCCCTCAATCTTCTAAATTCCAACGAGTACAAGCCCAGTTCATCCAGTCTTTCTTCATATGAAAGTCCTGCCATCCCAGGAATCAATCTGGTGAACCTTCTCTGTACTCCCTCTATAGCAAGGATGTCTTTCCCCAGATTAGGGGACCAAAACTGCACACAATACTCCAGGTGTGGTCTCACCAAGGCCTTGTACAACTGCAGTAGTACCTCCCTGCTCCTGTACTCAAATCCTCTCGCTATAAATGCCAGCATACCATTCGCCTTTTTCACCGCCTGCTGTACCTGCATGCCCACTTTCAATGACTGGTGTATAATGACACCCAGGTCTCATTGCACCTCCCCTTTTCCTAATCAGCCACCATTCAGATAATAATCTGTTTTCCTATTTTTGCCACCAAAGTGGATAACTTCACATTTATCCACATTAAATTGCATCTGCCATGAATTTGCCCACTCACCCAACCTATCCAAGTCACCCTGCATCCTCTTAGCATCCTCCTCACAGCTAACACTGCCACCCAGCTTCGTGTCATCCGCAAACTTGGAGATGCTGCATTTAATTCCCTCATCCAAGTCATTAATATATATTGTAAACAACTGGGGTCCCAGCACTGAGCCTTGCGGTACCCCACTAGTCACCGCCTGCCATTCTGAAAAGGTCCCGTTTATTCCCACTCTTTGCTTCCTGTCTGCTAACCAACTCTCCACCCACACCAATACCTTACCCCCAATACCGTGTGCTTTAAGTTTGCACACTAATCTCCTGTGTGGGACCTTGTCAAAAGCCTTCTGAAAATCCAAATATACCACATCCACTGGTTCTCCCCTATCCACTCTACTAGTTACATCCTCAAAAAATTCTATGAGATTCGTCAGACATGATTTTCCTTTCACAAATCCATGCTGACTTTGTCCGATCATTTCACCGCTTTCCAAATGTGCTGTTATCACATCCTTGATAACTGACTCCAGCAGTTTCCCCACCACCGACGTTAGGCTAACTGGTCTATAATTCCCAGGTTTCTCTCTCCCTCCTTTTTTAAAAAGTGGAGTTACATTAGCCACCCTCCAATCCTCAGGAACTAGTCCAGAATCTAACGAGTTTTGAAAAATTATCACTAATGCATCCACTATTTCTTGGGCTACTTCCTTAAGCACCCTGGGATGCAGACCATCTGGCCCTGGGGATTTATCTGCCTTCAATCCCTTCAATTTACCTAACACCACTTCCCTACTAACATGTATTTCGCTCAGTTCCTCCATCTCACTGGACCCTCTGTCCCCTACTATTTCTGGAAGATTATTTATGACCTCCTTAGTGAAGACAGAACCAAAGTAATTATTCAATTGGTCTGCCATGTCCTTGCTCCCCATAATCAATTCACCTGTTTCTGTCTGCAGGGGACCTACATTTGTCTTTACCAGTCTTTTCCTTTTTACATATCTATAAAAGCTTTTACAGTCCGTTTTTATGTTCCCTGCCAGTTTTCTCTCATAATCTTTTTTCCCCTTCCTAATTAAGCCCTTTGTCCTCCTCTGCTGAACTCTGAATTTCTCCCAGTCCTCAGGTGAGCCACTTTCTCTGGCTAATTTGTATGCTTCTTCTTTGGAATTGATACTATCCCTACTTTCTCTTGTCAGCCACAGGTGCACTACCTTCCTTGATTTATTCTTTTGTCAAACTGGGATGAACAATTGTTGTAGTTCATCCATGCAACCTTTAAATGCTTGCCATTGCATATCCATCGTCAATCCTTTAAGTGTCATTTGCCAGTCTATCTTAGCTAATTCACGTCTCATACCTTCAAAGTTACCCCTCTTTAAGTTCAGAACCTTTGTTTCTGAATTAACTATGTCACTCTCCATCTTAATGAAGAATTCCACCATATTATGGTCACTCTTACCCAAGGGGCCTCTCACGACAAGATTGCTAATTAACCCTTCCTCATTGCTCAAAACCCAGTCCAGAATAGCCTGCTCTCTAGTCGGTTCCTCGACATGTTGGTTCAAAAAACCATCCCGCATACATTCCAAGAAATCCTCTTCCTCAGCACCTTTACCAATTTGTTTCACCCAATCTACATGTAGATTGAAGTCACCCATTATAACTGCTGTTTCTTTATTGCACACATTTCTAATTTCCTGTTTAATACCATCTCCGACCTCACTACTACTGTTAGGTGGCCTGTACACAACTCCCACCAGCGTCTTCTGCCCCTTAGTGTTACGCAGCTCTACCCACATCGATTCCACATCTTCCCGGCTTATGTCCTTCCTTTCTATTGCGTTAATCTCTTCTTTAACCAGCAACGCCACCCCACCTCCCCTTCCTTCATGTCTATCCCTCCTGAATATTGAATATCCCTGAACGTTGAGCTCCCATCCCTGGTCACCCTGGAGCCATGTCTCTGTGATCCCAACTATATCATAATCATTAATAACAATCTGCACTTTCAATTCATCCACCTTATTACGAATGCTCCTTGCATTGACACACAAAGCCTTCAGGCGCTCTTTTACAACTCTCTTAGCCCTTATACAATTATGCTGAAAAGTGGCCCTTTTTAATGCTTGCCCTGGATTTGTCGGCCTGCCACTTTTACTTTTCTCCATAGTACTTTTAGTTTCTACCCTCACTTTACACCCCTCTGTCTCTCTGCACTGGTTCCCATCCCCCTGTAGTGAACTAACCTCCTCACGCCTAGCCTCTTTAATTTAATTCCCACCCCCCAACCATTCTAGTTTAAAGTCACCTCAGTAGCCCCCGCTAATCTCCCTGCCAGGATATTGGTCCCCCTAGGATTCAAGTGCAACCCGTCCTTTTTGTACAGGTCACGCCTGCGCCAAAAGAGGTCCCAATGATCCAAAAACTTGAATCCCTGCCTCCTGCTCCAATCCCTCAGCCACGCATTTATCCTCCACCTCATCGCATTCCTACTCTCACTGTCGCGTGGCACAGGCAGTAATCCCGAGATTACTACCTTTGCAGTCCTTTTTCTCAACTCCCTTCCTAGCTCCCTATATTCTTTCAGGACCTCATCCCTCTTCCTACCTATGTCATTGGTACCTATATGTACCACGACCTCTGGCTCCTCACCCTCCCACTTCAGGATATCTTGGACACGATCAGAAATATCCCGGACCCTGGCACTAGGGAGGCAAACTACCATCCGGGTCTCTGGACTGCGTCCACAGAATCGCCTATCTGACCCCCTTACTATCGAGTCCCCTATCACAACTGCCCTCCTCTTCCTTGCCCTACCCTTCTGAGCTACAGGGCCGGACTCTGTGCCGGAGGCACGGCCACTGTCGCTTCCCCCGGGTAAGCTGTCCCCCCCAACAGTACTCAAACAGGAGTACCTGTTGTTAAGGGGCACAGCCACCGGGGTACTCCCTATTACCTGACCTTTCCCCTTCCCCCTCCTAACCGTGACCCACTTGTCTGCCTCCCGTGGCCCCGGCGTGACCACCTGCCTGCAACTCCTCTCTATCACCTCCTCACTCTCCCTGACCAGACGAAGGTCATCAAGCTGCAGCTCCAGTTCCGTAACACAGTCCCTTAGGAGCTGCATCTCGATGCACTTGGCGCAGATGTAGACGTCCGGGAGGCTTGGAGACTCCAGGGCCTCCCACATCCGAAACCGAGAACAGCAAACTGCCCTCACACTCATACTGCCCCTCTCCTCAAATAACAACAGAAAATTGTGTCCAGTTCTGGTCACCTCACTATAGGAAGGATATGGAAGCATTGGAAAGGGTACAGAGGAGATTTACCAGGATGCTGCCTGGTTTAGAAAGTATGCATTATGATCAGAGATTAAGGGAGCTAGGGCTTTACTCTTTGGAGAGAAGGAGGATGAGAGGAGACATGATAGAGGTGTACAAGATAATAAGAGGAATAGATAGAGTGGATAGTCAGCGCCTCTTCCCCAGGGCACCACTGCTCAATACAAGAGGACATGGCTTTAAGGTAAGGGGTGGGAAGTTCAAGGGGGATATTAGAGGAAGGATTTTTTACTCAGAGAGTGGTTGGTGCGTGGAATGCACTGCCTGAGTCAGTGGTGGAGGCAGATACACTAGTGAAGTTTAAGAGACTACTAGACAGGTATATGGAGGAATCTAAGGTGGGGGCTTATATGGGAGGCAGGGTTTGAGGGTCAGCACAACATTGTGGGCCGAAGGGCCTGTACTGTGTTGTACTATTCTATATTCTATGTTCTATGTTCTATATTCCCATTGAAATAGAAAACTATTTTCTGTTTGAGAACATCCAAAGAGGGTATGGACAGAAAGTCTGGAGAAATTCTTCATTTTGTTAGGAGCAAACCTTACCTCTCTTGGATTTGAAAACAGCATCCAGCCACTCATGAAGGGTGTTGTCACTGTAGATATCAGGCGGATGAGCCATAATAGGAATACCAGTCTCGTTTTGAGTGTTCAAACCTTCAACGTTGACATCAGCTTCCAGGACCATGGCATTACCTGGGAGTGCATGGACAGTGAGACAGTAATGGTGAGCTGACATTTGCATGAATGCACTGCAACATCAGTTCTTCAGAGGGAATGACTGCTTACTGCTCCTCGGTAGGGAAACCATGGAATGCTCCGACCTGCATGGCTTTTCACGGACTCCGAGCTTGTGTGAAGGACATGCAACAACCATTGACCTTGCTTCTGGCCCTACCGTTCTCTAGCCAGCTCCTCCCCAGCTATTATAGATATTGCTTTCTTTGTCCTTTTGTGAGACACCCAGCAGAGATTACTGCCATGGAAGCATGGTTTAAGATCCATGCTTTCTCACTCTGCTCTGTCTGAGTACTCAGCAGCTATCTCAGTACTTCCAGATATTGATCCTGGCACCTTGGATTCTCATGCCTTAATTCCAAATGAGCAGATTCTGCGGTGAGATTGCCACATTCAGCAAAAGAGGGACACTTCCTTCATTTTGGGGATGGTGTGGTATCACCCATATGATGCTATGGATATTAAAACCAGTGTTTGAGATAAACTATAGAGGTGTGTGTAGCACTCCACTGATTCACTTCTCTACATCTTACTGGACATCATAAAGGCTTGGAACTCCTCATAAGAGACAGAACCACTTTGACAGTGATAATAGCTTATTTTAAGTGTCTGTCATTCCGGCGAGCTGCCGGCTGGTGGTGTAGTGGCATCTGCACCAGGCTTCGAGGCAAGTGGTCCCAGGTTCGAATCCGACCGGCTCCTTCCACGCTTTCTACCTGTGCTAGGTTGAACGTCGAGCTAGCAACTCGGCCTCATAAAAAACAGACAAAAAAGCTAAAGAAACAGCAAGGTTCCACTAGGCATGGATAGGAACAACAACAGCATGCAGGTGAAGTGGCGTCAGAGGGAGATTTCTCCCAGTTCATCGGCAAAACAATTAAATTCTTCCTATTCTATTGTCTCTATTTTCCTTTTCAGGGTGGCTGGGGTCCGTTTAGGACCCTGATCTACTGTGGCACTCAAAACTACAGTTCTGCACGGTGGCACATTCCAGTTCTTAGGGCTTGCCAGTCAGATGCATTTCAGCATGTCTTGGTGTAGCATGAAGTCAGGCAATTTCAGGGCCACTTGTGGCCCTGTGGACATGAACTTTCATTGGTGTTGCAAACTGAAGCGTAGCAGGATTTAACTTGGCCTTGATTTAACTGAAACTAATCTAGTGGTACTGCTTGACCTTATAACACATCAACGGGTGGATCTGGAATAATTTTCAATTAGACTTCATACCAGTGACCAAAGAGATAGCAGATGCTGAAATCAAGAACAAAAAAAATAGCAAGTCAGACAGTATCTGTGGAGGCAAAAGATGTTAATCTACATGTCAAGTCAAGGCTCTGCATCAGGATTCAACCAGAAACGTTGACTTGTACCTTTTGCTACCACAGATGCTGCCTGACAGAATTTATTATCACTGACATGTGTTGTGAAATTTGTTGTTTTGCAGCAGCAGTACAGTGCAATACATAAAATAATTACTATAGGTTACAAATAAAAAAATAATTAGCAGTGCAAAAACAGAGAAAGAGTGAGGTAGTGTTTATGGGTTCATGGTCCATTAATAAATCTGATGGTGGAGGGGAAGAAGGTGCTCCTAAAAAATCGAGTGTGTGTCTTCAGGCTCCTTAATTCCTCCCTGATGGTGAGAACAGGACAAGTCCTGGATGGTGAAGATCCGTAATGATGGATCCTGCCATCTTCAGGCATCACTTATTGAAGTCACTGTGTTCCTATAACCTTCTGTTTTTGTCCTTTCATACTAGTATCGGAAACAAAAGTTCTCTAAGTAACTGATGAAAGCAGCCCCTTCACTCATCAGATTGGGGAAAACACTGTAGTTTATTCCTGCAGATCTCCTATTTATAATGCCTGCTTAAATACTTTACCTTGGTACTTTAGGTTTTGGTAATCTATTCCCGTTCAGTATTTTCAATGATCTAGGCTGCTAGCCTTGGACACATACCTTTCAGGGCTTCTTCCATCTGGTGCTTGCTGTTTGCACCATGGGACCAGGTAACCAGCAGACCATCCTTCCTCTCAATAATGCCACTGTGAAGCAAATAGTCAAGCAGGTCTCCACCTGGGCTGAAAGGTCCGTCCTCTGATCGATAGCACTTGTCTGAAGTGGAAAAGAAAGGTTTCATGTTAACTTGTTATTCCCTTTGTTTCTCCAATTAAATCAGTGATTTTTCCTGAAGCGCATTGAAAGTTGCACTCAGCTGCCAAGCTCTGATAACCCAGCTCTTAAAATCTACAGCTTCCTTTGTGGCTTACTTTGCTGAAATGTCCCTCTGATTTTCTTGAGCCTGGAAGTTTCAAAGTGTGTCTTAGTGTTGCTCCCCTTGCTAGTGGATCGCTCAAAGACAAAAGTTGCACACAAGTTAATGGAAACACAAGTCTAAAGTTTAGGCGTAGCCCACATTATTCAAATTGCATGTCATGGAGTCACAGAGAAATAGATTGAGTCATACATACGTAATGGAAATAGGCCCTTTGGTCCACTGAGTCTGCGCCAATCATTGACCACCATCTATAATAATCCTACACTGAATTCAGTTATTTTCCACAAATTTGCATCAACTCCGCTCTGATTCACCTACACACTCAAGGCAGTTTACAGTGGCACCTACCAACCAGCACACCTCTGGGATGTGAGGGGAAAGCAGGGCACCTGGAGGAAACTCGCGTGGTCACAGGGAGATTATAGAATCTACAATACGAGGTCAGGATTGAACCTGGGCTCCTGGCACTGCAAGGGCAGTGGCTCTGCCTGTGTCGAATGAAAATGCTCCTTCAAATACCCTCAGCTGCCCTGTCTGAGTTGCGGGAAGCTCTTCGTGAGATGGAGTAAATCAGCAATACTCCAACTAAACAGTTACCAAGGAAACTGATTTTTATGCTTAGTAGTCTGGGAAAACAGGTAGTCATTGAATTAAATGTCAAAACTAGATGTAAAATCGTATTTGACATTTTGCTAGGTACATGTGGTGCTGGGCTATAGAGCTCTAGGAAAATCTCCGGTGTGTGATTCTACAGGCAGGTTAGACTCAGAACTGTTGGAGCATGTCGAATGAATCTGCGCCAGCTCCAAGAAGAGTTAACCAGTCAAAGCAACCTAACTCAAAGGCTATAAGGCAGGAAAGGAAACCAGGCAGGGTTCTTACTGGAAATCCCACCTCTTCAGCCTTTGCTTACAAGATGTCCGTGGAGGGATGTTGCTGACCGGCATAATCCAGGCTGCACGAGTTCGTGCTGAAGGGGACGCACTGAAGCTTGGTGCAGCCGCAGCAGGGGCCCGGTGGAAAAGATCACAGTGCAGGGTTTTTTCTGTGACTGAACAGGGAAGAACAGGGTTGGATGAGGAAGCACCACCCCAGGGGCCACATGAGTGGCAACAGTGCTATTGGTTTTAAGGAAGTAATAGAACAGTACTTACTGCATTAACCGTGAATGCAAAATGAAACGGCATTGCACTGCAGTAAATTTTTCATTATGAATGAAGTTTATCTTGAAATAAGTAAATAGTCAGTCTTTGGTTTTCATTGTTAAGCAGCCTGATTTAGATTATGAGGACACACAGTCCTCGTTTATTGTCATTTAGAAATGCATGCATTAAAAAATGATACAATGTTCCTCCAGAAAGATATTACAGAAACACAGGACAAACCAAGACTAAAACTGACAAAACCATGTAATTATAACATATAGTTACAACAGTGCAAAGCAATACCATAATTTGATAAAGAGCAGACCAAGGGCACAGTAAAAAAGTCTCAAGTCCCAATAGCCCCATCATCTCGCACAGACGGTAGAAGGGAGAAACTCTCCCTGTCATGAACCTCCAAGTGCCGCAAACTTGCCAATGCAGCACCATTGGAAGCACCTGACCGCAGCGGACTCTGAGTCCGTCCGAAAACTTCCAGCCTCCGACACCGAGCAACGAGCACCATCCTCTGCCGATCACTTCAACCCCACCCCGGCCACCGAGCAACAAGCAAAGCTGAGGACTCGGGGCCTTCCCCTCCGGAGATTCTGGATCACACAGTAGCAGCGGCAGCGAAGCAGGCATTTCAGAAGTTTCACCAGATGTTCCTCTGTGCTCTCACGTCTGTCTCCATCAAATCAGGATTGTGCACGGCACCCTACTTGACAGATAACAGACATCACCACCGGAATGGCTGCTGCGAGCTGCATCACGCCGCCATCTTCTCCTCCCTCCTTTCCCTCCATTTATACCCACTACTGACATACATGTGAAAAAAATTACCACGAAATAGAGGGCAACCACCTCAAATATCATCACCCACTCCTTGACGAAACCAGCAAAGGGGAGATGATTTTAGGATGGGGTCAATTAACTAAGAGGTGGAAGTCAACACCAAATGTAGAGGCTGGAAATATGAAATAAAATTGAAAATGTTGAAAGCACTCAGTACTTCAGGCATCATCTGAGGAAAGAGACTGACAAATGGTCTCTTACCTGAAACATTAAATGCATTTTCTACATTTTAATTTAAGGAAGAGATAGGGTGGGTGAGGTCTAGATTGATGATCTGATGAATTTAGATAATTTCCTGAGATCTAAATTCAAAGAGCGGTTGTCTCAACAGGTGCCAGTGCCCTGTCAGATGTGTAAATCAATAAACTGTATGATTAACATTTCTGGTACTTTAGAGAATCCATCAGTAAAAGACACTCTGAGTTATGTGGTCTCTGTAATGATGATAATTACAGGACAATTATGGAAATACATGACGTGCTGTCTGAGGAAGATAAGGGTGATGCAGGGAGAGGCCATGATTCACAGAGTTTAATCATTGCTGTCTGATTCAAGGGCTGGCACCATAAAATTCAGCTGGATTCCCTCTCATTGCTACTCCCACATGCTAATTTTAGCTTCTATTAATTTGAAAGATTTACGTTTGTGAGGCACCATACACAGCCTCCGGTCATCCTTAAGCAATCTACAACCAAGGAAGTACTTTTCAAGGCTGTTTTCTGTGGTAATGTGGCCAAATTTTATTAAGCTCAAATAAGCAACTAATAATTTGAGTGACATTAATTGATGGAGAAGTATTGACCATAACACCAGTGGTAACTCCCCTTGCTGCAGAAGAGTGCAGTGGATGTACCACATTCACCTGAGGCAGCCAATGGAACCATGACAGCTCATTTGACAAGACAGGTATCTAGAGGTTCGTCCCCCGTCAATAATGCTAAACAGTAGTGATAATCTGCTGCCCTCTGCCTCTGAAATTCAGTTCCATTTTAAGGAGATGTGGTGCTACACTTAAGTGTCCTGCTAGATATTTCTGGAATGGACTTGGACCTGGACTGTCAGAACCTGAGACATATGTGCCACCATCTGAGCCTTAGCCTCACGTTTTTGCTTCGACAGTTTGATAGACTTACTTTGAAATCTTCACCTTATTCTGGTATAGTATTGTATCAAGTACAAGGCCAGCACCATGTGGAAAAACCCAGCAAATGAAAAAAGTTCCTTTAGCAAAATATCATACAAAGCAGAAAGCTTGCAAAGGCATATCAAAGTTGATGATTTCTACATTTCATTTCAAAGTGGATGCTGACATTAAGTAGCCTTAACTCCTTAATCAAAAATGCAGTTGGATTCCAGTTAATTTGGACACATCGGGACCAGTACATTTTGGCCCAGTCAAGCAGCTGTCCCAATTAGCCGGTTTCATGGAAACTGTTAAAAAAGTATAATACAGTAAAGACAAATGGAGTAACAAGTTATACCGTTAAATGAAATACAGAACAAATTGGAACACTACCAATACTACTGGTGGTTGTCCATCATAGCTGGTATGGTGTAGTGTTTAACGCCACACAAGTGCATGCATTCAGCAACAGTTTCCTGTCCCAAATAAACTAAGGGAATCCTGGCTATGTTCTCCATTAGTTTCTGTTCTTTAAGAGTTGTCCCAGGTAAGCAAATGCCCGGATTAACTGATGACCCAATTAACCAGAATTCACTGTAGATTATTCTCATGTCATTTTTTTTGGAGATTATCAAGTGAGGAACGAATAGTTCTGCTTTAAAAATATGATCATAATGCAAGTTATGTTATTATGCAATTAATAGATTATGGAACAGAACTTGCATTACACGGGCTGCAATGGTTATCATGAGATTATGGTCGTGTAAACCTGTTGAAATCTGTGATTTGAAAGCAACTACAGCTTGTTTTGTTATTACTATGGCTTGTTTTGCTATTCTATGACGTGAGATTTCCTAGGAATGCAACTATTGCACTATTGCAGAGCTATTTGTTTGTTTGTTTATTTATTTATTTACTTTGGTGATAACAGCGAAGAGTAGGCCCCTCGTCCAGGCAACCTGACAACCTCGATTAACCCTAACTTAACTACGGGACAATTTACAATGACCTATTAACCCACCTGGTATGCCTTTGGACTGTGGGGGGGGGGGAACCAGAGGAAAGCCCACACAGTCAACAGGGAGGATTCACCGAGACTCCTTAAAGAACAGTGCCAAAATTGAACTCCAAGCTCTGGAACTCCCTGTGCTGTAATAATGTCACACTACCCATGATGCTACCGTGGCACCCAAACCATCCGTATACTAAATTTGTGCAATGGTGTAAACAACAGAGCAGGGAGAAACAGCAAGGTATCATGTGGATGAACCTAGATCCTGCTGATCTATGGGTGAAAATTAAATCATCAATGGCTTCTTCTTCACTAGATAGCAGTTGCATTTTGACCATCTTAGTGGAATTCATTTCTTCACATATTAAAATCATATTACATTTGATATCTCAATTATGAGTAAGCTATCATCATTACATAGCATAATGCGAATACTTTGAGCTGTTGTGAAAGAGAATGCTTATAATAACATATCAAACGTACAAACTTAACTAAAAGAAGATAGGAAATTTAGGATTCAGAATAGGCCCTTCAATCTTTTCTCTTTTCAGTAAGATCATGGCTGGTTCATGACCTAACTCCAAGAATCTAACTTTGTTTTCATATCCTTTAATATCTTTGCTTATCAAACATCTTGAATTTGACTGGTAATGTTTCATTGGCGTTTGATATTCCATCTCTTGCCGTGCAGCAGCTTTGATTATCAGCTTATCTAGACTGTTGCTACTGCTTCCTTAAATAACTTATCATTTTCTAAACTCTACAATACAGAGCTAAACGGTTATGCCCCGGGAAATGTTAGCGTTCAGAATAAATGGCTGGTTGCAATATACACTCTGAGGTCACTTTATTAGGTGCAGGAGTGTAACTAATAAAATTGCCACAGGAGTGAAACCCTGTGTGATCTTCTGCTGCTGTAGCCCATCCACTTCAAAGTTCGGTGTGCTGTGCGTTCAGAGCTGTTCTTCTGCTTACTGTTATAACGCGTGGTTATTTGAGTTACTGTCACCTTCCTGTCTTCTCGAACCAGTCTGGCCATTCTCCTCTGACTAACAAGACATTTTTGCCCACAGACGTTCTTTTTTTGTTTCTCCCACTATTCTCTGTGAACTCCAGAGACTGTTGTGCATGAAATCTCAGAAGATCAGCTATTTCTAATATACTCAAGCCACCCTGTCTGGCACCAACAATCATTCCACAATCAAAGTCACTTTGATCACATCTCTTCCCCATTCTAATGTTTGGTCTGAACAACAACACAACCTCTTGACCGTGTCTGCATACTTTTATGCATTGATTTGCTGCCACCTGATCGGCTGATTAGATATTTGCATTAATGATCAGGTGTATATAAGGCGGCCACTGACTGTATTACTAGGTGATATAAAACAGATGGTGTTCTTTCAGTCAGGTGACATTGAACATCACAAACAAAATGGTTTTTAAGTTCAATATTTTTTTCAGAAATCATCAAAACTATTAGCTGTAACAAATCTTTCCTTGCAAGGATTTCCATAGGCAAATCATTCCAGATATTTCCCTGTTTACTTGAGCAAAACATTGGATTGGTTATAGCTGATCAAATTACCCTTATTGATTGTGACTAAAATTCTGTCTTGTGGTATACATCAGATTTTGTCTTCCAAATAGCATATTTTCCTAATACATGGAATGTCAATGGCATAAAGCACCAGTAGGCTACATTTGAAAGACTGAAGGGGCTTTGACTAGACAACTGTCAGCTGAAAAATGTTTTGTTTGTGTCATATAACTCTTTAAACCTGCTCTGCTGGTCAATAAAATGCTGATCTATACACCAGTTTTCTGCCTATTCATCATATTTCTTGCCTTCTCTATAAACCAAGAATCTATCTTACAGATCACATATTCTGTTTTTTGAATGTTTCCACCAAAGGGGAAAACTTCACATTTCTTCAAGTGTACTCCACCTGCCAAACTTTCACCTTTTTGTTAAAGTGTCTAGATCCACTGTATCTGTGGCAGACTCTGCATCTATACCCCTATCTTTACACCAGCAGTGAATTAAACTCACAGTCATTAATGTAGACTGTATACACCTGGAGCCCCTGCACTTATTTGTCACGTCACTCATTATAGCATACCAAACTGAAATTGGCCAATTACCTTCATTCTCTGTTTTCTGTTAGTTGATCACCTATCTGTGCTAATATGTAATCACGACCATGCATTATCTTGATAGGTGACACCTCATTGACTGCTCTCTGGAAATCTAAATTCAATCTACTGTTTCTGTTTTTGTATGTTATATTCTCAAAGTACTCTAGCAAAATTCATCACACAGGTTGACGTAACTTGATTGTACTGCAATTTTCTAAATGGCTTGTTACTATTTAACTAATAACAGATTCCAACGTTCCCTGAATAACAGACATCAAGCTAACTAGCCTATACTTCCCTCTTGACCGTTGTCCTTCTTTCTTGAACGTTTGAGCAAGCTTGCATTATCCGCAGTGCAATATAGCTAATAAATGTCAAGATAAAATGATGTTTAAAATTAGGTTATATTTATTATGGTCTACATTCTGCAAATACTAAATAAGATTCAATTTATCTTAAAAATAATTACTAATGATGCCACTGCCATTGTAGCTAATTTAAGTGATGATTATATTATAATTTTTTAATCAACAAAGCCACCCCACCCCCTCTGTTCATCTGTTTGTCCTTTATAATTTTTTAATTAACAAAGCCACCCCACCCCGTCTGTTCACCTCTTGTCCTTTCAATACAATGCATATCCTTGGATGTTAAATTCCCAGCTGCGATCTTCTTTCAACCACAAATCTAAGATGTGATACTTGCTAATTTCTAAATGCACTACAAGATAATTTACCTTATTTCATATACAGTGTGTATTCAAATCTAACACCTTCAGCCCTGTGTTCACCACCCTTCTTTTCAGTTTTGTCTCCATGTTGCCTGAAGACAAATTCTGTTCTCTTCCTAAACTTTCGTGTTATTCTTTATTCTGGAGACTTTAGTAACATCTCCCGCACTCTCCTTTCCATTTACTTTACCCATACCACCCCCTTACTGTTTAGTTTAAAGCCCTAGTTATGCAATTCACCAGGATCTGATCCCAGTTAGGATGGAGTCCATCATCCAAACCTATTTCTCCCACACCAATCTTTGAACCATGCATTTAACTCTATATTGGTATTAACCCTGTGCCAATTTGTACATGGCTTAGGCAACAATTCAGGAATTATTACCTTTTTGGTTCTATTTTATTTAATCCCTAGCTGCTCAAATGTCTTCAGCAGAACCTCTTTCCTTGTTGGCCTGTTGGAAGTTAAAAGGCTTTTTGAAGACAGTGTAATATTGAACTGTATAGACAAGGCATTCACAGCACAGCACGATTGCACTGTATTTACTTCTAGTAGCCTATTGTCTACAGGGGGCTAAACAGGTAGACAATCAATTTCCCAAAGACAATCAACATCTAGTCAATTTCTGCTACAATGTTTACTAGTCAAGTATGGACAAGATCTCCCAACACGTTATCGAGTCTAACACACCATGGCAAGTAGAACATTATCCCAATACATCCGAGCCTCAGAGGGGTGGAGGAGACTGATGTCAGTTACTTGGTAATTAACAGATGTTTCAGCTACATATCTGGAATGAATGTTGGTGCCTTCAAATCGATCCCTCCAGCACCAATATATTTTTGTCTCATACTCTTTAATTATACACTACTCAAACTCACTTTGTTCCATTCACAGCTAGTGTATAAAAATACTTCAGCAAGCACATAGTTTGACCGCTTTTTATACACATAGAGTATACTTTGAGTGCCTGTATGTGACTCTATGACCACATGTTGGTTAATGTGACACCGTGTATATGAATCTCAGACTCTACACGCTTACTGTGCTGAGATGTTTGAATCTGATTTTCTGTGAGAAAATGAGACTGTATGTGTGTCCGTGTATGTACACCCTCTCTAACTGTGTATGTACGTGTGTGAATATTTGTGTCAGAGCTAGCCTGTGTAACTCTGCACAGAGTCAGCGTGTGCCGGTGACGAACTCTGCATATCTGCTGGTGTACACAAGGTAATGAAAGCAACGCACACAAAATGCTGGAGGAACTCAGCAGGCCAGGCAGCATCTATGGAAAAAGGGTACAGTCAACGTTTCAGGCCGAGACCCTTCAGCAGGACTGGAGGAAAAATGTTGAGGGGTAAAGTTAAAAGGTGGGGGAGGGGAGGTAGGTACGCATTCCCATAGGGTCTTGGCCCAAAACGGCGACTGTACTCTTTTCCATAGATGTTGCCTGCTGAGTTCCTCCAGCATTTTGTGTGTGTTGCTTGGATTCCCAGCATCTGCAGATTTTCTCCAGTTTGTGAAAAGGTAATGAAAAGCAGTTTTTCCAGAGGGGTATTTGGCACCTTGATGGCCTCTATGAATAACAGGTGAGGTCCCAGTCTTTCACCCCTCAGTGACTATGGACATCAGGTAAATGGAAGAAAGAGAAACCCAAGGGGCAGCAAATATTGGAATCTGGAACAAGAAAAACAAACTGCTGAGGAACTCTGGGCCAGACAGCTTCTGTGAAGGGCCTCAATTTTGTCTACACTTCTCACTGCTTCAGTAAAGCAGTCAATACACCCACCCTGACAAACTTCTCTTCTCCCCTCTCCCATCGGGCAGAAGACACAAAGGCCTGAAAGCACGTCCTACAGTCTCAAGGGCGGCTTCTATCCCGCTGTAATAAGACAACTGAACGGTTCCATAGTGCAATCAGACGAACTCTTGACCTCACAGTCTACCTCGTTAACTCTTCAGCTTTATGTTTATCTCCCACGACACTGTGGCGTTTACAATTTGTTCTGTATTGTTATTGTTTTACCTTGTTCACCTCAATGCACTATGTAATGATTTGAGACGCAAGACATTTTTTTTAACTGTAGCTCGGTACATGTGACAATAATAAAACAATAACAATAACAAATAGACAGTCCACGTTTCGGAACGAGACCTTTCACCTGCAGTACACTGAAAGAACTACTCTTGCCACCAGGCACCGGATACTGACGGCTCTTGGGACAGGGCTGGGCGCGGAACTCCCTGGGACAACAGGCTAGCTCTTACCCGAAAGGAAGTTTCTGTAACCAGCGAAGTACCCCACCAGTCCGAAGTAAGCAACGACCAACAGGCTGAGGAAGAGGCCAGCCATCAGCTTCCAGTGCCAGCTGGCGGCGAGATTTCGTTTCTCGCCTTTGTGTTGAATCTCTCCGTCCGACCACATCGCAGCGTTCACACAACTGCCTGCCACTGCGCGGCGACCTTTACTCGGCCAGGAGGCGGGGGACAGGGCAGCATGTTCCGTCCCGGGACTGGCAACTCGGATCCGCCCGGTTCCTGCTTCCTCAACCAAAGGTCAAGTGTCAAGTTCACCCATTCATCACACAGTAAATCCTCGCAGGAGCTGCCAGAGATCGGAATAACAACCTCCGGAATTAGGGGATTGGTAGGGGTTGTTCAAAAAGTACGGGCGCAGAAAATAAGTTTTTAATGATTGCGACGGGATCAGTGAATTATTTTGACTGGGGGGGGGTAGCTCGTACACACCAGGGTGAGGCTTTGATCCCAGCGGCAGCCAAGTTTACCGGAGACATGCAAAGATTCTCAGACATCCTGCAGCCAGTCTCACTAACGCTCCCTCTCACACACAGGCACTCGGTGAAAAACACGCCCCACCAAAAAGGTACAAAAAGAAACACAAAGAAAACGTTTTTTTAAGAAAAATGGAATTAAAGGGGAAACAACCCCATCATGAAAGGTATGGTGCCTGGCGACACTTTCTTCACAGGCTGAGATGAGAGTTCAGAATCTGGAACACCAGGAGCATGAATGGCCGGAGAAGGTACGATCGCATGCGATCCCGCTCCCGGACAGGTGAGCGGAGACACGGCGAGCAGTGAGATTCCGTGCCTTGGCAGTGTGGCGTGGGAAAGGGTAGATGTGTGAGCAGAAAACCCCGCAGCACCCTCGGGCGCGCTTGTCAGTTGAAGGTTGGCGAACACGCAACCCGATAGACAAACGCCAGAGGGAGTCTGAGATCTATGATGGCGGTGCAGTTCTCCAGGCAAGAACCCTGGATTTTCCCAATAATAATTCCCTGTTCCGTTTTCCTGCAGTCAACAAGGCAAAGGAGCAAATTAGGCCATTTGGACCATCGAGTCTCGACACCATTTCATCATTGCGGATCCATATAACCATATAACAATTACAGCACGGAAACAGGCCATCTCGGCCCTTCTAGTCCGTGCCGAACGCTACTCTCACCTAGTCCCACCGACCTGCACTCGGTCCATAACCCTCCATTCCCTTCCTGTCCATATATCTATCCAATTTAACTTTAAACGACATCATCGAACCTGCCTCAACCACTTCTGCTGGAAGCTCATTCCACACAGCTACCACTCTCTGAGTAAAGAAGTTCCCCCTCATGTTACCCCTAAACTTTTGCCCCCTAACTCTCAACTCATGTCCTCTTGTTTGAATCTCCCCCACTCTCAATGGAAAAAGCCTATCCACGTCAACTCTATCTATCCCCTCATAATTTTAAATACTCTATTCAAGTCCCCCCTCAATCTTCAATGCTCCAAAGAATAAAGACCTAACTTGTTCAACACTTCTCTGTAACTTAGGAGATGAAACCCAAGCAACATTTTAGTAAATCTCCTCTGTACTCTCTCAATTTTATTGACATCTTTCCTATAATTCGGTGACAGAACTGTACACAATAGTCCAAATTTGGCCTTACCAATGCCTTATACAATTTCAACATTACATCCCAACTCCTATACTCAATGCTCTGAATTATAAAGGCCAGCGTACCAAAAGCTTTCTTCACCACCCTATCCACATGAGATTCCACCTTCAGGGAACTATGCACCATTATTCCTAGATCCCTCTGTTCTACTGCATTCTTCAATGCCCTACCATTTACCATGTATGTCCTATTTTGATTAGTCCTACCAAAATGTAGCGCCTCACATTTATCAGCATTAAACTCCATCTGCCATCTTTCAGCCCACTCTTCTAACTGGCCTAAATCTCTCTGCAAGCTTTGAAAACCTACTTCATTATCCACAACTCCACCTATCTTAGTATCATCTGCATACTTACTAATCCAATTTACCACTCCATCATCCAGATCATTAATATATATGACAAACAACATTGGACCCAGTACAGATCCCTGAGGCACACCACTAGTCACCGGCACCCAATCTGACAAATAGTTATCCACCACTACTCTCTGGCATCTCCCATCCAGCTACTGTTGAATCCATTTTACTACTTCGATATTAATGCCTAACGATTGAACCTTCCTAACTAACCTTCCGTGTGGAACCTTGTCAAAGGCCTTACTGAAGTCCATATAGACAACATCCACCATTTTACCCTCGTCAACTTTCCTAGTAACCTCATCAAAAAATTCAATAAGATTTGTCAAACATGACCTTCCACACACAGATCCATGCTGACTGTTCCTAATCAGACCCTGTCCATCCAGATCCACTTTCCCTTTCAACCTTAATTTCCTGCCTTCTCTCCGCAGCAGTTCACGACCTGACTAATCCAGAACCTATCAACTTCTGCCTTAAATACACCCAAATGACCTGGTCTCCACAGGTGCTTGTAGCAACAAATTCCACAGATTTACCGCCGTTTGGCTAAAGGAATTCCTCCTCATTTCTGTTCTTAATGGACTCCCTCAAATTCTGAGACTGTGCCCTCTGGTCCTAGACTCCTCAGGATAGGAAACATCCTCTCCACATCCACTCTATCAAGTCTTTCAACAGGTATCAATAAGATTGCCTTCACTCTTCTAAATTCCAGCGAGTACAGACCCAGAGTCATCAAGCACTCCTCATACAGGTGTCCTTTCATTTCCTGCAATCATTCTCGTGAACCACCTCTGAACCCTCTCCAATTGTCAGCACATCCTTTCTTAGATAAGGGTTCCAAAACTGCTCACAATACTCCAAGTGAAGCCTCACCAATGCCTTCTAAAGCCTCGTCATTACATCCTTGCTTTTATATTCTAGCCCTCCCGAAATGAATGCTAACATTTCATTTGCCTTCCTCACCACCAATTCAACCTGCAAGTTATCAGGTGTATCAGAGGCTTTGACCTGTGTTTAGATAGGGGCTAGTTGATGAGCTCCAACCAGCAAATCTTTACTCTTCTACATTTCTCCAAGGAACTTTCTGAAACATTGCACACTTGCTTGGGTTAAACAAAAGCAGCTATCACATCTGTAGCATTGGTTGCAAAAGGTTAGCTGCTGCTCAAAGATTTTTTTACCTCCTTTATTGTAGCATTGGATGGTCAACTGCTCTTTGGGTTGCAACAATGTTTGGAAAAGGCTTCACAGTCAGTCCATAAACATTCCATCAACACATTCATTGCCTATTTTACACCATTGTTAAATGTTGTTGTTTTTGTTATTAGCCAAATAATTAAAAAGAAGAAAATGCTGGAGAACCCAAGGCACATCTATGGAAAGAAGTCAAAATGTTCTACCCACAGGCAAGTAATCTGATCAACCATTCTAGTTACCCCACACCACCCCCTCTATTATGTCCTGATAGGCAACTTAAATGAGGAAATTCAGAAAGCCCCCGGAACATTGACAAACTTACTTCACATGTCTAAAACCACAGTCTGTGGACCTTTAACACAATGTTCTCTGCCCTTCAAACCTGTGTTCTCACCATTTTATTTTGCTGCTGTAAACATTCCCTCTGCTCGTCAAGGATCAACTTTATCATGGCAAGAACCACCTTTATTCACCATCTACATTTACAGTTGCTGTGGTGTGTTGGTGTTACATACAACAAACTATTACCTCAGTCACTGCACGGCACTGTAAACACTTTCACCCACTCTTTATAATGCTGTTTACATCAGAATCAGGTTTATTATCACTGGCACGTGTCATGAAATTTGTTAACTTAGCAGCAGCGGTTCAATGCAATACATAATATGGAAGAAGAGGAAAAAAATAATAAATAAGTCAGCCAGTTATAGTATACGTATATTGAATAGATTAAAATCGTGCAAAAAACTGAGATAAATTGTATATTAAAAAAGTGAGGTAGTGTTCACCAGTTCAGTGTCTGTTTAGGAATCAGATGGCAGAGGGGAAGAAGCTGTTCCTGAATTGCTGAGTGTGTGCCTTCAGACACCACTCCCTGAAGATGTCCTGGGTACCTTGTAGGCTAGTGCCCAAAATGGAGCTGACTAGATTTTCAACCTTCTGCAGCTTCTTTCGGTCCTGTGCAGTAGCCCTCCCACCCTCCCCCCCCCCATACCAGACAGTGATGCAGCCTGTCAGAATACTCTCCACAGTACATCTATAGAAGTTTTTGAGTGTATTTGTTGACATGCCAAATCTCTTCAAACTCCTAATGAAGTATAGCCACTGTCTTGCCTTCTTTATAACTACATCGATATGCTGGGATCAGGTTAGATCTCCAGAGATCTTGAAACTGTAAATAGATGCTGGTATTTATATATTTATGCACATTTTATTCCATATCTGTAATTCTAACCTTATTTTTATACAATTTAATTTGTTATTCTATATAATTGTTGATTTGTTTTTTTGTTGTATGTAGCACCAGCACAGCACAGCAATTTCCTAAAACCTGTAAATGTAGATGGTGAATAAAGTTGGTTCTTGCCACGATAAAGTTGATCCTTGACGAGCAGAGGGAATGTTTACAGCAGCAAAATAAAATGGTGAGAACACAGGTTTGAAGGGCAGAGAGCATTGTGTTAAAGGTCCACAGACTGTGGTTTTAAGCATGTGAAATAAGTTTGTCAATGTTCCGGAGGCTTTCTGAATTTCCTCATTTAAGTTGTCTATCAGAACATAATGAGCTAGTTAGAGTTGAGCCAAAACTTTCATGTTGATCATTGTTAACTTGAACTAGTTCAACATCATCTGCAATTCATCTAATAAATGGAGGTCAACACAGCAGCATCTCAAAGAAATGATCCAAAATATTGTGTTATGTCTGGTTCTCTTTGGCCTTAAGTTGTGTGATGTCGAATATGCTGCCGCCCATCAGCGATTCAATCAGCACCCTAAACTGATCGATTTCTTGTGGGTTATTAAAGTTGCTAGGCGCTATTGATTTGCTGAGTATGCCCACAGGAGAAGGAAACCCAGGGCTACATATGATGTGTATGTAAACCAAATACTCAGACCAGAACCTTTTAAACTATGAGGGGACACCAAAAAGACAAGGATTGTTTACACTGAAGGAAACAGAGGAGAATGCAAAAGTTCAGGATGAATCAGAAGTAAATGCTTTAAAGCAGCTCACCAGCTGTAGAACCAAACTTTAGGTTTGGAAAGATGAAAAACGTTGTTGACTTACTTGCAATAAGCAGAAGTTATGCATGTTCTGTGGGTTGAGAGGTGAGTGTCAGTGGGGTGAGAGTGAGGAGAGAAACACAGCAGTGGGAATTGTGAGGGAGCAGATAGAAGTGACAATGGTGAGTGAAGAGATATGGTGTGAACAGGGAATGAGGAAGCTGAAAGTGTGAACGGGGGTGTGAGGGCGGGAGTGACAGTGGCAGCTGAGGGGGACGACAGTGTGAAACAGGGGTGTGGAGAGAAGAGTGACAGTGCCTACTGGGACCGAAGAGATCAGCTTTGTTCAGAGTATGAAGAGAGAATATTTACAGAGAGTGAAGAGTGGTAATGTAGAATGAATGAGGCAATGGAATGGGGATGTGAACTGAATAGGGTGAAGATTATCTGTGCTTCAGTCCGGTAAACACTGTATATAAATGTTTTGGGAATATTGAATATCCAATCTGAATAATAGAGGTATTCCCAATAACCTGGAATATTTCCACAACACCTGCTACTATTTTACCGCTGTTTTGTAATAACTTAATATCCCTTAATGTAACTGCATTGTCTTCTTTCAGTCTGCCAGTAGCATTTGGTAGTTTCCTGGAATAAATTTTTGCCCTGACTTCTGATTGCCTTTAATGATACTACTTTATTCCAACTCCTCTTCCTGCATTTCAGGTAGAAATTCCTGATCCCATGATAAATCAGGAATTCACCTTGAGCCAAGGGTTCACTCCCACACTGAGAGAGGAGAGCTAGTGAAATCTGCAACTCTGGCTAACAATAGGTTGTGCTTTAAAGATACCAAGACCTGGTGGCAGAGATTGGCTGGGTACTTGTCTGGGGGAAAGAGTGACCACTGAAGTCACTTTTGACAAACTGATGCTCTGGTTAGACGTTTAGCTTGGTTACACTCAGATGTAACATCATTTTCTACTCATTGTGGAGGTTAAAAACCTCTTCATTATAAAGGACACATTTAAAATAGACTCACATGTCATCATTTTGCCTGAATAGCAAAAATTGTGTGAATCAGTGGGTTTAGATAACAGCAGAGGGCGAAAAGGCAATTTACATTTCTGTCTCCTTCCTCATTAATGTATACAGGAGCGTACTGATGAAGTGAATGGGTCTGTTTAATTCTTTGCTCTACGCTGACATTGTAATCATCTGCAGTGAATGACTCACCCACGTTCTGTGATGGATGAGAGACTTGAGGCTGATTAAAGCATTCATGTTTCACGTGCATTGTGACTAATTCTCTGCCTTTTATCCGTCATCACACCCAACTGGCCTTTACACCTTCTCCGATGCACAGAAATCCACTTTTGTGTGCGTCGCTTCACTTAGTCTCTTGGTCCATGAGTGTCACTTCAGTCCTCAGAGATACCCATTTGCAACATAATGAGTTAAAGAATTATCACACTGAGCATTAAATGCAATCAGATAGTAAATTGAACATAAACAATTATAAAAAATGACTATCTGTGAGTCAATTAGTTAGGATCCAGGAAATGTGTTTTGTGCCAACAGCCCCATCTGCTGGTCATATTACGGTATTCAACAAAATGCACACTGTACGGGACTGAGGAGATTACATTCTACACTCTAAAAGTAAAATCACAGATAAAGGGAACAACATATTGCCTTATTATAGAAATTGTTTTGAGATTAAATTAACAACACTTTGAAGTTCCACTGTTCCTCTTTTCAGTATCATAAGCAAACTTTCATGACATTTGCAGCGACCTACCTTGATGATGCACTGTTACGTGAACTGATCTCGTTTCTCAGACCAAGGCGCAATCAGTCTACACGGAACAGATGAAGCTACCTGTGAACACCTGGGCTGGCATTCATTGCGTAGTTTTCTTTAGAAAGTTGGCAGAGACATGACAGACTAAGTAGGATAAGAGGGGAAAAATGTAAAAAGGGTTCTGGGGGCAACTTCTTCACGCAGACGGTGGTGATTACATGGACTGAACTTACAGAGGAAGTGGTTGAGCCAGGAATAAAAGTATTATTTATGAAGCACTGGATAGGTACCTGCAGAGGTGGGGATTGGAAGATTAAGAGCAAAACGGACTGAGACCTGTGCTCAGTGCGGACTCATTGAGCCAAAGGACCTCTGTCTATGTTGTGCAAGTACAGGGCAAATTTGGTTCTAATGCTCTGCTATCTCCGACCTTTGAGTGTTTATCTGAGCACAATAACAGAATCAGTGACACTTCCACTTCAATAAATTCGAAGATATAGTTTATTTTGCTAAAGTGTTTCACTCTAATAAATATTTGCATACAGCTTAATGTTGCACCTACTAATGTATCCCCTCAGCTTTGAACTTTCAACCTGGACTTTTATTTTTCAACTTTCAACTTGGATCTTTTGTTCCAAATGAAATGATATGAAGATGTTAATCATTTGAGAAGTTAAAACATAATGCTAACAATGGCCTTGACGTTTGCTGGCCACCTAGATGGCACAATAATAGTAATAGATTATTACTGACAGCTGCCTATCAATACGAATTAGAATAGATCCATTATTAATCAATTTCCATGAATTAAAACTCGGATGACAAATATGCTAAAAAGTACCATTTCTGTCTCATTGCCAGGATCAGAGCCAAACCTCACTAAATTTTACTCTGTCACATTAGCATGCAATGTTCACGTGACTTGTAGGAAAAGTCATGCTGATCCGAGAAAGACTGGATCAGAGTTGTCGTAAGGGCGCATAGAATTACTGTAGCTGCAGAGTGAAGCTTTAGGGATTAAATGGTGGAAAATGTCTCTAATTCATTCTACTACAAATTCTCTCTTTTCTTCCATATTTGCTTTCTATCAATGATTTAAGTCTAGTTTAGGAAGTTTCGGTGTAACAAAAGCTGATTGTGGTTCTGTGACACATTAGAGTATAAAAATTGGGACTCTTTTTGCAGTTGTACGAAACATTGATTAGTCTGCACATGGGTACAGTTCTGTTTGCCACATTACAGAAAGGATGGAGTAGCAATATAGAGTGCAAAGGAGATTCCCCAGGACGGGAGAGAAACTGAGATGATGCTCAATGGGATGTAGAAGCCTGTGGATTTATAAAAGTTTATAAAATTATGAGGAATATTGATAGGGTAAATAGAGTCTTTTTTTTCCCCAGGGCAAGGGGTATCTAGAACTAGAGGGCACAGGTGTACAGGAAGACAGGGGAAATTTACAGGAGATCTGAGGGGTTAGTTTTTCACACCCAATGTGTTGAATATCTGGGATGAGCTGCCAGTGAAGGTGGTGGGATCAGATACAAATACAATGTTTCAAAGGCATCTGGATGGCTACTTGGACATGATGGCATAAATAGCCATCATGGTTGCCATGGATGAGGTGAGCTGTAAGGGGCCATTTCTGTGCTGTTATTCTGATTGGTATGTACTAGAAACATTTTTCAACAGAATGACATCCACACAAACCATTCTTGTGACATGTCCGACCGGAGACATGCCTCTACCCCACCACCCCCAAAGGAAAGAAATTAACTTACATATAAAGTAAACTTCCAGCCATACTTCCTTTTAAAGTGTTGACCCAAAGTGTCTGAATACAGTACAATCTAGATTGTGTTGCGTTATCAGATTCTGATGTAGTGATAGGTGTTCATTAGATCTGTGAATACCTGACTCTTCAACTTCAGTACGTGTGATTGCATAAACAGCTATCATAGTAAATTCAGTGGCATAAACCATGATGAATCGGAGATATTTATGGATTGAAGTTACCTTAGCCAGGAATTTAAAAGGAAATTCTGCATGGAACAATCAATACTTTCTCTTATATATGCACCTTACTTGAGATTTCAGTGTTGGTGTTTCCAGAGGTGTAAATTTCGAACTTGCTGGCAATTGGCCACCAACAACGTGTTGATGGCGCTCTGAAGTAGAAGTCCTCATGGAAGTCAGTTGTGGAGTGTGAATTTGTGGCATTTCCTCAGCATTCACCCTAAGAATTTACACACCAGTTTGGATCTGACACAGGAGCAGTGTCCATTGATTTCTTAGGGAAGGTACAGTCATTTGGAATTAAAGTACATGTCAGGTAATTTACATTTTGACTTAGTTAATTTAGTTTAATGATATTATTTTAAGACCATTTAATAGTTTTTTAGCAGTAAAAGTTGTTTGTAATGTTTTTATTCAATAACTTTGAAATGTTTTTATATGTCAGGAGTGTTTTGAAATATCCATGGATTTTGATAGGTTTTGTGGCATGGGAAACTGGTCATTGGTCATGGGAAACCGGCATAAGCACCGGCCTGATGGGCCACAAGACTTGTGACAGACTTTAATCTTTAATCAACATATTGGTCCTGTGACAGTACTGGTTTGGTATTTTTATGACAAGGACCCGTTCTGTGCCCCCTGTTCCCATCTGCCAAAACAACCATGGAGACCATGGAACTGGCACACTGTAATCAGTTGATCTGTACAAGTAAGAGCAGGGAACTTGTCACTCGGCACAAAAGTCAAGCCAATAAGTTAGATGACTGAAGACATTTTAAGAAAAATGTAGAGAGTTATCCAAAAATACATCCCAATCTGCCTTGATAAGACATGTACTAAATAAGACTGTCCTCCTCCATCCAAAGAAAACCAGATATCCAATCAAAGTTGTTTTTTATAAGCTCCTCTTGAAAATGTATTCTTATATAGTTTTGCCTATTCAACATCTTTTATTTTGTTTAGTTTTTTAAAAATTTTGTCTAACTTATTACACTCCATTTCAACCCCGCTTCTCCTTCAGTACTTCATGAATACAATATCTGCCAACTCACTGAACTTAGTTTCATGGCTGATCTTCCTGCGAGAGACAAGCTACAGTACTATGGGAATGATATCACTTCCAATTTCTTCTCACAACTTATGTGCCTTCCTGACATGTAATGTTTTTTTCATTGTATTGTTAGTGAATAAAACCAAGGGAATTCCCTATCTCACATATGCACACCAGTTCTGTAGTAATTCAATGGAGAAGAATAATAACTATCTTCTCTAGATAGAAGAGATGGATTACATGAAATCAGTTGATCCAGTAAATGTGCTTTCTTCAGGGAACAAAATCCACAATGCTATTAATGGCTTTAGAATAAACTCTCAAGGAAAATAACATTTTCACATTGTTATCACCCAGTCCTCAAAATGATTTCCTTCCAGTTTGATGTTAATGGTTTCTTAGATGATCCCATTTTCATGATGTCTTTATTTATTTACTCTTACTATACAGCAGGAGACGTACAAGTGCAAATCAGAATGTCCTTGTCTTCTTATATTTTGGATAGTTCCTTGGAAAATGATTTGTTTCAGTGAGTTCTGAGTTAACTGATGAGGCACTTGTAGGAAATGTAAACTACTACAGCGATTGCTGAGACTGGGTGGCAAGGGTATAAGTTGTAACATCGTGTGCTACTTCCGCCACTTACAGTGGACCTCCGTGTTTTTCCGGTGCATGGACCCAATGTTCTCAATACCATCTGGAATGCTTCTTCTCAACTTTAAGCAGTGCTGGGCAAGGGTTTCTTGGGAGTAATTTTTTTTCAAGGGCATCTTGAGCACATCCTTGAACCTTTTCCCTGAACGTGTGATGAACACTTCCTTCGCCAGAGTTGGAATAAAGTGTCTAAGGAGTTTGGTGTTGGGCATGCGAATGGTATGGTCAGTCCAATGGAGCTGTCAGAGTGAAATCAGGGTGTCAATATTATGGAAGTTGACCTGGAAGAGGGCATTGATGTCGGATTAATGATCTCGTCAGATAATATGGCGGATTTTACACAAATACAATCGGTTGCATCCTTCCAGTGTCTTGAGGTGTCTCCTATGTGCATGGAAGGCCTCAAAAATAGATAGTGGGCAAGGATGACGGGAGGTTTGAACCCTAGACCTAGGGTACTCCTTTTCTCAATCGGTACAGTGTACTTGTCAGACTGCATCTGATGTACTGTTTCCGGATCAAAGATATTTGGGGCTGGCACAGCTGTAAAGGTAGCCAAACCAATAGGTAATAAATGGACAAATGAGTATTTCAGTGTTACAAGAAAGTAACAAAGGGAAAAGAGGGAGCTTCATAGAGTTCTTGGAACAGTGAATAAACTTAACAAAAGGTAATTCATATGATTTTCTCTATGAATTCTATGGAGTAAATCATTGTAATAGAATCATGGAACATTATTGAAATCAGTAACTCTATTCAAGACAACAAGATGACAGAGATTCAGACTGAGTGGCAAAAAGTCATTATGAAACATTGCCCAATTCCTCTATCCATGGATGTACTTGAATATTTCCTGTATTTCTGATTTCTATGTTTGATTGGGACTTTGTTCAGCATTTACAAATTCACTTACAAATTAAATCCTTATTTCAAACCCACAAGGTAGCTGATACTCTACTTGCCGGTCTGTGTCCCTGCTGGGCTAATTTTTAATTTTGCACATTTTGTTGTTTGCAAGACTTGGAACCGGAGTTTAAATGCATGGATTTTGGTTCTTCAAGCTCACTCAGACTGCAAGTTGTTTCTACTTTATATCCCTTCTTATCGTGTTCAACAATTATCACCTTCCCTGCTGCAAAAAAATTGAAACTTGTTAACTGAAGCTACACTGTCTGTCCTGGCCACTCAGACTTAATGTTATACAACATACAGTACGTGTTCAGCTCCATTTCACTGCATCCAAGTCCCTTTTACATTTATTAATGTCTCTACTGGTATGAGCTTTAACAATAAGCAATTCAGTATAAAAAATCCCCGGTTCTACTTCCTGTATTAAATTGCAGTTCAAACAGGCTGAAAGACCACTCTCTTAAATACTTAATCCATACTTGACAGAAATAAATTTTGATTTCTTTGCACAGAAATCAAACCATATGTTCTGGGGCTATCTTTTTGCCTTCATACTTACAGTATGGTTCTTTGCACACTGTCTATCCATATTGCACATTCTCTCTCCACTGAAGGCGAAATGTTTCTCCACTGGATTATATCTTCCATTAATGTAGAGATCCCTTCAGGTAGTAAAACCATAGAGAGTTGCAAGCCAAATGCAGTTGGAGGTTTACTTGTAATCACTATGCTCTTAGAAAAGTAACCCCCTCAGCTGATGCAAAACTAAAACCATGTCATACCGATGAAAATACGTGGTGTGTGTCGACTCCTTCACAGTTGCTCTATGTGCCGTCCTGAATATCGATCTCTCATGGTCACTACTGGAGCTTTAGAGCCTTAACTCATATCAACATATTAAGACCCTAGAAAATGTTGGAATCATTCAGCAGGTCAGGCAACACCATTTGAGAGGAACAGAGGTTACAATTTGGGTTGGAGACCCTTTGTCCATTCTAATGAAGGGTCTTCAGTCTTAAAGTATTTCTCCCAAACCATAACTTGAATTGCATCCGTATAAGTTGTCTGTCTGTAAAGTCGGCTCAGCATGTTTATTTTCTTTTACACCCTGAGCAGGGAAGACATTCCCAGCCTGCCCTCTCAGGAATGTCTTCCTACTCCGCATTTTGCAATCCCCATGTTCTTACAATCTCACTGCTCCCATTCACTCCATAACCTGTTCACAGTTTATCCTTGTGATCAGCTGTTTACCCTTTCATAGGCCCCCCTCCACCATTCTCTCTGCATCCCTATGAGCTTCATTTCCTTCCCGGTTCTGACAAAGGTTCTTCAAACTGAACATCAACTCTGTTCCTCTTCCAACAAATGAGGTGTGACAGGCTGAGTATTTCCAGCTTTTTCTGCCAACAACATACTATTCATGGCAAAACAAAAGAACAGTAACTTGGTGGGGTTTGATGAGTGTTTAAATCAGATGGAGGGATTTGGGGAAGTTAGTCTAAAGTTTAGGGTGTGGATGGCTGAGGATGTAACCACCAAGGTTGGGGTGAAGGGTGTGGAGGACTCACAGGAAATACCTGGCTTTACTTCCATAGACTGACTCAGCCATGAAGAGTTGTCTGGCGGTCCCTCAGTGCTGTGTCCTATGATCCATAAGAATCATAAACACAGTGTGTGGATCTTGGATGTTTGCTGGACTTGAGAAGGTTTGAGAAATGGAAAATTGTGAGATATTTCATTGAGGATAAAAATGTGAAATTGTTAAAGCAATTAATTCCCATGACATTTTCAGAACTTAATCTCAATTACTTAAGAAAATGAATTTTCTCTTTCTGAGAAAACAATGTGTTATAATCAAGAAACAATGTGTTTTACATGTCTTACCGTAGGTGTCTTATAATCATCTACTGTAATACATGATTTCAATCATCTTGGTTTTCCAACTGACTTTATCAGTTAAAGGAAACTTATTGGTTTCACTACTTCCCAGCTTCATGTATGTATATATATAGATAAGTGAATACTTGATTGGTAGCGTTTCTGCTATCAAAAAGGTGCATTGAAATTGATGAAATCTTGAAACATCTTTTGAATTTAAAGGTATATATATTTACAAATATTCAGTGCCTTTCTCACAGTGTGTTCAGAACATCGCAATGTTCTGATTGAACGAGTCATGACATTTTGAATACTTTGTGTCAACTCCTAATTACACATTCAATAATTTAGACAGTTTTTTGTTGTTTGAGCAAATACCTAAATATTCATAATCATTCTTTTCAAATAAATCTGGAGAATTACTAATTATGTTTCACAAATGTTAATAAATTAACAATCCGGGGTTAAGTTCACACAGTTAAAGGATGGAATGACACTATCCAGATACATTCAAAATGATACAATTGAGGCCCATTAGTAACAAATCTAACTTTCAAGATTTTAGCACTATATTCTCTTTATCTTATTTTACATTACACAGTTTATACAATGTTTTAATACTAATTGTAGACAAGAACTGATGTTTCTCTAAAATCTTCAGTCTCTTAGTAAAGTAACAGTAGTAAAGTCACAAAAGTAGCAGAGTGTCTGAGAACTTGCCCATCCTTCCACAAAGTGTACTCCATAAACTCAATCGTCCCGGAAGCTCCAAAAATCTCTGCCACTCCCCCAAAAAGCCGCATAAGGCCACAGGGGCCACGATTCTCGACACTTAATCAAGTCTTTATTGCCACATTTGTTTTGTCTTTAAATGCATTTGCCTCTTTTTAACAGTCCAGAGCTATGGTGTCCATGCATTTTAAAGAGTTTGCACTGACACTCTGTTGAGTGAATTCAGCTGGGTTTAGCCCACTCCTGCCCTGCAGTACCCAGCCGGGCCACGTCTTGTCTCGAGGTTGATAGTCACATTATCACACGTGGGAATGCTGCCGCCTCGATCGCTGGAAGAGTTGTGACCCCCTTCACTCCACCAGGGAGCCCGCGTCACGCCGAGGAGTTGATGTTGCCCGAAGACATTAGGGTCTCGGGGGTGCCACACTCGTCCTTGTGCTGGTGCGACGAGTTGTCAGACTTGCTGCGGCTGAACTCGGGCAGGGCACCCGTCGCCGCTCTTGCCAGCCTGTGACGGCAGGAGACGCAGCAGAGCAGCCGGACAAAGGCGTGCCTCATCTCCCGGTTGGTCAGCGTGTAGATAATGGGGTTCATGGCCGAATTGAGCACGGCCAGCGCCAGGAACCACTCGGCCCGGTAGAGCACCTGGCAGCCCCTCACTTCGCAGGCCACATCGAGGAGCAGCAGCACAAAGAGCGGCGACCAGCAGGCAATGAAGCAGCTCAGCACAATGATCACCGTCTTGAGCAGAGCCAGCGCCTTCTCGTCGTGCCGGTTCGGGCGCACCGAGTAGCGGTTGAAGGCCAGGCGGCGCGCCCGCGATCGCACCAGCATGTAGATGCGGGCGTAGAGCAGCACGATGGCGAGCAGGATGAGGCTGAAGACGCTGGTGCAGAAGAGGATGTAATGCTTGTGGTACAGTGGCAGCACCGTGGAGCAGTGCGGAAAGCCTCGCAGGCAGTTCCAGCCCATAATGGGCAAGCCGCCCAGCAGCAGCGAGAGCAGCCAGCAGCCGCTGATGAGCAGGAAGACACGGGAGCTGCCTCCCGAGTGGTGCGGCTTCATCTTCATCATGGTCAGGTACCGCTCGATGGCGATGGCCAGCAGGCTGAGCACAGAGGCAGCCAGCGCCACGAACATGCTGCCTTCCCGTATAAACCACTGCGCCAGGGACAGGCGGAAGGTGTTGGAACCTGACAGCAGGATGTTAACGGTGTAGGCGGCGCCAGCCAGCAGGTCGGAGAGCGCCAAGTTGCCAATGAAGTAGTACATGGCGCGGTGGAACTTCTTGGTCTGCCAGATGGCCAGCAGCACCATCAGGTTCTCCAAGACGATGAAACAGCACACCACGATGAAGAGGATGGGCGTGACCCGCAGCGTGCTCTCCGAGTCCCCCTCCCCGTCGCCTGCCGGCAGCTTGCCCGTGTAGTTGTAATGCTGCAGGATGATTTCCCGGTCGGTGTAGCTGGGGCCTGGGAACAGGACCTGGCGTCTGCCTTCTGCACCCATCGCGTACTGTGCCTCTTCCTAGAGATGCTGCCTGGCCTGCTGCGTTCACCAGCAACTCTGATGTGTGTTGCTTTTCCCACGTTGTCTCGGCTGGCAGTGACCGGGATGCCCACCAGGGGGCGCGGCGACTGAGGGCCAGTCAGATTAGGGCTATCGCCTGAAAACAAATCAGAGCAGAGGAATTAGGCGGCGGGTGTGCAGGCATCCCGTCCCACCGGATCGATGAAGGCAAGCAACACCCCCCCCACACACACACACACACACAGGAGTGATGTTGGCTGTTTTAGGAGAAATTTCTTTTTTTGCATACTTCTTTAAAAACATTCGACAGTTCCGTGGCATTACAGCCACGGAGAGGTGAGTGGGCAGTAAAGTATTATGTAGTTTTGCCTAATTTGTCAATGGCAAAAGAAGCAATTAAAGTTACATACACAATGCATCCACAAAATGCATCAATTTTGTGGAAGCATGTTTCAGTTATAACCAGTAATTTTTTTTCTGCAGAAATAATAATTATTCCATGCAGAAATAATAATTATTCCAAAACAATTTAGAAAACGTTACTTTGCTGTAAGCGTAAGTTACTTAACTTTTTATGGTTATGAAATGGTTTAATCGAACATAAATATTTTTCCAAAACAGTCAACAATTAAACCTTCAATACTTAACAATACACATTTTGCATATTGTAAGTATTAAATGTTCCGTTATAAATCTGTTATCCCACGCAAGCAATAAATAGTAGACATGCAATGTATCCCAAAAACCGATTAAATTTTACCATATAAACTAATAAAAATTAAATTATTGGAAATAGAGAATAAGATACGGAGTACAGCTCGCTGTTTTCATTAATAATTACCTTTTAACTGAAAATGTCACACAATGTTCTGAGAAACGAACCCGTGAGAACCCTTTCCTCGATTCAGGACAATGAAAAGTGTCGCGCTCCTCAGACCCCTGTTACTTGTGAAAAAGTAACCACTTGTGTCCCAGACTTGTGTCTACCGCCGTCCTAGTCATATCAAAGTCAAGTAAATGGTGAGACTGGGTGGGGATCAAAAGATTACTCAGCTGATAAAGAAAATACAAAACAGGAAAACGTTTGACGCAAAGGGTCTGGGAGAGGAGCAGCTGAACAACAGCTAGAGCCAGCCGACCACAATGTTAACTGTTGTCCCAAGCTCTCAATTAAAAGTCTATTTTTTTAAAAAAACATCACCTTGAACTAACAACAGCTCACACTCTTGCAAGATGTGTGATTCAGGAATGAAGGTTCGCTAATTCTTCACACTTTAGAAAGTAACACAATCTAGCAATGCAAAATAAGAAATTCCGTTTTAATCAACAAAATGTTCCTGATTGAACAGTGAGGTGCAATACATTTTCTTATCCTTACCCAATGCAGCATACCCGGCGCTCCTCTGAAGCTGCTCTACGGTGTTGTAAATCCCAGCACTTCGAGTCACTGAAGAGTTGGACGGTCTTTTTTTTGTCGGCGAGTTGGCAGAGAGAGACAGCCCCTGGTTTCCTATTTGCATCGCAAGTCAGTAACCCTGCAGGAGATTCATTTACTTTTCAGGGGCATTGTTTTGCGTAGGGAGTAACCAAATGAAAACAGAACAGTTGGGTACCCTGAATTCATATCGGCACAAACCTAACCTGAAATATTGATTCATCGCAAATGTTGCAATACATTCTGATATTTCTTAAGGAATGTGTGAATATTTCATAGATTTCCATGCATTAAATTTTGCTCGCCGTTTCAGACGTTGAAGACACGAGTTTCTCTTGAAACTCTTTTGCACGAACTTTGCAAGGTTAATAATTAATAGAGATTTGTTTTTTATGTTACTTATGCAAAAAATACACGTTATGTAAAGTGGCCGACACTGGGTTTTGAGTACGGTGTGAGAGAGCACAAGATCACACCTTTGAACATAGGTCTGGCCAGATTCACTGGGGCCATGAGGTGGGGTCGGGGGGTGGGGTGGGGTGGAATTCATTGATAGATCTAAAGAGTAACTGAACAGAGGGAATCAGCGAAGTCCCGGCATTGCTCAACGCCACAGGAAGGGGCGCTGCAGAACGCCGGCGAGGGCGAGCGACTCTGCTGCGCCCCATACATTAAACGTTCGTTGAGACGGCTCCCCAGTCGGTTTGCAGATAAAATTATTTAATGCAATGTGTGGAGAGGAGGTGGGATGGGGGTGGGGGTGGGGTGGTGTGGTCCTTGCTTGCTGACTGAAGGCAACCCCCTTTTTTGCTGGGGCTGCGCTTCAGCACAGGTTGGATCGCAGCTCCGCCGAAAGTGATCCCATGAATGATCTGATCTGAGTGTAAAGCCAAGAGGAGGGACGCGGGTGGGGTGGCGCGGAGCGAAATTCCGACAGCCACTATGCGAAGTGGTGGTTAAAATGCTGGAATCCCGAGCAGGAAGCGCCAGTCGAGGATTTGGGCTCCCGGCCGCTCCCCTCCTGCTCTACAGAAGGTTGAGGGAAGAGCTCATTAAAGCGGTTCAATACTTGTTCAAAGACCGAATCATGGAAAAGCGGTGCACACATGCCGGCCATTCGAAACTTGGAGAACAAAATATGAGTACCCATGTCAGAGCTGGTGCCGATTAGGCCCAGGAAGGGAGTATTTCCAAAGTTCAAAGTAAATTTATTATCAGAGTATGTATCTGTTATCATATACTACCTCGAGATTAATTTGCTTGCAGACATTCACGACAGAGAAATACAGTAGAATAAATGAAAAACTACACACCAAGACTGGCAGACATCTGATGTGCAAACGAGACAAAATGCAAATACAACATAAAATATAAATAAATAACGGAGAACATGAGCTGTCAACTTCTTGAAAGTGAGTCCACAGGCGGCAGAATCTATTCAGAGTTGAGGTGAGTAAAGTCACCCACACTGAAGGGTATTACCTTAAGAGTAATAATTGTTCCTGAACCTGGTGGTGTGGGACCCAGGGCTCCCGTACCTCTCTCCCAATGGCAGCAGTGAGAAGAGAGTAGGGCTGGATGGTGGGGGTTCTTGCTGAATCATGCCGCTTTCTCGTGGCAGCATCCCTTCTAGACGTGCTCAATGGTAAGGAGTGATTTTTGCCTGTGATGGACAGGAGTGAGTCCACCATTTCCTGTAGGTTTTTTTTCCCCATTCAAGGGCATTGTGTTTCCATACCAGGCCATCATGCAGCCAGTCAGGACACCCTCCAATGTGCATCTATAGAAGTTTGTCAAAGTACTAGATGACACGCTAAATTTGGGCAAACTTCTAAGAAAGTAGAGGCACTCTCGTGCCTTCTTTGCGATGGCACTTATATGCTGGTCCCAGGACAGATCCTCTGATATGACATCGAGGAATTTGAAGTTACCAACCCTCTCCACTTCTGATCCCCGATGAAGACTGCCTCATGTACCTCCAGTTTCCCCCACCTGTCATCAATAATCAGCTCTTCGGTTTTGCTGATGCTGAGTGAGAGGTGGTTGTTGTGGCACCATTCCGCCAGATTTTCGTTCTCCCTGCCAATATTCCCATTCGTCCAACAACAGTGGTGTCAGCAGCAAACTGAAATGTGGCATTGGAGCTAGTCTTAGCCTCACAGTTATGAGTATAAAATGGGAAGAGCAGGGGCTAAACACAGAGCCTAACAACCATTGCAGTGCTTTGTTCAAGGAATCTTGATGACCCCAGGTGTAGTGGCAGCAGTAGTCGCTGGGCTTATGGTTACAGACAGAGGAGAAGAGAGCAGAGGGCATAGAAGACTCACCACATGCCGTACAATCTACCTCGCGCGCTGTGTTTTCAGGAGCAGGGTCACCTACCTGGGCCTGACAGGGCGTGAGGAGATTCCAGCTCATCAGGGGTGCCTTGACTGAGGTGTGTTGCCTTGTCTATGGTGGTCTGCATGGAGAGTGGGTGATCCAGGCCACACTCCCAGTGGTGGTGAATGTCACTGACCTCCCTCCTGGTACTTATCCTTTCAAGCGGAACAAGTGCTATACCTCCTCCCTCACTGCCATCCATTTCCCAAAACAGTCTGTCCAGGTGAGGCAACACTTCACCTGTGAGTCTGTTGGGGTCATTTACTGTGTTCGGTGCTCCCTGTGTGGCCTCCTGTATATCAGTGAGACCCGACGCAGATTGGGAGACTGCTTTCACCGAGCATCTACGCTCCTTCCACCAGAACAAGCGGGATCTCTCAGTGTCCACCCATTTTAATTCCACTTCCCATTCCCATTCCGATATGTCCATCCATGGCCTCCTCCACTGTCGTGATGAGGCCACACTTAGGTTGGAGGAACAACACCTTGTATTCCGTTTGGGTAGCCTCCAACCTGATGGCATGAACATCGATTTCTCAAACTTCCAGTAATGTCCCCCCCAACCTCCCTTCTCCATTTCCCATTCCCCTTTCCCTCTCTCACCTCATCTCACCAATCAACACCCCAGCTCTTTACTTCATCCCTCCCCCTCCAGGTTTCAACTATCACCTGGTGGTTCTTTCTCCCCTTCCCCCACCTTTTAAATCTATTCATAGAAACTTAGACATAGAAAAACTACAGCACAATACAGGCCCTTCAGCCCACAAAGCTGTGCTGAACATGTCCTTATCTGAAAAATTACCTAGGGTTACCCATAGCCCTCTATTTTTCTAAGCTCCATGTACCAATCCAGGAGTCTCTTAAAAGACCCTATCGTATCTGCCTCCACCACCGTCACCGGCAGCCTATTCCACGCACTCACCACTCTCTGCGTAAAAAACTTATTCCTGACATCTCCTCTGTACCTACTTCCCAGCACCTTAAAACTGTGCGCTCTTATGCTAGCCATTTCAGCCCTGGGAAAAAGCCTCTGACTATCCACATGGATCAACACCTCTCATCATCTTAAACACCTCTATTAGGTCACCTCTCATACTCCTTAGCTTTTTTTCTTCAGTCCTGCCAAAGTGTTTCAGCCCGAAATGTAAACTGTACTTTTTCCATAGATGCTGCCTGGCCTGCTGAGTTCCTCCAGCATTTTGTGTGTGTTGCTCGGATTTCCAACATCTGCAGACTTCCTCTTGTGTGTGAATATTACTGCTGCCCCTCTATACCATGGGAGCTTGCCAAGCACCACCAGTAGTGATACTGACCCCATGGAGATAGTGCTCTTTTGGTTATACTTTCAGAACATGTGCCCGCAACAGTGCTGGAGGAACTCAGCAAGTCAGGCAGAATTTATTTTAAGTGTGTTGCTCAAGATTTCCAGCATCTGCAGAAACCCTTGTGCCCACAATCCTCTTTCTTGCCTTCAGTTCAGTGTACCCCTTGCAGCATGTTGAAGTGTGTGATGTCCCCAGGAATGATAGTTCTGTGGTATTCTGGTCTTCCTCCTGTGAGAACCTGCATACGTTTTAGTTTCTACATCTGCTAATAAATGATGCAGTGAGAACAAATAGATGGTGCCCATATAAGCTTGAATTCTAAGACACAGTGTACTTCTTTTGGCTTGGGTTAGAGTTTCATCCAGGTCTGTGGTACATTTGGGTATGTGTATTTTCACATTCAGACCACAATCTAAATCGCCCAAAACTTCTATGTTCGTGCAAATGCTGTTTTAAATTATTCATTCAGGTTTGGGACATCGGCTGTGCTGTCAAGGCCAGTATTCATTGCCTCTCCCGAATTATACTTGCCAAGATCGTGGCAAGCCACTTTCCTGAAGAGCTGCACTCCTTCCAACATTTAGTCTGGCACCCTGCCAGCTATGCAGCCTTGTGAGAGTTTCCATGTTTCAGGCAGTAACTTTCAGATTTGAGCCACACATTGGATGAAACACTTGTCTTCAGCTCAACTGATCACTAGTTTTTGACAATAATGGAAAGAGAAACAGATCCTATTTTATCTTGGGACCCTCAAAATTCTAGACCCCTCAATTAGGTCTTTCAGTAGTCTCTTCTGTTCCAGAGAAAATAACCCCAGTAAAATTTTCCAGTCCTGTAAAATTCCTCATAAATCACCTTTGTACCCTCTTCAGTGCAATTGCATATTTTCTGTAAAGTGCTGAGTAGAACTGTCTGCAGCACTCAGATTATGGCCTAACACACTTTCGAAGGTTAGGATAACCTCTTTGCTTTGGTAATGTTGTGCCTCGGCCATTAAAAACTTTTCATCCTCCTTATCTGACCCTACTATCACCCAAGATCTCTCTGTTTCCAGCACCTTCCCATTTATTGTATATTCCATTGTCTTGTAATCTCCAAACACATTTGCTCTCGTTTTTCTCCTGAACTAAACTCAATTGCCATTTATATGCCCAGACCGTTTATATCTTCCTGTTTTCTTAAGCGTTCCTCATCCCTGTCAAACACTGTCAGTTTTTCTATCATCTGTACATTTCATATCATGTCCCCTATATTCATATCTAAGTCATTAATATGTATAATTCTATGCAAGTGAAGGAGTACTGAGCTTTCAGGGTTAGCCAAACCTGGATCCTGATTGGCATTGCCTCTTGTACCAAGGCCTCTATGATATCCTTTCTCACATTTTCTAACAGAGTGGGATAGATTTCATCAGGGCCTGGTGAGATATACACTTTCAAAGGCTTTAAACCCCTTAATACTTCTTTATTTATGTGCTTATCCCATCTACTTCTCCTTAACCCCTTCTCCTTTGGCATCCCCTCTCCTTTGCAAACACAACGGAAGAGTATTCATTAAGAACCCTATCCACATCCTCTGCCTCTGCACATAGTTGATCTATTTGGTCTCTATGATGCTCTGTGCTTTCTTTAGTTATCCACTTGCTCTCTGTATATTATAAAGCTATTTTGGATTTTCTTGCAAACAACAGGAATTCTGCAGATGCTGGAAATTCAAGCAACACACATAAAAGTTGCTGGTGAACGCAGCAGGCCAGGCAGCATCTCTAGGAAGAGGTGCAGTCAACGTTTCAGGGAGTCCTGACGAAGGGTCTCGGCCTGAAACGTCGACTGCACCTCTTCCTAGAGATGCTGCCTGGCCTGCTGCGTTCACCAGCAACTTTTATGTGTGTTGCTTGGATTTTCTTGATTTTTCTTGCAAGTATTTTTTTTCACTTTTTGACTTTTATTTTCTTATTTCCTTTTTAATTTTGCTCCTGTCCTAGGTGTTATGTTCTCAACACATCCTGTCTTCTAGGAACATTGTACCCAGGGTGCTCTAGGTTTGACGGTCCTGCCCTTTCTCTCTGTGGAAATATGTTTACTGAACCTCTGGGTCTTCTTCTTGGTAGACGTAGGAGGCTACCTGCAGGCAGTGTTTTCTCAGGTGCCTGCTGTTCAGGTCTTTCATAGTGATGGAGGCTGTGGGTTTATGAAGTTTGTTGGGTTATACTGGGTGTATAAATACAGTGAATGCACTTCAGTCAATGCACAGCATTGGTAGAAGAAATAAGTATTGAAAACGGTTGATGGGGTGCCAAATGGGGTTGCATTGTCCTGGAACCTTGAGCTTAAAGGCAAAAGAGACTGCAGGATAACAGGATGCTAGGATAACTCAGTAGTCACTCAACATCTGTAGGAGGAAAAAAAGGAATGACAATATTTTGGGTTGAGACCCTGTTCAAGTCTAAAAGGGATGAGGAAAAACTGCTAGCATTGGCAGTACAGGATTTGGGGTGGGTGCAACAAGAGGGATAATGGACAGATGGAAGCAGGTGATGGGATGTGATGGGAAATATAAACAAAGGGAGAAGAAAACTATGTGGACAGGTGAGTGTGTAAGGGACTAAGGTGTGGATGACCTAAAATTGGAAAACACAGTGTTCATACCATTGGTTTGTAAGTTCCTCAAGTGGAACGTGGGAAGCAGTCCTTCCAATTTGCCCTTGGCTACTTTGTAGCAGTAGAGATTAAGTAGTTTATGAACCAATGATATAATTACTGGATTTTCCAATTTCAGGTAGTCCACACTCCCAGTGTTCTTCTTCTACACACATTCACCTATCCACCAAGTTTCCTTCTCTCAATGCTTCCCTTCCCACCACTCTCACCACAATTCCATCGGTCTATCCTCCCACCCTTCACTTACCAGCTTCTGTCCCATCCCATTATTCCCTCCCTATCTGATTCCACCTATCAGGCATGAGACATTATCCCATCTCTCTTCATGCAGCATCTTCATCCAAAATGTCAACTTGCTTTGTCTTCAAAGATATGCATGCCCTGATGCATTTTTTCCTAGGTTTCTGTTTTCATTCTTGAGTTTTGGAGCTCCACTCATTCAGACCAGATGGGCAACACCCCAGGGTGCTGGAAGAGGTAGCTGAAGGGATTGTAGCGGCATTAGTAGTAAACTTTCAAGAATCACCAGAATCTAGAGGACTGGAAAATCACAAATGGCACACCACTCTTTAGGAAGCGAGGGAGGCAAAAGACAAGAAATTATAGGCCAGTTAACCTGACCTATATGTTAGCAAATCTTGAGTCCACTATTAAAGATGTTGTTTCGGGGTACTTGAAGGTACTTGATAAAATAGGTGAAATTCAGCGTAGTTTCCTTGAGGGGAAATCTTGCCTGACAAATTTATTGCAATTCTTTGAGAAAATAACAGGCAGGATAGACAAAGGAGAGTCAGTAGATGTTGCTTACCTGATTTTCTGAAGGCCTTTGAAAATGCGCCACACCTGAGCCTGCTTAACAAGAGAAGAGCTGATGGTAATACATGAAAGATGGACACATAATTGGCTGACTGGCAGAAGGCAAGGTGTGGGAATAAAGGTGGAATTTTCTGGTTACTTGTTGGTGACTAGTGATGTTCCACAAGGGTCAGTGTTATTTCCGCTACTTTTAATGTTATATGTTAATGATCTGGATAATGGGATTGATGGCTTTGTGGCCCAGTCTGCGGTAATGTCGAGTAAGCTGAGAGTCTGCAGAAAGATTTGGATAGATTAGGAGAATGGGCAAAGAAGTGGCAGATGGAATACAGTAGGAAAGTGTATGGTCATGTACTCTGTAGAAGGAATAAAGGCTTAGACTATTTTCTGAACAGGGAGTGAATTCAGAAATCTGAGGTGCAAATGGACTTGGGAGTCCTAGTGCAGGATTCCCTGAAGGTTAACTTGCAGGTTGAGTCAGTAGTAAGGAAGGCTAATGCAACGTTAGCATTTATTTCAAGATGACTAGAATATAAAAGCAAGGATGTAATGCTGAGGCTTTATAAGGCATTGGTCAGACCACACGGAGTATTATGAGGCATCTTCATCCCCTTACCTAAGAAACGATGGACCAGCAATGGAGAGGATCTAGAGGAGTTTTACAAAAATTATCCTGGGAATGGAAGAGTTAATATATGAGAAGTAAAACACACAAAATGCTGGAGGAACTCAGCAGGCCAGGCAGCATTTATGGGAAAGAGTAAACAGTCAACATTTCAGGCCAAGGCCCTTCATCAGGACTGGGAAAAAGAGATGAGAAGAAGGTGGGGGGAGGGAGGAAGAAATACAAGGTATTAGGTGATAGGTGAAATCGGGAGAGGGAGAAGGATGAAGTAAAGAGCTGGGAAGTTGATTGGTGAAAGAGATAAAGGGCTGGAGAAGGGGGAATTTGATAGGAGAGGACAGAAAACCATGGAAGAAAGGGAAAGGGGAGGAGCACCAGAAAGAGGTGATGGGCAGGTAAGGAGATAAGGTGAGAGAGGAAAATGGGAATGGGGAGAATGGTGAAGGGGGAATTTCCAGAAGTTTGGGAAATCGATGTTCATGTGATCAGTTTGGAGGCTACCCAGATGGAATATAAGGTATTGCTCCTCCAACCTGAGTGTACGGGGAGCACTAGATACAGTAGATGACCCCAACAGACTCACAGGTGAAGTGTCACTCATCTGGAAGGACTGTTTAGGGCCCTGAATGGTAGTGAGGAAGGAGGTATAGGGGCAGGTGTAGCACTTATTTCGCTTGCAAGGATAAGTACCAGGAGGAATATTTGTGGGTAGGGATGAATGGACAAGGGAGTCAGTCCGATAGGGAGCAATCCCTGTGGAAAGTAGGGAGAGGGAATGATGTGCTTGGTGATGGGACCTTGCTGGAGATGGTGGAAGTTACGGAGAATTATGTGCTGGATGCGGATGCTGGTGGGGTGGTAGGTGAGGACAAGAGGAACCCTGGTGGGGTGGCAGGTGAATGGAGTAAGGGCAGACATGTGCGAAATGGAGGAGATGCAGGTGAGGGCAGCACTGATGGTGGAGGAAGGAAAGACCCTTTCTTTGAAGAAGGAGGACATTTCATTAGTTCTGGAATGAAAAAGCCTCATCCTGAGAGGAGATGTGGTGGAGACTGAGGAATTGAAAGAGGAGGATGGCATTTTTACGACTGACAAAGTGGGAAAATGTATAGTCCAGGTGAAAAGTGTTTGATGGCTCTGGGCCTGTACTCACTGGAGTTTATATGAATGGGATGGGGGTATTTCATTGAAATTTACCAAATATTGAATGGCCTAGATAGAGTGGATGTGCAGAGGATGTTTCCAATGGTGGGAGTGTCTATGACCAGGGGGCACAGCATTAGAAGGATGTTCCTTTAGAACAGAGATAAATTGGAATTTCTTTGGCCAGAGGATAGTGAATCTGCGGAATTCATTCCCACAGATGTCTGTGGAATTCATTCCCACAGATGTCTGTGGAGGCCAAGTCATTGAGTATATATAAAGTGGAGGTTTATAGTTTCTCAACTAGTAATACTGTAGTGTCAAAGGTTACAGGGAGAGGCAGGCACTGGAGAGTAACAGAACTTTTTTTTATTTTATAATGTAAAATGTTTGGACAGATTTTCACGAGGAGATAGTTGATTATTTTGTAAAGAATCAAATAGATGCAATTAGTTAAGGGCAGTGGAGGTAAGAGGGGGGAAAGAATGGAAGAAGACTATGCTAAGTTATTTAAATACATTTGGCAAGAGAATTTTTAATCAATAAAACAGTGGACTTCTTTAAAATCTATGACAGCTGCTGGTTGGATCAAGATCCCAGACATTGATTATACCTGTAAGACTACTAAGGCTTTAAAAATGGTTTCTAATAAATGATGCTGTCAACCACGTAAATATATCAGTCATTTTATATGTACCATTACTGGCTTTTTTAGGTAACACTTTAAACATAAACTAGGCTACTCATAAATCCTGTCTTCAATCTTTCAGTTGTTTACAACTAAAGTTGTTTACCCTGTTTACATGGTTTGAAACTTTTGGGGTTTGAGGCCTACCACTTATTGCTACCTGTGTCCTGTTTTGGTATGTCCAGCTTCTCAAAACTGAGGTAGACTAAAATTAAGTGACTCAGCAGTATATCTGGTCTCTTACTGTGACTTGAATGCCCCGATTTAAACATTAATGTTTTAAATTCCACTTTGTGTGTGCCATCTTGATGAGTATTTATCATCAGTCACTGTATATTATCATACATTGCTTGCACTGCAGAAGATCTACGGGAGATTTACTAGGATTTTGCCTAGGATGGAATGTTTCAGTTATTGGATAGGTTAGATTTGTATTCTTAGGAGCCAAGGAGCTGAAGGGACACCTGAACCAGGTATATACAAAATTGAGGAACATGGATAAGGTAGACTTAAGAAACATTCCCCCTGTAGCAGAAGTGTCTACAAAGTGACATATACTTACGGTACGAAGGATTCCTTTCACTTAGAATGGTTGAAATCTGGAGCACGCATTTTTAAATGTCTTCACATTTAAGAGGAAGCTGGATAAGCACTTGAATTTCCCGGTTATAGAAGGCTCTGCTGGTATGTGGGAATAGTACTGATGGGTGTTTAACAATCAACATGGTTTGTGGTGGGCTGAAGGGTTTCGTTCTCAGTTGTAGAACATTATAACTCTAAGTTTCTTTTTCATTTTCAGCAACAGTACAGATATCCATCAGCTTCAAGTTTACTTTGCTTTATGGTGATATCCTAGATGGTTTTTGCTGAGTTGTGCACATTCTTTCTCTTCCTGCCAAATGATTTGTTTCCTGGAGATTATGGTCTCTACTGTAATGGGCGGATTTGGTCCTATAAATTACTCCTGCAGTAAACTTCAGCAAGACTCACTAAAGCAGTAATGTTTCTGTGCAGACACCATTCTCTGACATTGGATGCTTTCTTTCTGTGATTTTTCTGTATTTTTATTAATATTAAAATTATTTCTGTAATGCCAATTACACAGATTGCAAGAACTTAATTTTCTCAGCTATTGTTCAACACTTATCTTTTACTATTGTATGTTTATTTCACACCTTTTAGACTAGACGTGGAGAACTTTCTGACAGTTAAACTGTCTGAAAAATAGATGAAAAACCAAATGTTTTGCTTGAAAGCTTTGCCTGGGTGCATCCTGATTCTTTGATGACACTTACAGAGAACAAATGCATTTCCTGCAGAATGACGTTATTGTGTAATAGTCAGTATGTTGCATTTCAGATCGAAGTTCCTCCACTTAATACTAATTAATTCCAACCCAAGCTGATGTCGTCGAGGTGAGGATACAGGATTCTTAACATTGACACATTAATCATCCTTTGTTCAAAAATAAAAGTTCCAGTGCATTTATATAAGGATAAATGATTTAAATGCAACAAGATGCGTAATTACAACCAGATATGAATTTTAAAAAATAAAACTATTGGATGCAGGTGATGAATTATAACCTTGACATGGTAAAGAGACCTTACTAATTATCACAGTGTGTCAGCCCTGTCTCATGGGATATTTTCTTCTTCCCTTTTCTTCTACTTAAGTAAGCTTTTGTTTAAAAAAAACAAGGTGAATATTTCTGTTCAATGTAGAAAACCCCAGAGGGATTGCAAAGGCGAAGCACCAAAGCTACACACATTAGAATGGTGACTCTGCCTGAAGAACTTAGTGTTTCAAACAAGACTGAGCATGTTCATTTCCTCCAACAATTTACAGTATTATAAATGCTGTAGTAATGCAACATCCTCACATTTTTCAGAGGAGTGGATAGTGAGCAGAAGAAAATGAATAAAAGTATTGCCAGAAAGGCAAGTTTTGAAGTCAATAGGTTTCAATAGGTACATTTAATGTCAGAGAAATGTATACAATATACATCCTGAAATTCGTTTTCTTTGCAAACATCCACGAAGGGGTTTACTGTACATGTTGGTAGAGCAGAAAACACAGAAGGTGAAAGTCACAAGCACTTAACCACTGGGAGCAGTAGTAGGCCATTTTCACCCTTCGAACCTGATTTACCATTCATCCAGATCAAGGCTGATCGTCGCCTGAACTCCATTTTCCTGTACTGTCACCATATAGAGTCAGAGAAAAGTATAGAACAGAAGCATGTCGTTCGGCCCATCCAGTCCATACCAAACCATTAAAACTGCCTAGTCCCATTGACCTGCACCCGGACCATAGCCCTCCATATCCCTACTATCCATGGACCTATCCAACCTATGTTGAAATCAACCTCACATGCACCATTTGTACTGGCAGCTCGTTCTACACTCCCACAACCCTCTGAGTGAAGAAGTTTCCCCTCATGTTCCACTTAAACTTTTCACCTGTCACCCTTAGCCCATGACCTCTAGTTGTAGTCCCACCTAACCTCAGTGGGAAAAGCCTGCTTGCATTTACACTATCTATATCCCTCATTATTTTATGTACCTCTATCATATCTCCCCTCAATCTTCTATGTTCCAAGAATAAAGTCCTAACCTATTCAATCTTTCCTTATAACTTAGGTCTTCCAGTCCTGACAACATCCTTGTATATTTTCTCTGTCACAAACAAGAGAAAGTCTGCAGATACTGGAAATCAAAGCAACATACAAAATGCTGTAGGAATTCAGCAGACCAGGTAGCATCTATAGAAAAGAGTACAGATGACGTTTTGGGCCCCAGTCCTGATGAAGGTTCTTGGCCTGAAATCTTGACTGGTTACTCTTTTCCATAGATGCTGCCTGGCCTGCCAAATTTTCTCTGTACTCTTTCAACTTTATTTACTTCTTTCCTGTAGGTAGGTGACCAAAACTGCACACGGTACTCCAAATTAGACCTCACCAATGTGTTATACAGTGTCAAAATAACAATCCATTTCATGTTCATTGATTTATGACAGCCATGGTGCCAAAAGCTTTCTTTACAACCCTATCTACATATGATGCCACTTTCAACAAGTTATGGACCTGCTTTACCAGATCTTTTTGTTCTACAGCGCTTCTCAGTGCCCTACCATTCACTGTGTAAGATCTACACTGGTTGGTTCTACCGAAGTGCAAAACCTCATACTTACCTGCATTAAATTCCATCTGCTATTTTTCAGCCCATTTTTCCAGGCTGATGCAGATCCCTCTGCAAGCTCTGATCATCTTCCTTAATATCCACAACAGTCCCAATCTTGGTGTCATCCCCTAATTTGCTGATCCAGTTAACCCCATTATCATCTGGATCAATGACTTGGATGACACCCAACAAAGGATCCAGCACTGATCCCTGCAGCACGTAGGCCTCCAGTCAGAGTGGCAACTAACTATTACTACTCTCTGGTTTCTCCCACAAAGCCAATGACTAATCCAATTTACTACCTCATCATCAATGCCGAGCAACTGAACCTTCCTGAACATGCAGGACCTTGTCACATACCTTGCTAAAGTCCATGTAGACAACATCAGTCCTTGATTGGAGTACTGTGCAGACACAGTAGAAGCATTCCTGCGCAGGTCTGGCGAAGAGCTTTAAAAACCCAGTCTCCATAAAAGAGGTGTACCATCTAGCGGAGCAGTCATTGTGGGAGCAGTCATCATCGAAGTGGTCTGAATCAGAGTGGTAAGGCTTTGGCTTAACAGGGCTTCAGTGAGAACAGGCAAGGTAAGTAGGTAAGTCCATTCCTTATTTATTATTCATTTTTTCTTATTTAGCTCTTGAGAGAGTAGGGGGGGTACGTCTACAGAGCCAGTGTTCTGTTCTGGGTGTCAGATGTGAGATTTCCAGGAGACTACCAGACTTTCCGATGGCCACATCTGCACCAGGTGCATCGAGGTGCAACTCCTTAGAGAATGTGTTAAGGAATTGGAGCTGCAGCTCGATGACCTTTGGCTTGTTAGGGAAAGTGAAGAGGTGAGAGTCAGGAACTGCAGGGAGGTAGTCACCCCAAGGCTACAGGAGACACATAAGTGGGTGACTGTCAGGAGAGGAAAGGAGAATGTCGGAGAGTTGAGATGGCCATCTCCCTCAACAATAAGTACCCCATTTTGAGTACTGTTGGGGGTCAGGGGGAAAGAGCTACCTGGGAGAAGCAACAGTGGCCATGCCTTTGGCACTGAGTCTGGCCCTGTGACTCAAAAGGGTAAGGAACCGAAGAGAATAGCAGCAGTGATATAGGGGACTCTGTACAGAGGCGATTCTGTGGATGTGAAAAAGAATTATGGATGGTAGTTTGCCTCCCAGGTGCCAGGGTCTGCGATGTTTTTGAACATGTCCACAATATCATGAAAAGGGAGGGTGGGCAACCAGAAGTCGTGGTACATATTGGTACCAACAACATAGGTAGAAAAAGGGAGGATGTCCTGATAACCGAATACAGGGAGTTAGAAAGGAAGCTGAGAAGCAGGACTTCAAGGGTAGTAATTTCGGGATTACTGCCTGTGCCATGCGACAGTGAGAGTAAGAATAGAATGAGGTGGCAGATATATGTGTGCTGAAGAATTGGAGCAGGGGGCGGGGATTCAGATTTCTGAATAATTGGGACCTCTTCTGAGGCAGGTGTGACCTGTACAAAAAGGATAGTTTGCACTTGAATCCGAGGGGGACCAATATTCTTGCAGGCAGGTTTACTAGAGCTGTTGGGAGTGGTTTAAACTAATATGACAGCGGGATGGGAACCAGTATGATATAGAGTGGAGAATGAGCCAGTAGGTTTACAAGTAAATGATGAGTATAACATGGATGTAAGGAAGGACAAGCCAATGATTGGGTACAAATGTAGAGAGAGCAAAGAGTTAAATTGTATCACAGAGGCAAAATCCGAAAGGATGCAGGACTGAATGTGCATGTAGCATTCAGGAGAAGGTGATGAACTCGTGGCGCAATTAGAGATTGGTCGGTATGACGTTGTGGGCATCACTGAGTCATGGCTGAAAGAAGGCCATAGTTGGGAGTTTAAAATCAAAGGATATACTTTGTATTGAAAGGACAGGCAGGAAGGCATAGGCGGTGGTGTGGCTCTATTGGTAAGAGATAAGAATTATATCATTAGAAAGAGGTGACATAAGGTCAGAGAATGTTGAATCTTTGTGGGTGGAGATAAAAAACTGCAAAGGTAAAAAACATTATGGGAATCATATATAGGCCTCCAAATAGTAGCCAAGATGTGGGGTTGAGATTGCAAAGGGAACTGGAAAAGGTATGTAAGAAGGGTAATGTCACAATTGTAATGCAGTACTTCAATATACATGGGGATTGGGAAAATCAGGTTGGTGTTGGATCACATGAGAGGGAATTTGTTGAATGCCCATGAGATGGCTTTTTAAAGCAGCTTGTGCTTGAGCCTACTAAGGGAAAGGCTATTTGAACTGGCATTGTGTAATAACCCAGATCTTATTAGGGAGCTTAATGTAAAGGAACCCTTAGGAGACAGTAAACATAATATTATTAATTCATACTGCAATTTGAGAGGGAGAAGCATAAGTCATATGTATCAGTATAGCAATGGAATAAAGGGAATTACAGAGGTATAAGAGGAGCTTGCCCAGATGGATTGGAGGAGCACACTGGTGGGGATGATGATAGAGCAGAGGTGGCTGAAGTTTCTGGGAGTGGTTCACAGGTGCAGGATAGATATATCTTACAGAAGAATAAGCCCACAAATGGCAGGGGTAGGCAATCGTGGCTGACAAGGGAAGTTAAGGACTGCATAAAAGCCAAGGAAAGGGCATATAAGGTAGCAAAAGTGAGTGGAAAGTTGGATGATTGGGAAGCTTTTAAAATCCAGTAAAATGCAACTAAAAAAGTTATAAGAAGGGAAAAGATGAAATTACGATGGCAAATTAGCCAATAATATAAAGCAGAATACTAAAAGTTTTTTCCAGTTATATGAAAAGTAAAATGGAGGTGAGAGTTGATATTGGACCACTGAAAATGATGCTGGTGAGATAGTAATGGGGGACAAAGAAATGGCAGAAGAACTTAACGACTACTTTGCATCAGTCTTCACTGTAGCAGACACTAGCAGTGGGCCAGAGGTCCTTGAGTGTCAGGAAGCAGGAGCGAGTGCCATTGCTATTAGAAAGGAAAAAAGTGCAAGACAAACTCAAAGGTCCTATGGTGGATAAGTCACCTGGACCAGATGGACTACATCCCAGAGTCCTGAGAGAGGTTGCTGAAGAGATATCGGAAGAATTGGTCTGATCTTTCAAGAATCACTTGATTCTGGCATAGTCCCAGAGGACTGGAAAATTGCAAATGTCACTCCACTCCTTAAGAAGGGAGGAAGGGAAAAGAAAGAAATTATTGGCCAGTTAGCCTAACCTTAGTAGTTAGGAATGTGTTGGAGTCTATTATTAAGGATGAGGTTTTGGGGTACTTGGAGATTAACGATAAAATAAGTCAGCATGGCTTCTGTAAAGGGAAGTTTTGCCTGACAAATCTGTTAGAGTTCTTTGAGGATGTAGTCAGCAAGGTGGACAAAGGAGAGGCAGGTGATGTCATTTACTTGGATTTTCAAAAGGCACACATAAGGCTGCTTAACAAGCTAAAATTCAAACATCAGAGGTGCAGAGGGATTTAGGAGTCCCCATGCAAGGCTCCCAGAAGGTTAATTTACAGGTTGAGTCTGTGGTAAAGAAGGGAAATGCAATGTTGGCATTTATTTCAACGGGAATGTTATGATGAGGTTGTATAAGGCATTGGTGAGGCCGAATCTGGAGTATTGTGTTCAGTTTTGGTTACCAAATTACAGGAAGGATATAAATAAGGTTGAAAGAGTGCAGAGAAGGTTTGCAAGGATGTTGCCGGGACTTGAGAAACTCAGTTACAGAGAAAGGTTGAATAGGTTAGGACTTTATTCCCTGGAGTGTAGAAGAATGAGGGGAGATTTGATAGAGGTATATGAAATTATGATGAGTATAGATAGAGTGAATGCAAGCAGGCTTTCTCCACTGAGGCAAGGGGAGAAAAAAAACCAGAGGACATGGGTTAAGGGTGAGGGGGGAAAAGTTTAAAGGGAACATTAGGGGGGGGGGCTTCTTCACACAGAGAGTGGTGGGAGTATGGAATGAGCTGCTAGACGAGGTGGTTCTTTTTTAACATTTAAGAATAAATTGGACAGATACATGGATGGGAAGTGTATGGAGGGATATGGTCCGTGTGCAGGTCAGTGGGACTAGGCAGAAAATGGTTCAGCACAGCCAAGAAGGGCCAAAAGGCCTGTTTCTGTGCTGTAGTTTTTCTATGGTTTCTATGGAATATAATATAAAAGCTAGGAGATATTGCTGATGCTTTATAAGACACTGGTCAGGCTGCACTTGGAGTATTGTTAACAGTTTTGGGCCCCATATCTCAGAAAGGATGTGTTGTCATTGGAGAGAGCCCTGAGGAGGTTGACGGGGATGATTCTGGGAATGAAGGAGTTAACATATGAGGAGAGTTTGGAAGCCCTGGGCTTGTACTCACTGGAATTTACAAAGTTTGTAGAAGAATGTGGGGGATCTTATTGAAACCTAGTGAATGTTAAAAGGACCAGATGAGGAGGATGTGAAGAGGATGTTTCTATGCTGGGGGTGTCCAGAACTAGAGGGCACAGTCCCAAAATTGAAGGGCGACCTTTTAGAACAGAGGTAAGGAGGGACTTTGTTTTAGCCAGAGAGTAGTGGATCTGTGGAATACTCTGCCACAGACTGTGGTGAAGGCCAAGTCCATGGGTATATTTAAAGTGTAAGTTGATAGTTTCCTGATTGGTCAGCACATGAAAGGATATGACGAGAAGTCAGGTGTACGGGGTTGAGTGGGTTTGAGATCAGCTGTGATGGGATGGCGGAGCAGACTTGATGGGATTAATTACCTAATTCTGCTCTTATGGTCTTATCCACTGCCTCGCCTTCACAACTTTCCTGAAAGTTCTTTGAAAAACTCTGTAAGATTGGTTAGACATGACCTACTATGCACAAAGCCATGCTGGCTATCCCGAATCAGTCCATGTCTATCCAAATACTCATATACCTGCTCTCTCAGAACACCTTCCAATAACTTTACCACTACTGATGTTAGGCTCACCGGCCTATAATTTCCTGGTTTATTTTTAGCGCCTTTCTTAAACAGCAGAACATTACTAGCTATCCTCCAATCCTCCGGTACCTCCCCTGTCACTACAATGATTTAAATATCTCTGCTAGGGCCCCTGGAATTTCTGCACTTCCTTCCCACAGTGTCCAAGGGAACACCTTGTCAGGCCCTTGGGATTTATTCACCATAATTTGCTTCAAGACAGTGAACATATCCTCGCTCGTAATCTGTATAAGGTCCATGACTTCACTGCTGCTTTGCCTCATTTTTTATAGACTGTGTCTGTCTCTGGAGTAAATACAAATGCAAAACAAAAAATCATTTAAGATCTCCCCAATCTCTTTTGGCTCCATGTATAGATTACGATTCTGATTTTCCAGAGGTCCAATTTTGTTCTTTGCAATACTTTTGCTCTTAACGTATCCGTAGAATCCCTTAGGATTTTCCTTCACCTTGTCTGCTAGGGTAACCTCATGCCTTCTTTTAGCCCACTGATTTCTTTCTTAAGTGTTCTCTTGCATTTCTTATACTCCATAAGTTCCTGCCTATACCTGCTATGCTCCTCCCATTTTTTTTCTTAACCAAGGCTTCAATATCTCTTAAAAACCAAGGTTCCCTAAACCTGTTATCTTTACGTTTTATTCCAACAGACACATATAAGCTTTGCCAGAAACCAGCCTGTCCCAATCCACACTTGGAAAGTCCTTTTTGATACCATAAACATTGGCCTTACTCTAGTTTAGGATATCCTGCAAGGCTATTAGTCCCTCTCCAGTTCAGGTGCAGACCGTTTCTTCTGTACCATCTTCCCTAGAAGAGAGCCCACTGATCCAAAAATCTGATGCCCTCTCCCCTACACCAACTCCTTAGCCACAAATTAAACTGTATTATCTTCTTATTTCCGGCAATCACTAGCACATGGCACAGTTCCTAACCTGAAATCACAACCCTGGAGATCTTGCCCTTTAATTTAGCTCCTAATACACTGAACTCACTTTGCAGAACTTGTCACTCTTCTTACCCATGTCATTGGTACCTACGTGGGCCATCACCTCTGGCTACTCACCCTCCCACTTAAGAATGCCGAGGACTCGATCTGAGATGTCCCAGATCCTGCCATCCAGGAGACAACATACCATCCGGGAATCTCATTTTTGTCTACAGAACCTCTTTTCTGTTCCCCTAACAAATCCCCTATCACTACAGCTCACCTCTTCTCCCCGCTTCCAAGTCATAGAGCCAGACTCAGTGCTAGAGATCTGACCACTGTGACCTTCCTCTGCAGGGTCATTCACCCCACCCCCACATCTCCAGCAGTATCCAAGCTATTGTTGAAAGGAATGATGACAGCACTACATTGCACTGGCTGTTTAATCCCTTTCCCCCTCCTGACTGTCACCCAGTTTCCTGTGTCCTGTACCTTGGGTGTAACTGACTCTCTATATGTCCTGTCTATCAACCCCTCAGCCTCCTGAATGATCTGGAGTTCATTCAGTTCCAGCTCCAACTCCTTATTGCAGAGTGTTAGAAGCTGCAGCTGGGTGCACTTCTTGCAGGCGCAGTCGTCACGGACACTGTAAGTCCCCCTGCCTTCCCACATCCCACAAGAGAAGCATTCAACTCTCCTGCCTGGCATCTTTATTGTTCTAACTGTGCAAATATAATAAAGGTACTCAATAAATAAACTGGTGGAAAAGGTCTACCTACACCTTTTTCACCTTCACTACCTCAAGCCTCTCCTCGCTGAAGCCTAGCAGAGCCAAAGCGTCAAAATCCCCACTCTAACAATGGCCGCTCTATTTGCCCCTGCCTTATTTTAACTTGTTCTTGTCAATCAATTCCAATCGCTGGTTTGCTGCTGCTCAAAACTGCTGCAAATCGATGCCTTCTGTACTCAGTTGGCAAACCTGAATGAGCTATGCAACACTCACAACACGCTGGAGGAACTCAGCAGGTCGGGCAGCATCAGTGGAAATGATGAGTCGACATTTCAGGCTGGAACCCTTCGTCAGGACTGTAGAGGGAAGGAGCAGAGGCCCAATAAAGAAGTGGAGGGAGGGTGGGAAGGAGAAGGCTGGTAGATTCCAGGTGAACAACCAGTAAGGGGAAAGATAAAGGGGTGGGGGAGGGGAGGCAGGAAGGTGATAGGCAAGAAAGGTGAAGAAGCGATAGGGGAAAACACAATGGGTAGTGGAAGGAGGTGGAACCATGAGGGAGGTGATAGGCAGCTGGGGGAGGGGGCACAGTGAAATAGCGATAGAGGAAGGGAGGGGGAGGGAATTACCGGAAGTTGGAGAATTTTATGTTCATACCAAGGGGCTGGAGACTACCTAGATGGTATATGAGCTGTTGCTCCTCCAACCTGAGTTTAGCCTCATCATGGCAGTAGAGGAGGCCACGTATGGACATATCGGAATGGGAAGCAGAGTTGAAGTGGGTGGCTACTGGGAGATCCTGTCTGTTGTGGCGGACGGAGCGGAGGTGCTCGACGAAGCGGTCCCCCAATCTGCGTCAGGTTTCACCGATGTAGAGGAGGCTGCACCAGGAGCACCGAATGCAATAGATGACCCCAACAGACTCACAAGTGAAGTGTTGTCTCACCTGGAAGGACTGTTTGGGGCCCTGAATTGTGGCAAGAGAGGAGGTGTAGGGACAGGCGTAGCACTTATGCTTACAAGGGATAAGTGCTGGGTGGGAGATCAGTGGGGAGGGACGTGCGGATAAGGGAGTCACGGAGGGACCGGTCCCCGCGGAAAGCGGAAAGGGGTGGAGAGGGAAAGATGTGTTTAGTGGTGGGGTCCTGTTGAAGGTGGCGGAAGTTGCGGAGAATAATGTGCTGGATCCAGAGGCTGGTGGGGTGGGAGGTGAGGACAAGGGGAACTCTGTCCCTGTTGTGGTGGCGGGAGGATGGGGTGAGGGCCGAAGTGCGGGAAATGGAGGAGATGTGGGTGAGGGCATCATTGATGATGGTAGAAGGGAAACCACGATCCTTAAAGAAAGAGGACATCTGAGGTGCCCTGGAACGGAAAGCCTCATCCTGGGAGCAGGATGAGCTATGTCTTCTCACACTTCCGACTGCCGATTGACTGCTGCTTATCCTTTGATTCCCATCATATTTCAGAGATTTATCAATATCTCTCTTTAAAAGACCAAATGACTGAGCCTCCACAGCAGAGAGTTTCAAACATTCACCATGCTCTGAAGAAAGATGATTTGCCTCATGTTAGTTTTCAGTGGCTGATTGCTCACTCTGAGACTGTGGCTCCGGGACGAGGCTCCTCAACCAGGGGAAACATCCTCCCTGCATCATGCGAGAACTTTCTAAGTTTCATTTAAAACTTCAGCGACATTATCAAAATGGTATTGAAAGAGACAGCACATAATCAACCCATGAGAGAATAAGGACTTTGGATTCAACATGTTTGGGACACATGCTGGTGGGCACTACTTAGTGCAGTTGATGCATGTAACATTTGATATGCTGGCTTCAGTATATAAGCTCGCTAATACCACTCATGTTTAAACTTCTGATTATGTCTAACTTGCTAACCACCTGGAGGACCTGATGGCCTAAGTTCTCAATGATCATATTACAACATTTTATATAACACGTCACCTATCAGTACTTAAAAGAGGAAGTTCTGGAGGGACCAGTAACTACAGTTTTTCAGTTTCCATATTTGAATTTCAGAATGCAGAAATGTTTAATGCTTAAATTAGTGTCATGGGAAATGCTTCGATGTAATGTGTAGGAAGATAAAAACAATAATTTTGTTCTCTTCTGTCGTTACTTATGAGGCTTCTACACTTAATGTGGTGGAGGAGTTGGGTGGTGAAGGAAAAAAGTTAACATCTGCAATCTTCCTGTATGTAGGCAAGCGTAGTAGAAGGGAAAGCTTACTAGATTTTTTTTTATTTTTGGGGAAAGAACTACAGCTTTCTGGCTATGTTGTTGGTGGTGAGGTGGCTGACTGGTTGGTAGTTCATAGTCAAGGGTTGAGTGATGCGCATAAAGGCTTCTGAGGGAGAATAGAGTATGCACCAGCCAGGAAGCTAGTTTGAGTGTGGTGCTGTTTAGTTTTATTGCTAGGGTTAATAAGGAATTGAGTGGGCTGTAGTTGCTGAGGGGTTGGCTTAGTATTTTATATGCTTTACAGGCCTCTAGGTTGGTATTACAAGGCTAGACCTTAATTGTCCCCCGGAGTACCTAGCAACAGGCACCTGAGAACAATATGGCCTAAGTTCGTCAGAGGGAAACAACTCCTCTCCTGTTCTGTACTTCACTATACTGTTCTGTTCTATCTGCCTTCCCCCTCTGCTTCTCCAACTTATCCATTTCTAACTTCCTGCAGTTCTCATGACTGGTTATTCATCAAAAATGCTAATTCTTTCTCTTTCTCCAGATGCTAGATAACCTGTTCAGCATGATCTGTTCCCACCTGAGAGGGCTTGATGACTTTGGGTTTAGGTTTTTAAAACTATTCTTCTTATTGTATGTCAAGCTTGTACAGTTTGCATTTTGAGCTTAAAAGTTTGGAGGCCTGTTGTTTCTGCACATGTTCTGTCAAGTATTAAAATTAGAAGTTAAAGTACTGATGCAAGAAAAACAGAAGGTACTAAATTCTAAAAACAATCATGCTGCAGCTACAGAAATGTTTATTTCTGCCCTTCTGAACATTTGCATGTCAGTTAAAGTATTGGTTTGATACAAAACAATGCCAGTCTTACAGAATATGAATCACATCAGGTCAGGTACAGTAGGCGTTAGAAGCTCTTTATGCTAACCCCAATGTCATGTCATAACTGAACCACAGAATAAGATTGGTGTCACATCAGCAAATTTTCATTCACTACACAGAATACTGGATTCCAGCACCATAAGTAAACTGTTCAGTTTCCATAACTATGATTATCATACCTAAACCTGAGTTACAAAAGAGTGTGTGTGGAGTATGGCTTTATCATTACAGACCAATATTCTGATACACCTGGCAGACATTTCAAACCGCTAGTTGCAGATTCTTCAGTTTCAGGCTTTGAAAATGAATGTTATAAACTCAATGCCTCTTTACTTTCCAACATATTTCTATTTATCACAAATGAAAATGCATTCCATTCATTTATAGATGATAAAGAAACTCTGAATAAGTCCACCTAATAACCATGAATTCATTATTTTGTTTCTATGCTGATGAACCTGGTGAAAAGAGGTAGTTTGTTTTTGCTCGTTTTCCACAAATTGTTGTATAACATTTGCAGAGTCACATGATTTATAGATTTGCAGAGTTTGAACAATTAGGAAACAGCACTTGATCGACTAGTGATCAGTAGGGTTCCAATTTCTGGACCACATGCTGGAGAACGTTAGCCAATTCACAACTGGCCATCATCTGACTACAGTTCTTTTACTGTGTGCTAGTGTTTGTTCTGTTATTGTCCCTCAGAGGCTCCAGTTGAAAGCAGAATTCCAGCATAAGGGTTATGTGGAGATCATCCTCACAATTCATTATGATCAGGAACAGTACATGCTTATTCTGCTAAAGAGGGAGCTGCCAATTTGTCACTCCAGATGTTGCTTGGCAGAAACTGTGGTGTTGAGCTGGACCGTCTATTTTTGAATCGGCTATTTGCAATTGAATTGGTAAAATTCAAGCTTAGTGCAAAACGTCCACATTCCAAATTAGTAGTCAGTTTTCATCTTTATACAGTGACATAACTCTTATGTGAAGGCACTAGTGAAGATTTCTGATGAATTTTCAATAGCAGCAGCAAAACTCAAGCTAAACAATTACTATTTTTTCCATCATTAAATTCTTAATGACATATTAGTTGGTTGGTTTTTCTTCAAAGAATAGATGTGACTGTGATATTTTTAAAAAATAAACATTTTAATTAAAATATAAACACTAACAATTCAAGTAATTAATACAGGATTCTATTTCAGTTGCAAGCACTTAGTTTTTTTTGAAAGGCAAATCTCTTTTTGAGAAAAAAAATCAAGTGGCTTTAAACATTCTGTGCATAGTTCAGTCTCTGGAATACTGATCATTCAAAGAAACAGTTAAAGAAGGATTAACAGTACAGTAAGATAACAAGTAAAAACCAAATCTTTTTAAACTCAACTCTCAAAAACCTGAGGCTAAAAGTTTAAAAGAATCTGCATTTCTTATTTCACCTTTGATTTTGTAATAGTATTTTCCCACATATTGGGAAAATTGCACTCAGTGTCTTCTGATTGCATCTGATTATGGGACCAATTGTCTTACAGAGTTAATGAGTAATGAAATAAATGAATATATCATTGAATGCCTGAAATAGAATGGGCTTCAATTCCCAGTGTTATGAACATGGATTAGTGTACTATTAAGTTCAACAATAGAAATCACCTTCTATTTGAGTAAGGTACCTGACTTCAGGTTTTCCTGTAGTGGCACTCCATCCAAAGAGGTTAACCAATACTAGGGATCTTCACGGTGTGAATACTGTGGCTACAGTCAAAATTAGGGTCATATGAGCATTCCTTGAATATATTCACTGGAGGGATCCACCTTGGCAGTCATCAGTTCTGAATGAAATTAATATTCCTTCCATAAAGGAAATTTCAGTGTAACCTGCTTTTTGTTATCCTCAAGTGAGTTTAGGGATGTCATATCTTCTTCACTGAGCGAAAAATCAAACACCTGTAAAGCAAATCAGAGCAATGTTTCTAAGAGTAGCAAAAAATACACTGCCAGTGTAGGAGATTTAATGATAGCATATTACATGGGTGGTAAGGATATTGTTTATAATTCAGCTGAAATCATTGGATAATATTATAAGATAAATACAAAGTGAAGCTACTTAACTCTATAGCTTATAAAATTTAAAATTATGGCTCAACACCCCCTTTCTCAGCACCTCGCTCCCCTTTCTCGATCTCACTGTCTCTATCTCTGGAGACAGCTTACCCACTGATGGCTATAATAAACCCACGGACTCTCACAGCTACCTGGACTACATCTCTTCCCATTCTGTCACTTGTAAAAACACCATCCCCTTCTCTTAATTCCACCACCTCCACTGCATCTGCTCTCAGGATGAGGCTTTTCATTCTAGAACAAAGGAGGTATCCTCCTTTTTCAAGGAAAGGGGCTTCCCTTCCTTCACCATCAACGCTGCCCTCAACTGCATCTCTTCCATTTCACACACGTCTGTTCTTACTCTATCCTCCTGCCACCCTACCAGGGATTGACTTCCTCTTGTTCTCACCGACCACCCCACCAGCCTCCACATCCAGCATATAATTCTCCGTAACTTCCGCCATCTCCAACGGGATCCCATCACCAAACACATCTTTCCCTCCCCCCACCCCTGCTTTCTGCAGGGATCGCTCCCTACACAACTTCCTTGTCCATTCGTCTCTCCCCAGTGATCTCCCTCCTAGCACTTACCCTTGCAAGCAGAACAAGTGCTACACCTGCCCCTATATGTCCTCCCTCACTACCACTCAGGATCCTCAGCAGTCCTTCTAGGTGAGGTGACACTCCCTGTGAGTTTGCTGGAGTCACATACTGTGCCCGGTACTCCTGTAATTGGTGATACCCAATGTAGGTTGGAAGACCGCTTTGCCGAGCACCTATGGTCTGTCCACCAGAAAAAGCAGGATCTCCCAGTGGCCACCCATTTTAATTGCACTTCCCATTCCTTTTCCGATATGTCTATCCATGGCCTCCTCTACTGTAGTGATGAGGCCACACTTAGGTTGGAGGAACAACACCTTATATTCCGTCTGGGTAGCCTCCAACCTGATGGCATGAACATTGATTTCTCGAACTTCTGGTAATGCCCCACAGCCCTCTTCCCCACTCCCTCATCATTTCCCATCCCCTTTTCCCTCTCTCACCTTATCTCCTTGCCCGCTCATCGCCTCCCTCTGGTGCTCCTCCCCCCTTCTTCCATGGCTTTCTGTCTCTTTCAGCAATCAAATTCCTAGCTCTTTACTTCATCCCTCCCCCTCCAGGTGTTTCCCTCTCCCCTCCCCCCCAACTCTTAAATCTTCTCCTCAGCTTTTTTCTCCAGTCCTGTTGAAGGGCCTCGCCCGAAAATGGCGACTGTGCTCTTTTTAACAGATGCTGTCTGGCCTGCTGAGCTCCTCCAGAATTGTGTGTGTCGCCCAATATTCATGATTTTTTTAGGTTTATAATCACAGATCTACAGAATGGAGGGTCTTTTTGAAAATTAAAGAATTGCAATTAACATTCACATCAGCCAATGACTATGTTTGGTGCATGTCACCTCCTGAGGACTTTCATTATATAACTTCGAGCTCAGGTGAGGTCTTTCAGTTCAGTTAATTGGGATAAGTTATTCACATGCCTCATCAAGCATGGACTAGATGGACTTAAGGACCTGCTTCTGTACTGTAGTACTCTTTGACTCTATAACGCTATATACAGATCATTGAAAGTTAGTATAGATGTGCAGCACATGATTTAGAAGGCAAATAATATGGTCTTTATTGCAAGGAAATTTGACCCCAAGAACAAGAATGTCTTGTTATGAGTATATAGGGCCTTGATAAAACTTCACCCAGAATACTATGTATAAATTTGGTTGCCTTGCCTAAAAAAGGATGCACTTGTAATAGAGGAAGAGCAGCATCGGTTCCTGGGATGACAATAGAGTTCAAAGTACATTTATTATTGAAGTACATATATGTCACAATATACAACCCTATTCATTTTCTTGTGGCATATTCAATAAATCCAAGGAACGCAATAGAATCAATGAAAGACCACACCCAACAAGATGGACAACCAACCAATGTGCAAGTACAAAAGAAAATAATATAATAATAAACAAATAAGCAATAAATATTGAGAACATGAGATGAAGAGTCCTTGAAAGTGAATCCATAGATTGTGGGCATAGTTTAATGATGGGGTGAGTGAGGTTGAGGGAAGTTATCCCCATTGGTTTAAGAACCTGGTAGCTGAAGGGTACTAATTGTTCCTGAACCTGGTGTTGTGGGTCCTGAGGCTCCTGAACCTTCTTCCTGATGGCAGCAGTAAGAGGAGAGATCGTCTGGGTGGTGGGAGTCCTTGAAGATGAATGCTAGTTTCCTGCGCCAGCGCTCCGTGTAGATATGCGTAATGATGGGAAGGGCTTTACCCATGATGGACTGGGCAGCATCCACTACTTTCTGGAGGATATTCCATTCAAGAGCATTGCTGTTCCCATACCATGCTGTAATGCAACCTACCAACATACCACCACACATCTATAGAAGTTTGTCAAAGTTTTAGATTTCATGATGAATGTACGCAATCTTCTAAGGAGGTTGAGGTGCTGTCATGCTTTCTTTGTAACTGCACTTACATGCTGGGCCCAGAACATATCCTCTGAAACTGTAACACCAGTAAGGAGATGAGGAGAAATTTGAGCAAGTAGGGCTTCTATTTAATTACTAGAACAATGTAACCTCCGTGGGAGGCTTGAAAGGGTAAATCTGGGGGGCAGGGCGGAGGGAGGTGTTGCTTATCCTGGCTGAGGAGTCTAGGACTAAGGCTCAGTTTTGCACAATAAGGTGTATGATGTATGGCACCTCGGACTGAAATGAAGAGAAGTGGTAAATCTTCGGAATTCTCTATCCCGGAGGGTGGGCTCAGTCTGCATTCAAACTGAAATTGATAGACCTGGACAGTAGAGGACTGAGGGGAGGGGGAGGGAGGGCAGAGAAATTTTGAGGTGGTAGACCAGCCACAATCTTGTTGAATGGCAGAGATATTTTGAGTTATTGCATCTAGTCTGCTGCTGGTCCTCAGTATACCAGGTGACGCTCAGTATGAAACTATATCACATTTCTGGTCAGCAACTCCTGTGAAAGCATGTTTGAGTGTGGAGTCACACGCTGGTATTCTAGGTCAGAGCATTATTGGTGACACTGCTGCTATAAAGTAAAGCTCCTTTCTTCTATTCCTCTCTCTGTATTATTGTAATACTGTATTTTGGGAAGGTTGTCTGACTCTGCCATTGTTTATCAATTGTATTATAGAAATGTGTGAAATTTGGGTTTCTTTTGTAACAGTTTAGGTGTGGCTTTTTAATATATTGTCCTTCTCATGATAAAGGCAGGATGTTAACTGTCTGAGTGACTGCACGTTTTGTGCTAACTCAGATATGCAATAAATTGAGACCAGACATAACTGAAAAAAGCCATTGATTCTTCATGGGTGTGGTTCACATATTCTTAATTTGGCCATTATACAACAAAGGTATATTATGTGGTTTATTCATATATTGGCTACTTTGTTTCTTAAAATCTGAAGTGATATAACAATCTCTGAGACATCCATAACATTCTTCTAAAGGGTTTTATTTAAGTAATACAAGAGAATATATTCATCTGTATATCTGCAACTTTACTGAGATTAGAAAGCAAAATCTGCAACGACTGATACTTCTAAATAAGGCTTCAGGATGTTGTTAGCATAGACGGTTAAACTGAAAGATATTTACTTTCAGTCTCACTCAGCTACAAGCTCCTTCTTTCACCTGCTATTTGGTTAAATAGTTAATCAGCAGAATTAGCTGCTTAGAAGGTCAAATGAAAAACTGATTTAATGGACCAAAATTTGACATTGTAATCCCAAAAACAAATTTTCAAGGAATTCGTAAAATCCCTAAACCATCAGACTTCAAAACATTTTGTATTTCATGCAGTATAGATGTAGCTGTTTTATGCTGCAGTTATAGCATAATTTTTTTTTTGGCTTTCACGGTCCATCCCTAATTGTCCTCAAAAAGATAATGGTGAGCCACCTCTTGAAGTGCTGTTGTCATGCTCATGGAAAAATAGACCCACAATGCTTTTGTGGATTTAGACCCAACAAGATAATATATTCTTGGCTTGCTGCATGTTTGGGCACTGGCATTCCCAGGAATCTGTTCCTCATATTGATGGTAGAGCCTGCAATAACATAGGTGCTGGAGGAAATCAGCAGGTCATGCAGCATTTAAGGAGATAAATGGACAGCCAACATTTCACAGGAAATCCAGATGAAGGGTCTCAAGCCGAAACATGGACTGTTTCCCTCCATACAGACTGCCAGATCTGCTGAGTTCCTCCAGCACTTTTTGTGTGGTAGAGATTGCCGGCTTGGGAAGGGCTGAATAAGTATACTGGTTGAGTAATTACAGTGCACTTTAGAAATGGTATATACTGCAGCCATAGTCTACCAATGGTCAAAAAAGTGAAAGAAAGTCAACATGATTTGGGAGGAACATGTATACTTCAAAAACAAAGGATAAGATCAAATGTAAAAAATTATTGTATTTCAGTCAGGGGGGAATTTATGGAACAGTTGTAGTGAGAATTTAAAAACATGCACCACACGTAACAAGCTTAAAAAATTATTTAAATATAATTTAATGAACAAATATAAAATACATGATTTTAAATGAATGGGAGTAATGTAAATAAATGATACTTGGAATTGGATTTTGTGTTAAAAGATTATGAAATTTTTTGTTTTGATGTGATGATTGACGCCAAATATGTTGTTGTATAGGTAAGAGAAGTAGGCATAATAAGCTGTAGCTTCAGCCTACACCCTTTCGGTCTGTTTTAAGGAATACCTATGTTTTTTGTGTAATTTTGTCCCATGAAATCATGCTTTTTGTTATGTTTGTACTGACCGAAATAAATTTCATTCATTCATTCATTCAAAAGAGTGAATAACTAAGTTGGTAGATGGGGTGGGAAGTAAGTGTACTGCTTTTTCGTGGAATATGTCAAATTTAACTGTTGCTGGAGTTCCACTCATCCAAGCAAGAGGAGTATCCTATCACACAGTTACATTGCACCATGCAGGTTATGAAAAGATGTCAGCAGCTGAAGATGAGTCACTTATTGCAAGGTATCTAACTTCTGAAATGCTGTCAGTGAAGCAGTACCTGCATGACTGTTCTGGTTGAGTTCTGGTCAATGGTGATACTGAAGGTGTTGGTAGCAGCAAAGCTAGTGATGCTAATGAGTAATGGCCACTGCCAAGCACCTGAGTACAGTAGTGAGAATGTTGTTTCCTACTTATGAGCCCAATCCAAGGTGGAAATGACACTGGTGAAACACCCAAAGACGATTTGTCTCACTGAACTGTCCTGAATAAATATGCATTAATATGCCAGGGTTGAGATGGCTGAAGTCCAATAATTAACTATCTTCCACTGTATAACGAGTGGGTATGACTCCACCAAAACCTAGTCTCCCTGAAGCGGGACACAGCAAGAAAGTTTGGAAGCTCTGATGTAAAGAAATTTCTCCTAACCTCCCTCCTCACTCTCAGTATGCATCTTAAATTAATGATAACTTCCTTCTCATTGCATCTTCAATCAAGTAAAGTCTTTTAAAACCATTCACCGTTTTAAAGACCATTATTAAAATACAATTTAGTCTTTATTACAGGGAGAAAAGCATTTATATCACAAGTCTCTTTTCTTATCTATAGCTGACTATTTTTAGCATCAGCCAGCAAAAGGAGTGGGAAGATGTCTTTGATACTTGTACCACTGTGCTCTACTTTCATCTGGGCCACATTAGTGAAGGTTAAGAGATCAGGCATTAATACACAAGAGTAAACAAATCATGGCATTAACTAACAACCAGAAGGAAAATTGAAGAAAATGTGTTGAAATTAGTTTTTCATTACATTTGACAGTTAAGAATTTTTTTTATGCTTTGAAGTCAATTGCTGTACCCCTGCTAGTAGCTTAATGAAGACAAGCTGAATACTGATGAATGCCACTTTATGGTCAAGCACATTACTAATTTTATCTATTCAGCAGTCATATTTGAACTCACATTAAATTATGGTGAAAGCCCTTTTCAGATTCCTCACATATTAATGTTTGGGGGGGGGGGTACGCTGCAAAGCCTCAATTAGTACTTTATCATAAGTGGCCTCTAAAACCTGTCAATAAGCAATATAAATTTACTTGTGTCCTGCCTGATGCTGACACACTTCTATTGATAAAATCTTAAACACAAGAGACTCTGCAGATGCTGGAAATATTAAAAAATACATACAAAATAACTCAGGAGGAACTCAGCAGGTCAGGCAGCGTCTATGGAGAGGATTAAACAGTCAACATTTTGGGCTGAGGTCCTTCATCAGGACTAGGAAGAAAAACAAGGGGACAGAGGCCAGAATAAAATCATTGCGGTAAAGAAAGGAGAACAGGTTACAGGTGATAGGTGAAACCTAGTGAGGGAGGAAGGTGGATGGGGGGAGGAGTTAAAGTAAAAAGCTGGAAGGCAATAGTTTGAAGACGTAAAGGGTAAAGAAGGAGGAAAGGAACCAGAGGGAGGTGATGGGCAGGTGGAGAGAAGGGCTGAGAGGGTAACCAGGGAATGGAAAAAGAGAGGAAAGAAACACAGGTGGAATATGAGGTGTTGCTTCCCCAGTCTGAGTATGGCCTCATCATGGCAGAATGGGAATAGGAAGTCAAACCGAAATGGGTAGCCACTTGGAGATCCTGCCTTTTGTGACAGACAAATGTGCCTGACAAACTTGTCCCCCAATCTGCATCAGGCCTCCCCAGTGAAGAAGAGTCCAAACCAGGAGCACGGGCTACAACAGATGACCCCGACAAACTCCCAGCAGAAATGTTGCTGCGCCTGGAAGAACTTCATGGTGGTGAAGGAGGAGGTTTAGGGACAAGTGTACCACTTGTCACACTTGCAGGGAGGGACATCCATGAGGAAGGAGATCATTGGGGAGGGATAAGTGGACAAAGGGGTTAGGAAGAGGGCAATCCCTACAGAAAGTGGAGGGGGAAGAGAAAGATGTGCTTAGTGGTAGGACCTTGTTGGAGGTTGCAGAATTTATGGAGAATGATGTGTTTTAAATAGAGGCTTCTGGGTGGTAAGTAAGAACAAGGTATCTGACAGTGGGAAGGTGGGGTGAGATGTGTAAGAAATGGAGGAGATGTGGATGAGGGCAGCATTGATGGTGGTGGAAGGGAAAATCAGTTCTTTGAAAGGACATCTCAGATGTTCTAGAATGGAAGGCTTCACCCTGAGAATGGAAGTGTCAGACACAGAAGAAATGAGAGAAAGGAATAGTATTTTTGCAAATTGAGAAGAGCTATCAAGATAATTGTGAGTCAGTAGGTTTTTGTAAAAGATGTCAATGAATGGTCTGTCTCCCGAGATGGGGGGGGTTTGGAGGAGGGAGGGGGAGGGAGAGGGAGGAGGGGAGAGAGAGAGGGAGAGGGAGGGAGAGAGAGAGGAGGGGGAGGGGAGGGGAGAGGGAGAGGGAGATACAGTTGAAGTCAGAAGTTTGCATACACCTTAGCCAAATACATTTAAACTCAGTTTTTCACAATTCCTGACACTTAATCCTAGAAAACATTCCCTGTCTTAGGTCAGTTAGGATCACCACTTTAGTTTAAGAATGTGAAATGTCAAATAGTAGACAGAATGATTTATTTCAGCTTTTATTTCTTTCATCACTTTCCCAGTGGGTCAGAAGTTTACATACAGTTTGTTAGTATTTGGTAGCATTGCCTTTAAATTGTTTAACTTGGGTCAAATGTTTTAGGTAGCCTTCCACAAGCTTCTCACAATAAGTTGCTGGAATTTTGTTCCGTTCCTCTAGACAGAACTGGTGTAACTGAGTCAGGTTTGTAGGCCTCCTTGATCGCACACGCATTTTCAGTTGTGCCCAAAAATTTTCTATCGGATTGAGGTCAGGGCTTTGTGATGGCCACTCCAATACCTTGACTTTGTTGTCCTTAAGCAATTTTGCCACAACTTTGGAGATATGCTTGGGGTCATTGTCCATTTGGAAGACCCATTTGTGACCGAGCTTTAACTTCCTGGCTGATGTCTTGAGAAGTTGCTTCAATATATCCACATAATTTTCCTTCCCCGTGATGTCATCTATTCTGAGAAGTGCACCAGTCTCTCCTGCAGCAAAGCATCCTCACAACATGATGCTGCCACCCCCATGCTTCACGGTTGGGATAGTGTTTTTCGGCTTGCAAGCCTCACTCTTTTTCCTCCAAACATAACGATGATTATTATGGCCAAGCAGTTCAATTTTTGTTTCATCAGACCAGAGGACATCTCTCCAAAAAGTAAGATCTTTGTCGCCATGTGCACTTGCAAACTGTAGTCTGGCTTTTTTATGGCAGTTTTGGAGCAGTGGCTTCTTCCTTGCTAAGCAGCCTTTCAGGTTATGTCGATATAGGACTCGTTTTACTGTGGATATAGATACTTGACTACCTGTTTCCTCCAGCATCTTCACAAGGTCCTTTGCTGTTGTTCTGGGATTGATTTCTACTTTTCGCGCCAAAGTACGTTCACCTCTAGGAGACAGAATGCGTCTCCTTCCTGAGCGGTATGACGGCTGCATGGTCCCATGGTGTTTATACTTGCGTACTATTGTTTGTACAGATGAACGTGGTACCTTCAGGCGTTTGGAAATTGCTCCCAAGGATGAACCAGACTTGTGGAGGTCCACAATTTTTTTTTCTGAGGTCTTGGCTGATTTCTTTTGATTTTGTTTGTAAACTTCTGACCCACTGGTATTGTGATATAGTCAATTAAAAGTGAAATAATCTGTCAGTAAACAAGTGTTGTAAAAATTACTCGTGTCATGCACAAAGTACATGTCCTCAACGTCTTGCCAAAACTATAGTTTGCTAATATGAAATCAGTGGAGTGGTTAAACAATGAGTTTTAATGACATCAACCTAAGTGTATGTAAACTTCTGACTTCAACTGTGTGTGTGTATATATATCGGAGATGTACCAAGTTAATTTGAGGTTAAGATCTTCTATGTTCCCAAGGGTAATCATCTTGAACATTTTTCAAATATGCAGAGTTGATTTTATTTCATGCTTTCATAATTTTAGTAACTTTATTTACTTTACATTCAAAAGTTTTCTTCTGCTTTTATTTCTTGTCTCAATAGGTTCAGATAATAAGTATTGTATTTAGTTCCTTCAGTTCTTTATAAGCAAAGTTATTTTAACATTTAAAAATTTTAAAACACTGGTTTGGGATTTAAAAATTTAGGTTCAATGCAACAGGGCACCAAATAAATGGAAATACCTTTCTATGATCTACAGTATTCATGACATGCAGAAATTCTATGATACTAGCCACTAGTTAAATCTCCAGCAGAAACATAAAATTAAAAATTCTTTGTGTATGAGGTCTGTTCATGGCATTGGTATGTGATGATTTTGTTGAATTACTGCTGAAATATTCCCTAAAGTATTTTCATAATATCAATTTGTATAAATCAAAAGAATGAACATCTGATATCTATTACGAAACTGAGTGTGAATAAAATTTTGACATACATTATTCGATATTTGTAGGATCCCAGGACACATGTCGGCCATCACGCATTCCATTTAGATCTGTAACATCATCCTCCGCAAGGGAAAAATGGAATACCTGCAAAGTGCATGGTGTAGTGAAGTTAGCAGTATTCCTCTGTTCCTTGAAGTTAGCATCTCAGTAAAATGGAACAACAGGGAAACATCAGCTCATTTTATTTCAAGTAATAAAATAATCTGAAATTCAACTCAGTTTTTGAATCGTATAGATCAATGTGTTATTGTACTCAGGTAGTTATCCAAAACTTATTATTATTGAGAAAGCCTTTTTAAGTATGGTCTGATGAAGGTCCACCATACTCAAAGAAAGGATTTCATGTTAATTTTTGATTGGCATTCCCCACAAAGATTTCTGATCCTGTGCCATCAATGAAATGCAGATTCCAACATCAGCTCACAGAGAATTACTGGCTCATCTTAGCTTGCTTTCCCATATCTATTGGTGTCTCAGGCTAGGATGAAACTAGCTTTTGTGATCTAATTTCCAAACACCAGTGTCTATTTGCATGGTATAAATCTACTGTATCTGATTCCAATTTGATATTGCTAACATATTACAGCAGCAAATCTAACTCCATTGCACTAATTTGCTGTCCTCATGGTTCTGTTATTTGCTGTAATGCTGCGGTATTATTTCTGATACCGAATGCTCTGTGCCAGGATTCAGTTATTCAATACCTTGCACTTTTAACCCATCCAGTGATCTTCAACACACACCATTTACCTGCTTTCCAAAGGGCATACATAGCCTCAGAGGAGAGAATCTCAGATTTTCAAAGCCATTTATTTGGAAAAAAAAATTATGCCAGATATTTTGGATGCCAATGTTCTTGATGTGTTTTTGTGCGGGTGTGGGGGGGGGGGTTGCTGTTTGTGGTGAACTTACTGCATGGTTTTTCTTTGTTTTGTGGCTATCTGGAGAAGAGGAATCTCAGAGTTGTATATTGCATACATATTTTGATAATAAATGAACCTTCGAATAGCTTTAATTGTAAAGTTGCTCTGGGGTTCATAAATAAGTAATAGCTTATCTCCTTTAGTGGGTCCCACTGTCATTGCTATCACTGCAATAAATCAAAGGTATTGTGAGAGATTGAGGTGGCCAGTTTGATCTCAGGTATTTAAAAATACTTGCATACTTTGGGAGTTGGTGGGTTCGGTTGAGTGGGGAGGGCTGGTTGTTGTATAGGGAATTATTGGAATAAGTCGACATCTTAGGTGGTAGTTACTGTTTAGTTAATGGTCATGTTCAAGAGATATTACTTGCAGTCAGGTACATTTAGAAATGAAGGATTCAGTGAGACACTGGTTAATAGGTAAGAACTTAGAACCCATAAGAATAACAACAAAGAATGCAGAGACCATGGGCAATTTGACATCATCACTATGAAAGCATTTAATTGTGGGAGTAAAAATGAATATTGTGGGATAAGGTGCACATTGTTAATGACTGGGGATCCTTAAGGCTGTCATGCTTTACTGGTGCTGACTGTAAGGGAGAGTATCACATTGTACTCCAACGTGGGTCACTGAAAAGGGTGAATGAATAGAAATTATAGTCCAGGTAATCTGGCTCCAATAGTCAGAAACGGGCTAGAGTTCAGTTTTTAGGGAACTGGTAACAGGACATTTTAGCAAAGATTAATATACACCACAGTCCACATGGTACCAGAAATGGGAAATCCTTGAATTAATAGAGTTTTGAGAATATTTTTCTCTTTCTTCTTAATTATTGTGAACTAAGAAATTATTATTACTGGCAACAAAGGTTGAAACATTTTGTTCTCCACTTTAGCAGAAAGCTTGTAAACCAATGCAATATTGAGATAAAAAGAGGGAAATATAAGGTGGAGTATTGAGATAGATGTGTCTAACTGCAGTCTGCACTAGGGTGAGCCAGAGTTGGATGGGCGTGCACTCACTGTGGAGCTCAGTAATATGGGAAGTGATCAAGATTCTGAGGAAGTCTGACAGAATAGATATTATGAGATACTACTTCCTCTGGCTGGAGAATCTAGTATGAAGGGGACTTGGTACAGCATTTTGGATTCCATCAAGGAAAGGTATTGCAGAGGACTGTGACTCATTGGAATATTCTGACTCGGAGAACTGTGGATACACTATTTTTGAACTTAATCATAGTAGAGACTGGATGATTTCTGTGCATGAAAACATAGCTAAGATCCAGGATCAGCCAAAGTAACATTAGAAGGCAGAGTAGGCAAATGTGATATGAGCCATTCCTGATCCAGTGTTCGTAAGCCAAAAGCACAAGAGGATGCTAGCCAAGTTTGTGCAAGTTGTTCTCATAATGTCATGCTTTGAGCCTGGTAGATTTTGCTGAAACATCAGTAACTCCACGACAGCCAAAATATTCTCACTGCCGTGCAGCATCCAAAATGTACTAGAAGAGGCTTGATTGAAACTCAATAGAACTGAGGTCAACAAACTCATTTCTGAATTCTAATGTGAATTACAAGATTACATTACATTTGGCTTTTTAACTGATCTGTGTACCGATGTGCTAGTTTTTAGTGACTGGTGTAATTGGATACCCTAATCCATGCAAATTATTCTGTTATCTAATCGGACTAATATCCTTCATTCACCGGTACCAAATCCGGAGCATAAGAAATGGAAGCAGGAGACAGTATCCTTATTGATCTTTTACTTTTGAGCCCCTTCACTTCACTTTCTCCTTAACCCTTGATTTTCTTTTTATATCTAATAATCTAACAACTTCTGTCTTGAATATGCTCAACAATTGAGCCTCTGCAGCCCTTGGTGTAGATAGTCCCAAAGCTTCTCTTACTTAGGGATTATGTAGCTTCTCATCTCAGTGCTGTATAGATGACCCTTATTTTGTGACTGTGAGCCCTTGTTTCTAACACCACAGCTAGGGGAAACATCAGCTATTCAACAACCTTGTCAGGCTTTGTAGAAATGTCGCACATTTTCAATGGGATTTCCACTCATTTTTTTACTAAGCTCTTGGATACACCTCATTTAAAAACACAGCAGTGTAATTTCTGTTGTGTTTATCCGGAAGAAACACACCAACCTGAGCTGATCTTTCTCTTTTGACATATCTGTAGAAGCTCTTTACGGTCTGTTTATGCTTCATGTTTGAGTACACTCATATTCTATTTTCCCTTTCATATCAATGCTTTGGTTCTTTTTGGCTAAGTTCTGAATGTTCCCAATTCTCAGGCTCACTACTTTTCTTGGCAACATTATATGCCTTTTTCTTTGATCAAATACTATCTTTAAATCTTGGTGGCAATGGCTCGACTATTTTTACTGTTAGTTTTTTAAAAATCTTAAACTTGTGAACAATGATTTAATTCTTTAAATGCTTAGATGTAAGCCATCACTGCTGTAAATGCAAGCAGGCTTTTACCACTGAAGTAGGGTGAGCCTAAAACTAGAGGTTAAGAGGTCATTGGTTAAGAGTGAGAGGTGAAATGTTTACGGGGAACCTGAGGGGGAACTTCACTCAGAGGTTGGTGCAAGTGTGGAACAAGCTGCCAGCAGAAGTGGTAGATGCATGTTTGATTGCAACATTTAAGAGAAGTTTGGATAAGTACACAGACAGGAGGGGTATGGGGAGGGGGGGAGGCTACGGTCTAGGTGCAGGTCGATGGGACTAGGCAAAACAACAGTTCACCACAGGCTAGACGGGGCAAAGGATCTGTTTCTATGCCATAGTGCTCTATGACTCTAGTTTACCTGTCATAAATTTTGATGTAATTTCTCAATTCACCATAGCCAGTTCTTGCTGGGTGTTTTTGTAGTTTACTTAGTTCAGATTTGAAACCCTAGTTACAGAATAATCAATCATACTGCAGTCACCACTCCTAAAAGAGCCATAAGTCCTAGATCATACTGATAGCCTCTACTTTGTCACCTTCTGCCATATTTCTGTGATGACTATTAGATCTTGTCTTTTTATTTTGTCTCCTTGCCATTTTCTTTGCTCTGACCCCAATTGTTAGAATATTCTTACATCTGTACACTCTGTTTCTTCATCCTGGATCTTACTACTCCAGCACTAAACTGATGTCATAAAGCTTGGCACCTTTGGAACTTGTACTCATGATAGCAGCCAATTATATTTATCTCTCCAAGTATACTGTCTGCTTTTACTACTATTCCTCAATCAGTTCAATGGTTTTGAGATGACTGCCGGGGCAAGAAGTGTCTGGCAGGATAGGCGGGGATGCTCCCTTTGCTTTCACTTCAGTATGCTCCCAGTGCAAGGTCTCAAGGTTCTTTAGTGCCATTTCCAGTGCCCTTTTGGGCCAAGGATTCCAAGGAAGGAGTGTAGATTAGAAAGGAGGCTTGGCAAATCTCTTCCTGTGTCCACATGGTAATCTCTTCCCATGACAGAAAACAGAACAATGTGCTGGTTTTGGGAATCTGGTTTCAGGTAGGTGAAACTTGTGGCCCACGTGACAGTCAACTGACTGTAATTATAGCTTAGCCTCCTGTGGATTTAGAGGATTGTACAGAGGCAGCTTCAGTGCTTTGAAGTACCTGCTATAAGGAGATCTAAAGCTTTGCACTGAGACTTATTATTCTTAATGCTCTGCTGGTGCGCTGAAGATATCTTTGTTGAGTCTTGTCATGGCTCTTTATTGTTGGAGGGTGGTGTTGTATAGTGAGCACAGGCTGATTGTAGGCCCATTCCCCCACACATCTCAGTTAATATATTAATGCTGACTTAAAGCCTGGTTTTTGAACATCTGTGTACTGCAGACCAAATGCTTTAAGTAAGATTGACCTTTTGGTCCTGGAGTGGTGGTAACGTAGGGTGAGTAATTTCCCATTGGCCCCCGTCCAGCAGAAAGCTTGTGGAAGCAAGTACAGCATTCAAGCATTTCAAAAATAACTCAGAGGGTCATAGTGAGAAAATAATCTTGCTTAATATCACATTATATTCAGATTGGACATGCAATGGACTTATTGGTGGCATGTTATCATGAAGAACCTGTAAGACAGGAATGAATTTCTGCAGGAAACCAAAACTAACTCAGAGGGTCATAGTGAGAAAATAATCTTGCTTAATACGACAATATATTCAGATTGGACATGCAATGGACTTACTGGTGGCATGTGATCATGAAGCACCTGTAAGATGGGAATGAATTTCTGCAGGCAATCAAATTTGAGGATTCCCAAGTCCCTCTCAACTGAGAATCAAAGTTTCCAGCAAAATTGATAAAGACCATATCTGGTAATTGGATTCTCTTCTTGCATTTTTCTTGGAGTTGTCAAGGTCCAGCATGCTTCTAGATTAATGTCATTCAGACTCCAACAGGGAACAATTGTTGGAGGTATTGCAAAGGACCTTGGTGAAAACTTTCCCCGTCAGGCAGCAGGGAGACCACTTTTCCTTTAAAATGGTCAGATTCATCACCTCTCTTGAAAATAGTCACACTCTGTGGTCTCCTGGCATGTTCTTCACTTTCCAGCCAGGGAAGATGAAATTGTGAATTTGCAACTAAAGTTTATCCCCCATCAAGTTTTAGAACTTCAGTGGAGGGGCTGGTAGATTATTTGTCATTTTGTTTTTAGATGGCATATGGTACTTTCAGCCTCTTGTCAGTAAAGGCTGAACTGCATAGTTTACTTTGGGGTGCAGTAAAGGAGCTGAAGTCAAGGATAGAATTATGGAGAGTTTTTTTTTGTTTTCATTCCTTCCAACTGCCCTTACAAGCACAGGTACTTGCTTCTGTCATAATCACCCATTCTTACTACATGGATTATGCAGCATCTTTGTTCATATTTTCTTTTTATTACTCTCATCCTGAATGGCCTGCTGCACCACAGTGCTGCGGTCACATTTGCTGCAAGACACTTATTGGACAAGTGTAAGGTCTGAAGCTCCTTGAACATACTTTCTGGACCCCGTATGTCACATTCATGGTCTATCCTATTGTCTCAGTTTCCTGACCAGTCCTTGATCTAAGTGGTAAAAGTGCATCATGGAACCACATGTGGCAGTGATTTAGACATATTGACACAGAATCCTGTCTCTGTAATTCCAAGGATTTTTGTTTAAACTCTGCATCAGTATTTAAATGATGGGTTCTTTTATTATGCCAATAACTGTCACTATTTGAATTCTTTATACTAGTGGGGGCTGATCATGTCTTTTTATAATCCAGTTCTTATAGATAGTTACAAAAAGTTAAAGTCTGTCCCGAGCTTTTGTGGCCCATCAGTCCGGTGCTTATGCTGGTTTCTGTGGCGTGAAGCAACTGAAAGTACGAGACTCCCCCTCCTTCCCCCCAGATAGGACGCCAGTCTATCGTAAGGTTAACGCCCAGCATTTTGCCGGTGCCCGTTTTCAGCTGGGTGGACTGGAGCAGTGTGTGGTTAAGTGCCTTGCTCAAAGACACAACACACTGCCTTGGCCGAGACTCAAGCCCACGGCCTTCAGATCGTGAGCCCAACGCCCTAACCACTTGGCCATGCGCCACACTTTACTACAGATAGACAGATACTTTATTGATCTCAAAGGAAATTACAGAGTCACAGGAGCAATACAATTGCACAGACAGAAATATTAGAAAAGAAGTAGAAAGAATAAAAAATAAGTTACTACAAACAGTCTTACAGGAGGGGGTCATCACTTCCACAGCTATTGGTTGATTCATTATGGAGCCTAATGGCCGAGGGTAAGAATGACCTCATATAACGCTCTTTAGAGCAGCGCAGTTATCTTAGTCTATTACTAAAAGTGCTCCTCTGTTCAGCCAAGGTGCCATGCAGAGGGTGAGAAACGTTGTCCAGAATTGCCAGGACTTTCCGTAGGGTCCTTTGTTCTACCACAGTCTCCAACGTGTCCAGTTTAACTCCAGTAACAAAGCCAGCCTTTCTAATCTGCCCATTGAGCCTGTTGGCATCACCTGTGTTGATGCCATTGCCCCAGCGCACCACTGCAAAGAAGATTGCACTGACGACAACAGACTTGTAGAACATGTGAAGGAGAAGCCTTCATACTCCAAAAGACCTCAGTCTCCTCAGGAAGTAGAGGTGACTCTGGCCCTTCTTGTACATAGCCTCTGAGCTGGTGCTCCCCTCAAGTCTGTCATCCAGGTGCACCCCTAAGTACTTGTAGGTCCTCACCACATACATGTCCTCACCATCAATAGCAACAGGGAGCAATGCAGGCTTGGTCTTCCTAAAGCACATCACCATCTCCTTTGTCTTACTACTGTCGAGCTGCAGATGATTCAGTTTGCAGCATTTGACAAAGTCCTCCACCAGGGCCCTGTATTCATCCTCTTGTCCTTCTTTAATATACCCAACTATGGCTGAGTCATCAGAGAATTTCTGCAGACGACATGACTTAGTGTTGTAGCTAAAGTCTGAAGTATACAGGGTGAACAGGAAGGGAGCCACTAAAGTCCCCTGTGGGGGTCCAGTGCTATTTATAGTCATGTTTGACACACAGCTCTGGTGCAGTACATACTGTGGTCTCCCAGTCAGATAGTCCATTATCCAGGATACAATGGAAGTGCCAATCAGCATTGAACGGAGCTTCTCCCCCAGCAATGAGGGCTGTATGGTATCGATGATTGATTTTGCTAAAATTATATGCCAATGATTCAATCGTCAGTGATATTAGAGAGGTCTGCCAATTGTTCTAAAACTATTTGATGCAATTGCAACAACAAAGAATAGTAATGAACCTTTCTATCAATCCATTTACACCTCCATGCTTCTTAAGAGGTACAGCTTGTTGGATCTTAACCTCCAAAGATGAAGGAAGATTAACCTTTCATTTGGGAAATGCTACCGAAGGGTCTATTGTATAGAATTAAGGTAAAGTAAGAAAACAGAATAATTAAAAAACTTACCTGGCAGTTTTCCCAAATCCTTTCCTTCTTTGTGGATTTTGGAATGGTCACAATTCCATTCTTGATTAGAAAATAATATAGTTAATTACCAAAGGAAAATAGTTAATCATTCAAAAATGTTGACTTTAAACTCAAGCCTCAGTGAGCAGTTTTGAAAGGAATACTTCTGCTTTTCAATTTCATTAAAAGAAACTTCTCCCTGTTACCAAAACAGGACAAAAAACAATGATGGTGGATTTTGGATAAATGGAGTTTTGCTTTCTAAAAAGTGTTTATTAAGTTAAAAATTTTATTATCAATACTCCTGTGAGGGATCAACAATATGGATGCTGTGTCAGGGCCAGCAATGTGTGCAAGTTTGGGAGAGTATGGGGTGGGCAGTAATGGGCAAACTGGGTCATGGTCTTCCTCCAATTATCATCCATAGAAACATGTATAACATGAGGTTTAAGTCACATGCACAGATATTCACCTTGAACTGTTTGCAATCCAGTGAATTTAAAATCATGGGGTTGTCCCTGCTTGGAACTGTCAAACTACATACAGAAGGGTAAATAGCCTATAACATCAGTTGTATATAGCTGGGCTGTTCGAAAACATTCATGGAAATGCTCCACCTGGAGCAGCTGATTTCAATCTATTGAGTCTAAGTGACTGGATTTTGTATTTAGCTTTAATCTTCCAATGATAAACTGAAAATAAAGATTTGGATTTGAAATTGAGTACAACATACGGGTACAACAGCTTAGTGTTGCTGGACATTATGCATGCACAGGAAATGGATACTTTATTGCTACAATTTTATGTCTTCTAACAATCTAGGAAAGAAAATTTTAAAATATATCATTTGTGTTCCTCAATTAATTGCTATACCCTCTTTTATAACAAATAGTGTTTGATTTTTGCACTAGTCAACCCATCAGATTTCTAAAACATTGAGAAACTATGCTGGAAGTACAGTGGATTTTGGTTAATTAGGACACATCGGGACCAGAACATTTGGCCCAATTAAGAGGCTGCTCCAATTAGCTGAAGTTTCATGGAAATTGTTCAGAAGATATATAAAATAAAACAAACTACCATTTAACTGAGGAACAAACTATGCGTTTAAATGAAATACAGAACAAATTAGAACACTACCATTACTATGGTGGTTGTCAATTGTATCTGATGAGGACAGCCAGCCAACCTGTGTGGGGGAGATTTTAAAGTGGAAAATCTATTGCACTGGGGCAGTTCCACTCTCTTGACCTCAGAAGTCTGAGTCCAGTGGTATGAGTAGACATCACAACTGGGGTTCTTCCCTGGTTGCGGTGGATAACCATGACTTTTTCTGTGTTTCTTCATGCCCTTGCTCTCCACATAGTGTTGTGGAATTGCCTTCATGGCTATTGGAACTCACTGTAGATCTCATCTACCCAGTTTGTCGGAGCTGATTTCACATTCTAGGATAGCATGTCCCTAATTCACCAGGGTATGAGACCCACTGGCTACCCTCACCTGGTTTAGCCCAGTGGTCGCTATCACAAGTGAACAGCTACTTGGAGCCACAGGGGAGAGCTGAATTTCCAGTGAGGACCAAAGGGAACATCCAAGATGATTGTTGATACCTTAAAATTCTTCATAATTCCTAACTTTTTGAAGTAGTGAAATTGCTCCATTTTCACTCCTGGCTGTTACTGGCATTTCCAACTCTGAATATTGAATCAACAGGGAGCAAGATAGTTCTGCATAGCCTTACTACTTATTTCTCACCAACTATTAGTGACAAAATTCACTGCCTTTTGAACATAAACACACATAACTGACAGTGTACTGTCTAATGGCCACACACGTACACACGGATGATGTTGGTTGTAAACTATTCAGCAATAGTCTCTTGTCACAATTAATCAGAATCAGAATCAGGTTTATTATCACCAGCATGTGATGTGAACTTTGTTAACTTAGCAGCAGCAGTTCAATGTAATACATAATCTAGCAGAGAGAAAAAAACAATAAATAAAATAAAACTAATAATAATAAATAAACAAATCAATTACGTATATTGAATAGATTTTAAAAATGCGCAAAAACAGAATTACTGTATATTAAAAAAAGTGAGACAGTGTCCAAGGATTCAATGTCTATTTAGGAATTGGATGGCAGAGGGAAGAAGCTGTTCCTGAATCACTGAGCATGTGCCTTCAGGCTTCTGTACCTCCTAGCTCAGGGGTCCCCAACCTTTTTTGCACTGTGGACCGGCCACCCAGGGGGGTTGTTAATCATGACCGGAATATAGATGATAAGTCAACTATAAGTCACTTATCAGTGGCTAATACACTCAATTTTGACTCTAAAAGGGTTTATCTAACAAATTTAATATTTAACACACAGTGCATATTTTCCTCGCGTGGATATAGTGGTAAGTCAATTATAAGTCATAAGGGAGTTCCTTATGTCCAGTCTATTCCGCAATTTAGTTTTCATTGCATTCATTGCAGAAAACTCCACTTCGCAGAGATATGATGTTGGAAATGGAAGCAAAGTTTTCAGCGCTTTTGTGGCTATCTCAGGATATTTAGCCTTGACTTTGATCCAGAATGCCGGCAGAGATGGTATGTCAAACATACTTTTCAGCCCACCGTCATTTGCAAGCTCGAGGAGTTGATCTCCTTCCCGCGCTGACATGGATGATTCACCAGGGACATTCACAACTGGGTCATTCCTTTGCACGGCTTGGGTCATTTACGGTTGGGAAGTAACGCTCGAATTCTGTCGACAGCGAAGATAGGTGATCGCGCACCAGCTGTGAGCCTCAGTCTCTCCCAAATTCCCAGCTAATGTTGGGAACATGTCAAATATGCCCCTGTCCACTCGCCATCCCCACAGTTCCAGTTTGGCTTTGAAAGCAGACACTTTATCTGCCAACTTGAAGACAGTTGTCATTCTCCCCTGAAGTGACAAATTGAGTTCATTCAGCAGGTTGAAGATGTCACACAGATAAGTAAGTTTTGCTATCCACTCCTCGTCATTGAAGTGTGCTGCCAGTGGTGAGTTTTTTCCTGAAAGAAATCTCTGTAGCTGCTCTCTTAACTCAAAAACCCTGGCCAGGGCTCTCCCCCTTGATAGCCACCTGACTTCAGTGTACAAGAGAAGGCGTTTGTGCTCTGCATCCATTTCCTCTCAAAGCTGCTCAAACAGACGTGAGTTAAGGGCCTTTGCTTTGATCTGATTGATAACTTCAACAACGTCACTCAATACGCTGTTAAGATCAGGTGACAGTTTTCGGCTAGCCAGCATTTCCCTGGGTGTGACACAGTGTGTAGTCTGGCATTCAGGAGCAACCTCTTTGACTTGGGTAGTGAAACCAGACTCATTAAGCCGTTCCAACAGCTGTGCTTTGATGTCTTCCACTATGTCATCGATTCTCCTTGAAACCGTGGCAGCTGAAAGAGAAACCTGTGCCATCTTGTTAGCTGCAACTTCTCCCAGCAGTTCACGGCACAATTCTTCACCAACCGTGAAAGGCTTCTTAGCCTTAGCAATACGGCTAGCCACTAAGTACGACGCTCTCAGAGCAGCAGCATTTGTGGAGGTGGTGGCTCTCAGAACTTGCTTCTGTCCCGCTTGCTCACATTTTTTCCACTCAAAAAACTCAATGGGTTTGTCTTTAAGTGCAGGGTGCTTGGACTCAAGGTGCCGAAGCAGTTTTGAGGGTTTCATTGCCTCATTAGACAGCTTGCCTTCACGTATCACACATAGGGGTCTTGGAGCGTGCGAGTCACCGGTCGCAATAAAGCCATATTTTATGTATGACTCGTCGTATTTTCTGTTGAAGGAAGCTTTCTTTTTTTTTGCAGTCTCGGCACCAACTGCCTCTGCATTATCATCATTGTTAGGCCTTTTATCTCCCCTGCCATCTCTTCCAAAGAAACTCTCAAGCAACATTTGTTTTTCACTCATCGAGTAGTTGTAGGTTAATGACCAACTGATGTCCTCGCGTGGGTAATGACCTCACATGCGTTCAAGTTCAGCAGTGGGCGTGACGGAATGAGGAAAGGTGCAGTTGACTCATATCGGTTCCATGCGGCCCAGCAGCACATGCTTTGCGGCCCGGTACCGGTCCACAGCCTGGTGGTTGGGGACCACTGTCCTAGGTGATGGTAACAGTGAGAAAAGGGCATGCCCTGGGTGTGGGAGGTCCTTAATAATGGACACTGCCTTTCTGAGACACTGCTCCCGAAAGATGTCCTGGGTACTTTGTAGGCTAGTACCCAAGATGGAGCTGACTAGACTTACAACCTTCTGCAGCTTCTTTCAGTCCTGTGCAGCAGCCCCTCCATACCAGACAGTGATGCAGCCTGTCAAAATGTTCTCCACAGTACAACTATAGAAGTTTTTGAGTGTACTTGTTGACATGACAAATCTCTGCTAACTCCAAATAAAGTATAGCCGCTGCCTTGCCTTCTTTATAACTACATCAATGTGTTGGGACCAGGTTAGATCCTCAAAGATCTTGACACCCAGGAAGTTGAAGCTGCTCACTCTCTCCACTTCTGATCCCTCTATAAGGATAGCATCCCAAATAAATGAAGGGAATCCGGACTATTTTCTCAATTAGTTTTTGTTCTTTAAGAGTTGTCCCAAATAAATGGCTGCCCCAATTAATTGATGGCTCAATTAACCAGAATCCACTGTATTCCCATTTTACACTGGCCAATTTGCACTGTAACTTCTGACCTCCTGCACAAATTAACAATCACAAAAGAGAAGAATAGGACCTTGCTCATGTGGACTGCTGCTCACCGCTGATCAACTCTTAATTATGAAATTCCACTAAACATTCAGAACGTGGTCACTCATTAAGTGAAAATCAACTGAAGTAGACATGAGTAAGCTTTTTTTAAATGAAGTGACTAACTCAGAACATTATTGGGAATGGAGTTTAACAAACAATTTCAGTGTATTATTCGTTGGGGGCAATTTTTTTCAAAATGATTCTTTTTTTTTAGTGAATTCACTTTTTTATCATGAAAATGCTGTAGGATAGATTTTAAGACAGTGATATCCAGTGTTAGTTATGCTTGCTCAGATATACAGTAGCAGTGAAACAACATACTCGGTTATAAATAACAGAATATAATATCTGCATTCACCACTCTAATGCCTGTTTTTCTGAAGCTCTACGTGAAACTACCAATTTAGTGTAATTATAGACTATTTTGTTTCCTTTGGCACTTACTCATAATAAAATGAGGCAAGTTAGTCCAAATTAATTACATGCTGGTCCTTAGAATCAGCAGATATATGGGGTTTTTCCCATGTAGGTTTGAGTTAAAATCCCAGATATTAATATGTGCATAATCCCAATAATAATATTTTGAAAATAACAGGCAATCAGGTATCAACCCATATCTCTGATCTGGAACCAACTTGGTATTGATAACAGCACTCTCAGTCTTAATGTAATTTTTCGTGTGACCACTTTAATAGACCATAGACAATAGGTGCAGGAGTAGGCCACTCAGCCCTTCGAGCCAGCACCACTATTCACTGTGATCATGGCTGATCATCCACAATCAGTACCCTTTTCCTGCCTTCTCCCCATATCCCTTCACTCCGCTATCTTTAAGAGCTCTATCTAACTCTTTCTTGAAAGAATCCAGAGAATTGGCCTCCACTGCCTTCTGAGGCAGAGCATTCCACAGAACCACAGCCCTCTGTGTGAAAAACTTTTTCCTCAACTCCGTTCTAAACGGTCTTCCCCTTATTCTTAAACTGTGCCTCTGGTTCTGGACTCCCCCAACATCAGGAACATGCTTCCTGCCTCTAGCTTGTCCAATCCCTTAATAATCTTATATGTTTCAATCAGATCCCCTCTCATCCTTCTAAATTCCAGTGTATACAAGCCCAGTCGCTCCAATCTTTCAACATATGACAGTCCCGCCATCCCAGGAATTAACCTCATGAACCTACGCTGCACTCCCTCAATAGCTAGAATGTCCTTCCTCAAATTTGGAGACCAAAACTGTACACAATACTCCAGGTGTGGTCTCACCAGGGCCCTGTACAACTGCAAAAGGACCTCTTTGCTCCTATACTCAACTCCCCTTGTTATGAAGGCCAACATGCCATTAGCTTTCTTCACTGCCTGCTGTACTTGCATGCTTGCTTTCAGTGACTGACGTACAAGAACACCTAGATCTCGTTGTACTTCCCCTTTTCCTAATTTGACACCATTCAGATAGTAATCTGCCTTCCTGTTCTTGCCACCAAAGTAGATAACCTCACATTTATCCACGTTAAACTGCATCTGCCCACTCACCCAGCCTTTCCAAGTCACCCTGCATTCTCATAACATCCTCCTCACATTTCACACTGCCACCCAGCTTTGTGTCATCTGCAAATTTTCTAATGTTACTTTTAATCCCTTCATCTAAATCATTAATGTTTATTGTAAATAGCTGTGGTCCCAGCACTGAGCCTGGCGGTACCCCACTAGTCACTGCCTGCCATTCTGAAAAGGACCCATTAATCCCTACTCTTTGTTTCCTGTCTGCCAACCAATATTCTATCCATGTCAGTACCCTACCCCAAATACCATTTGCTCTAATTTTGCCCACTAACCTCCTATGTGGGACCTTATCAAAGGCTTTCTGAAAGTCCAGGTACACTACATCCACTGGCTTTCCCATGTCCATTTTCAAAGTTACATTCTCAAAAAATTCCAGAAGATTAGTCAAGCATGATTTCCCCTTCGTAAATCCATGCTGATTTGGACCTATCCTGCTACTGCTATCCAAATATGCCGCTATTTCATCTTTTATAATTGATTCCAGCATCTTCCCCACCACTGATGTCAGACTAACTGGTCTATAATTGCCTGTTTTCCCTCTCCCTCCTTTCTTAAAAAGTGGGATAACATTAGCTACCCTCCAATCTGCAGGAACTGATCCTGAATCTATAGAACATTGGAAAATGATTACCAATGCGTCCACGATTTCTAGAGCCACCTCCTTAAGTACCGTGGGATTCAGACCATCAGGCCCTGGGGAAAAGTTTCACTTTAAGGAGAAACTACTTAAAAACAGTATTATGACTAATTTTCTTGTGCGTTTTGAATAACTACTAAATATTTGCTTTTGCAAGCTTGATAAATAACAAATCTCTAAACTATTTTTTCCAAAGAACAGCATGAATCTGGCCTTACTTGTATGCTCCAACGTATACAGATTTGAGCAGGTGTACAGTGATATTTCTCTGCCTTTTCAATGATATTAGGGTGTGACAAAGCCGAGCCTCTATCCAGAGGGCAGTATCCTTCAAAAACGATTCCTTGGCTTCTGCAGTAGTCCACCAGCTCCTGGGGCTTCTGGAAAGGATGATATTCCACCTGTTTAACACACCAAAGGAATGAAAATCATTAGTGCAATCACAAACCAAATCTCAAGTCTATGGATTAAACATTTTTATTAAATGTTGCGCTAAATTTAAGTACTGTATAATAAAAATGACAAAATCCAACACAACCATATTAATTAAAAAGGTTTTTATTTATTTGTTTTTGTTACTTTTTCACTTTACTGGGTGCAGTCAAGTTATAGATTGACAGGCTAATGTTTGCGTCTTTGGTTTTGGACCATTATTCTGTCACTGACTGACAGACTGTATTCACATTTGATCATGAGTTCACTCTTGTTTTGCCCATGAAGTAGTAACTTGCCTTAGCTCAAATGGAGTATGTTGTTAACCTTAGATATGCATCACAAACTTGAAGTAAAATGCAAGACCAAATTAGTGGGTAGAATAGCTTTTACTTTGATCATGACAAATGTAAGACAAAACCAACTAAGGTATAAACCATGAAATATATTTTACATTTACAAACTACAATGATTCAACAACCATATACTCTACAGACTCCTTTTATTGAGAGCCAAGTATATTGTTCTCATTTATCATGCTGTTTTTAAGTTGCTGCTTTTCTGTTTTTTCCCCCCAATTTGGCTTTTATCTGTTTGTCTTATTTGCTTCAATCCTATCAGGCAGATGGCATTGTCTGCTAGCAGCTGCTCAGACTATTAACTGCAATTTCTAATGGTGGTCTTGAAGAGGAACAGGGATCACATGATTTACAAGTCTCACCATCTTCCTACCCCACCTTCTCCCACCTCTACACTAATACTTTCTTCATCATCATCATATCTATCAGACTGTCTGCTCTTTTTAAGCCTGCATTGTCTTTTCATCCACAAGCTTTGGGATTTGTGTCTTAAAATAACAGTATCTTTTTTTCTGTTGGTTTTACTATGCAATACAAAGTGAATGCTGACAATTTCACAATCATTTCAATCCTAAAATTTGGGGGAAATCATTTGGGCGAATGAAGCTTCTATTGTTATTGAGCATCCATTCATTTACTTCACTGAAAGGAACTCCTTGTTATTTTAATGAACATGCATTTTAGTTTTCCATAATTAACACAATACCTTTTTAAGTTTGTGTAGGGTATGTATTCCTAACTAAATAACACTATTTGTATATTTAACAGTTTAATGTATTTCTGACCTGAGCAGCTAAATTACACATGCTAGAATTTGTAACACCATTGAATTGGACTGCTTTGCCAAAAAATATCCTGTTCCTCTTCTACAGAACACATTGTACACTCAGACAACAATAATCTGGCCAATATTCAGCTTTCACTTAGTGCTAATCAGGTTTAAGGGCCAAATGCAGGCAAGAAACAGAACAAAAAGTAGCATGGAAAAACAATTACCAGAAGGAAAAGAGTTCACAAAGCAGACCCATCCAAGACAATAACTTTCCCAGTATTATGGCTGCAATTTCAATGTGACATCAGGATCAAAACTTGGAGAACTGGAAAAATCCTTGAAATTGTCAAAGGTTTTGTCTCAATTCGGCATCTTGAATTTATTCTTTTCTACATTCCTCTATGATGGCACACCAAGCCCTCAAAGTTGCCATGCATGTTGTTAGGATGGATAAAAAGGCATATGATATGTTGGCCTTCATTAGTTGGGGGTCTGAATTCAACAGCCGCAAAGTAATGCTGCAGCATTATAAAACCACATTTGGAACATTGTATTCAGTTCTGATGACCTCATAATAGGAAGGATGTGGAAGCTTTCGAGAAGGTGCAGAGGAGATTTGTCAGAATACTCCATGGATTAGAGAGCAAGCCTAATGGAAAGGTTGAATGCACAGGTGGGGGTGGTGGTAGAGGCAGACACATTAGGGACATTTAAGAAACCCTGAGATAGACACATGGATGAGAGAAAAAAGTTGGGCTATGTAGGAGGAAAAGGTTATATTGATCTTGGAGTAGGTTAAAAGGTCGGCATAATATCATGGGCTAAAAGGTATGTACTGTTCTATGTTCGATAAGTTTGATGGTCTATTTCCCACCACTGCATACTCTTATGTTTGGTAATGTTAGAACATTCAAAGACCCAAGCCTTTTCTCCCCCCAATATGTGAGTTTTTCTTTTCACTATTTGTGTCTATCTCTTCAGTTTTGAAATTCCCTCTCTAATCTATATCTCACTTTCCTCTTTTAAGACACTCTTTAAAATCCATCTCTTTAATCAAGTTTTTAGTCATAAATCTTCTTATTGCTATATGGGGCAATGCATCCAAACAGTATTGGACAATACTGCCGCCTGATGACTGAAGTTGGGTTGATTTTGGTTCCAGAATGGAGGCTACATGGTTGAATATATTCATATTTCTCTTGTAGATGGTTTTCACTCCAACAAAAAACCTGTTGGGTACAAGCTACATCATTGTACTGAAAGTAAAAAGCTGAGGCGATGATGCAGATTGTGTCTGAAGTTGACTCACTGTAATCATCATCGCCCGTATGTCAGTACAAAGTAGCCAAGCATGGACATGAAATCTCTGCAGCCTGCTGTACTTGAGAAGGATCCTCCCCAGGCCCTCTTAGTTGACAGTCAAAGGTTTTTGAGAGCTCAAAAAGGCCACTGTGAGATTATGCTATCCATTATGCCTATTGAGGCAAAGGATAGATGGAATCTACAGTGCCATTCAGCGAGCAGAACTTCACCCACTCCAGAAGGAGACAGTTGTTTCAGGACTTGGAGGTGACCTTCCCCTCTGGCAGAGAACAAGAAAATCCCTCTGAGATCTGCAATTAGACTTCTTCATTTTTGACAATCATCAGAATAATAGTGTGTCTTAAATCTCCAGGCAGGTCCTTACCTCAGATAGAACAAGGCATTCATTGGCTAGTTTTCAAATGTCAGCAGAATTACTGCCTGTTCATGAGGCATTGTTTCTCAGTTGGCTTATGACCTTCTTCTGAGGTTGCTTGTCAAGAATGGTGGCAAGGCTAGACCAGAGAGTTTGTGCTAGGTTGGAGACATTGAAGCATTTGTTCCGAAGTCTAACTGCTTTTTCGCCCTTAGTATGTTTTTCGTTCTTCGTAAGATGGGTCTTAAGGTGTCTGAGACAAAGATACCCTTGAAAAGACTAAAGAATTCATACATAACACCAGCATTGCTTCCAGCCCCACCTGATCTTCACAGTTCCTCATGACAGTGGGGGGATGCCATTTTAGATCATTAAGTCTATGCTGGTTCATAGAACAACCCCATTGTTGCAGTAATTCTCCGTGCAACCTATAATCTGCACAGTCCTACTATCTCCTGCTACTAGAGGCAATTTATAGCGGTCAATTAAGCTACCAAACTGCTCATCTTTGGGATGCAGGAGGGATCTGGAGCACTTGGAAAAACTCACGTGGTCATAGGGAGTTCACCTCTTGTTCTGCAAATTCGATGCAGACTGCACCAGAGGTCAGGATTGAACATAGGTTGTTGGTGCAGGGGTCCCCTCATGTGAATTCTCCACTCCATAATCTATTTTGTAACTTATCTGCACCTTTTGTCATGATCCAGTCTGTTAACTACTCATTTCAGTTAATTTCCTTTTCCCCTTGTTCCACTGGGCTCCTTGATTAGGGCACCAGATCTTCATCCGAACCGGCAGAATAAAAGCCCCGGCTTACAGCTACTTGGGGCTGGTCCATTACCCTAGCCAGGGCGGCAATGAATGTTCCGAGCCGCCAAGAATAAGGGACCGTCTTCCGAGCTGCCAAGAATAAGCGACCGTCTTCATGATCTTCTCCATGTCAAGATACGTATTGTCTGTCGTTGTTTGTTTTTGTCGTCTCGTGTCCGGCTGAGTGTTGCCGGCCATTTCGCCACTGCTCCAAGCCGGAATGCGAGTGGTCTGTCATTGTTTTGTTTTGTAGGCTCCGAGCCCCAGTCCAAGTCAAGGCTCCGTGTCCAGTCCAAGTCAAGGCTTCGTGTCCAGTCAAAGCTTCGTGTCTAGGTCATGTCCAAGTCTGTCCCCGTGTCCAAGTCATGTCCTAGTCCGTCCCTGTATCAAGTCTCTGTGCCTGTGTCCTGCACTTGGGTCCGCACCCTATGACCCACTGCAACACCTTTAACTTTTGCTTTCTCAGTTCATTGGTTCCAGTATAATCTGACATGTGCCTGGCTTGGATCAGATGTGCTGCCAAGAGTTCTATTTCTAATCTCCCTAACAAGATACAAAAAGTAGAGTGGAATCTCTGTCTTCTACTTTTCTGCAAACTGCTTGATCTAGAATTTGCCTGGTATTTTTGGTATGCTAGTGGACTGTGGAACTTTACTGAATGGGATCTCATGGATAGGTGGATGAAATGAACCACAATAATTAGACTTCTATATCTGCACAAAAATAACTCAGGAAAGATGACTCAAACATGGATTACAAAGGAAATCAGAGATTAGTTCTAAAGAGGAGATTTGCAAAGTTGCCAGGGAAAGCAGCAGGCCTGTGGATTGGAACCAGCTTAGAATTCCGTAAGGGAAGCAAAAAGGATTATACTGAAGGAGGAAGATGAAGAGAACATGAAAACTGACAGTAAAAGCTTCCATACATTTGCGAAGAACACAAGGTTAGCAAAGACAAATGCAGATCTCCTTGGAAACAGAAAAGGCGCCCTTTATTCCCACTATTTGCCTTCTGCCATTCAGCCAATGCTTTATTCACGCCAGTATCTTTCCTGCAATACCATAGGCTCTTAACTTGTTAAGCAGCCTCATATGTGGCACGCTGTTAAAGGCCTTCTGAAAATCCCAGTATACCACATCTACCAACTCTCCTGTTGTCTCCCCTGCTTGTTATTTCTTCAAAGAACTCCAACAGATTTGTCAGGCAAGCTTTTCCCTTAAGGAAACTATGCTGATTACAGCCCATTATGTGCCTCCAAGTACCCCAAAACATTCAGAAGGTTTTATGATAAGGTCTCAAATTTATGGAATTTGGGTAATATATTGGGGAGTTGCAATAAACAGGACCTTTTTCTCAACTGCAGTTAGTGATTAGTAGGACACTCAGAGCTTGGGACCCAGCAGTTTTCAATATACCACACTGATGTGGATGAGGGAATTAAATATAACACCTTTGCTTGCAAATTTAAATGGACAGGGGTTTGTGCATTGTAAGGAAGATGCAAGAAGCTCCAATGTGCTTTAAACAAATTTGGGTAAGTGGGTAAATGCGTAAATGCATAGCAGATGCAGTAGTGTGATTCTTTCTGTGGTTATCCACCTTGGCTGTAAAAACATCGTTAGATTACTATCTGAATGGTGTGAGATTGGGAGGGGTGCAACAAGATCATACACCAATCGCTAAAATCAAGCGTATAAACAGTCTTCTTACTTCTTGCAGCACCTGAATGCTTGGTCTTTTTTGCAAAAAAGATCTAAGTACAGGAGCATGGATTATCCTTGCTAGTAGAGCACAATACTTTGATGAGGTCCTTTAAGGAGCTTTGTGTGCTGTTACGCTGTTTTTGTGAGGAAGGATTTTTTGTGGGCGTGTAGAAGAACAATAAAGTTTATTGGCCTGATTCTTGTCTCGGTTGATGTTTTAAGAGAGGTTGGATCAACTGGGCCTCTATTCACTGGATCACTGGAGTTTATAAGAATGAGAGATGACCTCGTAGAAACCCATAAAATTCTAACAAGAGGATGCTGTTTCAGAGAAGCTGGAATCCAGAAAAGGGAATCACAGTCATAAGGTACAGGCTACCCATTTTTAAACCTCCTGAGGTCATGAGCAATTGCTTCACTCAGAGGTTGTGGAACATATGAATTTTGCACCACAAGAGATAATAGAGGCTTCTTCAAGAACTTCCTCAAGAAAGAGGCTGATTTTTTTCTTAATGTTAAAGAAATCAAGAAATATGGAAAGAAAACAGCAGCAGGGCACTGAAGTAAATGATTACCATATCCAACAGAAGAGTGGGCCTGAAAGGCCAAATGACTTATTCCTGCTCCTAAGTTATGTTTTAAATGTGATAAGATTTTCTGCTCCACTACTTTCAGGCAAAGCATTCCAAACCCTAACTACAACTGAGTGAAAATTTCTTTTCCTAATCTCTTTACCAATCACCCTTTGTCTTTGTCCCTGC